>NW_024412421.1:16245084-16399445 GCF_014898765.1 Herpailurus yagouaroundi
ATATATATATATATATATATATATATATATATATATATTTATTTATTTACTGTTTTAGGCCATGAAGTTTGTTGTAATGTGTTACGGTAGCAGTAGAAAATTAATACATGTATATAATTCAAACTTTGGGATCAAGGAAGAATTTCCTTAAGGAATAACACTTGAGTTGGAGACTCAACTCCAGATGAATAGAAGTTATCCTTTGGGAAACCTGAGAAGGGAGAAAGAGAAAGCACAGTATTTTATCTAGACAGAAGGAGAAGCAGGTACCAAGACTTAGATCCAAGAGAAAGTGCTTATTATATAACCATATTTGCACTACTTTAGCAAGTCCTTCAAATAAATAGGCTCAAATCATATTCACAATATTTTTAGCAAATTCTTCAATGCCAGGGATGGTTTTACAAATACAGTGTTATGAGGTTAGATTAACCTGATTCCCTGATTCCATATTAGATAATTATTTTCCAGATTAATCCGGTATATTTACATGAACCCATAAAAGAGGAATAAAAATTTAAAAAGGTACTTTTCTACGTCAAAAGTGATTGAAATCCTACTCCACCCACCCCTGTATTAGAAGACTTGAAGAAAACCATTGTATTGTTTGAAGATAGATACTCACTTGAGGGTATGTGGGATGAAGTGGCATTTTGAGAGGTGTAGGAGACCCTAGAGATAGATGGAATAGAGTGAATTCATTGACCAGAACAACTGAAGAAGTGATTTTGAGGAAATAAACACAGTTGACCCTGGAACAACACAGGTTTGAACTGCATGAATCCACTTATCCATGGAATTTTTTAAATAAATAATATAAATACATGTTCTTCTCCTTAATGATTTTCTTAATAACATTTTATTTCCTCTAGCTTACTACATTGTATGAATACAGTATATAATACATGTAACACATAAAACATGTTAATCAACTATTTATCTTATTGGTAAGGCTTCCAGTCAACAGTAGGGTATTAATAGTTCAGCTTTGGGAGAGACAAAAGTTATACATGGACTGCAGATGTAAGAGAGTCAGTGCCTCTAACCCCCATGTTGTTCAAGGGCCAACCATAAGCAAAATGTTAATATATGACACACTGAAGTAAAAGAAGCAGGGATGAGATACAGAATAATTTATGGTAATTTAAACAGAAAATAAATCCTCTAGTGCAACAGAATCCCATTATAACCCATTTGTTCATTTCAAAGTTTTGAATATAACAAGTTATATGATACAATATGAAATATAACTCTATTTGATGGAAGATAAATTGGCCTAAATGAAGGGTCTCTTCCTCTTACACAAGCATTATAAAAAAGGATTCATTGTTATTGTTGCTGACTTAGAAATGGGCAAAGAGTCTTAGATTTAGTCTGAATAAAAAAAAACCTTCACTATAAAATGGCCAGATACCTACAGGCATGATAGGCATAGAAAACAACAAAGTATATCCTAATTATCAGAGTCATAATATAGATTAATTATTGTGTTGCACCTTAGTGAGGGTTTCTCAATGTCCTGCGAGGTTCTCAATGAGGAAGGAGCTTACAGATAAAAGATGTTTGCGAATTGCAGCTTCAAACTCCAGAGTTACTCTCTTCCTACTTGTAAATCAAAGATACTCATACCAAAGATTTCCCCGGGAAGGAAAGCAATTAAATTTGTTTAACACAGTGTTCCACAAATACGATAGACTCTGAGTACTGATAAGGTACTATTACTGGCTCAAGACTGACATTACCTCTATTTTTTATAAAATGGTAGAATATAGTAATTATTATTTCTCCCTCCACTGAGTTGTATTTTTCTATATACTGAGTGTGAAGAAACTCATTCAGTAAATATGGAACCAGCCTTAATCAGAAAGTTTCTTCCATCTTTTCTTCCTTCTATCTTCCCTCCCTCCCTTCTTTCCTTCTTTCTTTGTATACAGTATATATATCCCAAACAGCAGTCACATAGCATTAGTAAACACTGAGAAAAATGTCCATCTAGTAATAGAGGAATCTAGATTTCAAACATTCAGACTGGTGGGAATTTCAATGACCTTCACTATCCATTACATCTTAGAGTCAACCTGAATCTTGCCTATTCTAATTAGAAATTAAGATAACTACTGTTTCCTGCTTTGAACTTTTCACTATCATCTTAGAATACATTGAAAGTGTATTGGAAAATAAAATTGTGTTAAAAATAAAACATCTCACCTAGGTGTTTCACTAAAATAACATGTCTATATCCCATTTCTTACTGCAGACAGTACTATACGAAGTAGATGCTGTCCTTCACATATTCATGCAGAAAGATATGTTCAGCACCATGCTTAATGATGGTAAGCCAAGATCTATCCAAAGAGATGGCATTTGAACGGAGATGTAACAATGAGAAGAAGCCAGCTGTGCAGAAGGGTAGTAAAAGGGCACTGGAGATAGAGCAAAGATACATATAAACCCTCTGAAGTCCAAAAGAGTTTGCATCATTCAAGGAAGAAATTGAACCTAAGTGTAATGGACAAATGGTCACCAATGCTGTTGCACTCTGATACTTATGCCCTTTTGTAAGCGTCTCCTCTTGAGCATAGGTGGGAGCTGGGGTTTGCTCTTAACAAAGGGAATACAGATGATGAGATCGGATATATTTTCAGTATTATATTTATAAAATAGTAACTTCTGTCTTGTTGGCAGATACTTAGTATTGATTCTTACCCTTGCTGACTTTGATGAAACAAGAAAACACATAGGGGAGGCCCACATGGCAATAAATTGAGGGCCAACAGTCAGATGGGAACTGAGGATGGTCACTGGTCAATATCGGGCAAGGAACTGAGCCTTAAGTACAGATGGCTACAAGGCAATGAATCCTGCCAATAGACAGGTAAATCTTAGAAGCAGATTCTTTCTTAGTTCAGCTCTCAGATGAGCTTCCAACCTCAGCTAAAACCTGGATTGCAGGCTCATGAGAGATCCTGAAGCAGAGCACCCAGCTAAGCTCTGCTTTGATTCCTGGCCCATACATACAAACTTGGAAATAATAAATTACTCTTATTTCAAGCTGCTAATTTTGTGATAATGTTATGCAGGAAAAATATACTGAGAGTTACAGAGGTACAATAAGGCAAAGTTGGAGACCTCAGCATGGGTGAAACCTGAGAGGGTATTTTAGGCTATAATGAAGAATTTAGCTTTGCTTCTCAATGCAGCAGATAGCCATTAAAGGATCCAAGTAAGAACGGTCACCTGATTTGATTTACTGTTTTTTAAAAGATCACACTGGTTAATATATGGTAAAAACACTGTATCTGATTAAAGATATTAGGAACAATGAAACTAGTAATTCACAGGAAGGACAATATTTCTGTGATCAAAGGTAACTTTGCAAATGAGTAGCTTAAATAACCTTTTATTTTATTTATTTATTTTAATATATGAAATTTATTCTCAAATTGGTTTCCATACAACACCCAGTGCTCATCCCAAAAGATGCCCTCTTCAATGCCCATCACCTACCCACCCCTCCCTCCCACCCCCCATCAACCCTCAGTTTGTTCTCAGTTTTTAAGAGTCTCTTATGCTTTGGCTTAACATCTGGAAAGTTATAAGTTAACAGATATGCTCGGAGAACCAGAGGGCTGGAGGACAACGGGAGGGAGAGTTGTTGAGCCCCGGACAATGGAGCGCAGCTTGGCGGGGAACAAAGGTGCTCGCCAGCGCCATCTCCCTCGCCCATCCCCCAGTTAAATAACCTTTTAAAACTGTACAGGTTATAGATGAGCCAAACAGCCAGGGAAGATTGTGATAGAAAAGAGAGTTTGAATAGTTATGGATGTGGGAATGAATGAGCCTTATACAAAAGGGTGGTTATGTTTTGACTGAAGTAAGGAATCCACATTAAGAAGTTAAAATGATCTGGATTAAGAAATAATTGACTCTTACCATCTTATCAAAAAAAAAAAAAAAAGCAATGACACTGGAATCGGAGAGTCTGAGACTCAGGCTGAAACATTCATAAGCTAATAATAATAAACCTCCTAGAGAGGTTCCTTATGGAAGCTCTTCCAACTGTAGCAATGTGATCACAGTAAATACTTTTATCATTCACACACAGGGAGAAAATACTGAATCTATTAAAGGAATAAATTAGTTGTGAAAACAGATTATGTGTATCATATGATGAAATATCCATATGGAGTGAATTACATCAGAACACTGGTGGATCTTTAAACATGTGACTTATGGAAGATAAAAGTCTAACACTCCTCAATTTCCAACATTTCAATGGGTTGGGAAATCAAACCGTGGACATTTTACTTCTAAACTGAGTACATAAATAGAAGGATTAAGAAAGCAATAGCAATTTTGCAAAAGTTGGCAGTTGAGGACCTGAGGGAAGAAATGCCTCATCTTGCTTTGTGACAACAAAAACAAAATAAAATAAACAAAAAATGGGATTTCAGATTTGAGATATGATTGTCTCCCTGTTTGTATCACTGTTTGTGGAGGGTAAAACTCTCACTTGCTTTTACCTTCTGTTTAACAGACAGCCCAGGGCGAGTCTCCTCTCAAACTGTATCATAGGTTTCTGAGAAACATGTCTAATGTGTCAGCTGCTTGAAACTGGCAAAGTATCTCATCAGAGCTCAGGCACTTGGGGGCCTGTTTTATTGGAAGAACTAGTAAACACCAGAAAACGCCTTTGGTTTTGAATACTGAGCATTCTATCTGCCTGGTAATTCTGTGTGTTATCTAAACTATGCAGAACACAAGGTGCAAAACTACTGGTCGACTAGCAGTATATGCATTTCACATTTTATACTCCAAGGATTTTGGACTTTAAACCCCAAAGAGTTTATTTTTGGTGTGGATTCATCAAAGTTTCATGAAAGAGACTTTGAATCAGAAAAAACAGGGTTTGCATCAAGACCCAACTTGGGGGCTGTGGTTAAGAAATGCAACTCCTTACAGTAAATTTCTGCACATTAATCCCCTCCCATATATTTGCAGTGATAATTATACAAGCACATATTTAAATATTTACCTGCCACAAAATGTATGAGGTGATTTTTACTTGACATTTAGCATTTATACCATCAGTGTAATCCAGATAATATAATCTTCACTTTATTAGAGAAGGAAGCAATTAATATCTTCAAACATAAATCTAAACGTAAACCTATTTTTATACTTTATACATTTTCAGTAAGAAGAAAAATGGAAAATACACAAGAAAAAAAAATCTAGCCATAATTTACCATAAAGAAATCACTGTTATTCATATATTGATGCATTTACATCTAGCTATGTATTAAAAATGATACACATATATTTATAACTGCAATTTATTTTCATTTGCAACATATGTATGCATATTACCATGTAAATATGTACATATCCATAGTGTTACTTTTATTCTTCACTGATTTATCCCACTCATTAAAGAATCTTGTACCTATTGGACACACAGTATTTGTTACAAAATAATTAATATTCTTTTTTTATTCCACTGTTTGAACTTACCATAGTTTATTTTTTCCTTTTTCTTTTTATTTATTTTTTTAAGTAGGCTTCATGCCCAGAGTGGAGCCCAACACAGGGCTTGAGCCCATGACCCTGAGATTAAGACCTGAGCTGAGATCATGAGTCAGACATTTAACTGACAGAGCCACCCAGGTGCAATTTGCATAGTTTACTTAATACATTTTTTCAAGTATGTATCAAGACACTGGATGACTGTGAGCCTATACTTATATAATTATTTCCTAAAATTCCTACATTTCTAAGGGCATATTTTCTAGAACTGGACAAAAGGGAGAATTGTTAAGAATGAACTTTTTTTTTCCTTCTCAATACTATACAGCATTGCCATTCCAGCCAAACTTGAGGAAGAACAGCTGAAGAATAAACATTCTCATTATTGTTAAAGTAGGAAAAGTATTGTTAAAGTAGGAAAACTCCTTTAAATTCCACTGAATTCTGAATTATACGCAGTTATCACTTCTTAACTATCCTCAATTCATACTCCTTATAGTGTGTCTGAAACATTGCATGTAGCATATAAATATTTTTTTAATGCTTACTATTACTGTTTTTTGAGAGAGAGTGAAAGTGGGGTAGGAGCAGAGAGAGATGGCGACAGAGGATCCGAAGTGGACTCTGCACTGACAGAAGCAAGCCCAATGCAGGGCTCATACTCATGAGCCATGAGAACGTGACCTGAGCTGAAGTTGGACGCTCAACTCACTAAGACACCCAGGTGCTACAGCATATAAATATTCTGAAATACTATAATATATGGTTTGAGAAAACTAAAAGGTGTGCAGAATACAGTAGCTGAACAGCCTGATGACGAAGGGTAGATGATGAATAATACTCATTTATTTTTAAGTTATGTTTTATACAGAAATATTATGATCAAATTCAATAGGTGAAGATGTATGTTTATATAATTTGCAACAAGTACGTAAATTTAAAATTCCCTTTAAACCAAAGTACCCATCGGGCTCTGGGCTGATGGCTCGGAGCCTAGAGCCTGTTTCCGATTCTGTGTCTCCCTCTCTCTCTGCCCCTCCCCCGTTCATGCTCTGTCTCTCTCTGTCCCAAAAATAAATAAACGTTAAAAAAAAAAAATTAAACCAAAGTACCCAAAGAAGACATACAAAAGGCTAATGAGTACATGAAAAGTTTTTTTTTAACACCACTGGTTATTAAGGAAATGGTTATCAAAATCAAAATGAGATGTTATGTCACCCTGAAAGGATAGTTAAGATGAAAAGAGAACCATATGTGTGGCAAGGGTGTGGAAAAATTAGAACATTCTTGACGGCAAGACTGTAAAATGGGGTAGATAATACGGAAAACTGACAGCTCCTCTAATTTTTAATGAAAGAGTTACCATGTGAACTAGCAATTTCACTTCTAGATATGTACCTATGAAAATCAAATGTTTATGTCCACACAAAAACTCGTGCATGAATATTCATGACAACATTAGTCATAACTGCCAAAAAGAAGAAACAACCCAAATGTCCACAAATTAATAAATGAATAAACAAATGTGGTATATCCATATAATAGACTGTTATTCGGCCAAACAGAAGGATGAAGTACTGATTCTACAATATAGATGGATCTTGAAAACATGCTAAGTGAAGGAAACCAGACACAAGAGATTACATATTTTATGATTTCATTTTTATGAGACGTCTAGAATATGCAAATCCATCCCGACAGAAAATATATTAGTGGTTGCCAAGGGAAAGAGAGAAAAGGGAAATGCTGGGTGACTGCTAACGGGTATGCATGGGGTTCCTCTTGGAGGTGATAAAATGTTCTGGAATCAGATAGTTGTCATGATAATTTGTGAATATACTAAAATCCACAGAGTTGTATATTTTTAAGGAGTGAATTTTATGATCCATGAATTATATCTTAATAAACCTGTCACAAAATAACCAAAACACTCAGGCTACCTCTAAAATATTGCTAGTCAATTTCACATTTTACCTAATGAATTATTTTATTAAAATCCTATGAAGTAGTATATAACTTAATGTCTCCACTGTTGTATTAGTCTTAGAAATAATATTAAAGAAGTCATGAGCATGAAGTCATGTTTTAAATTCCCATCTTCTAATTCTAAGGCCACCAAATACTTCTTAGGATGAACTATCATATCCATGAATCTATAGAAGAGAGTTTAGACAATCCTGGAAACACATGGATTTTATTTTAGCTTACATTACAATGTATGCCCATGAAAACCAAGAGCCCACTTAGTGCTGATCAAACACTGAGTTGGAGGCGCAAGAGTAGTATATTAGGAACAGTGTTTAATTTTCCCCTTTGAGTCTCTCCCTTTCTACACATGAATTCTAATGTCTGGAATCATTTCTCCACCTCTATCCTTATCCATTTTCCTTAATCTGACTAAGTAATGTCAACACTTAAGTACCATCGTAGGTGCTAATTCTTCTGGCAATTCAATCATTACATGCTTAGTCCCACGGTATGCTCTTTCTCTGGATCACTACTCTGCCTGCGATGGGTTCCTTCCTACTGATTGCACACTGTACTCAGTAAGAGTATGCTTACCTACATTTTCCACTTGGCTGTGCAATTTTTCAGAGATGGTATTCGCTATATTTAATTCATCAGAACATTCCTAGACCCTAGCACAGTGTTTGGAACATAATAAACATTCAATAAAATTTTGCCAATGGTATGAAAACATTTAATAATAGATGTATTTATTGGAATATGCACACTATTGATTAGTGTCTGAGTTGACCATGGTAGTGTATACCAGCAGATAAGGGTCAGGTTAATTTATTTTAACCACCCAAATAAGTTTCAAATATTAAAACATAAGTCACTGTCTCATATCTGACCTTTTCCAATACACTATTAATCTTTCAATAATTTAGCTTTATTAGTATACATATGTCAAGCCAACTCTTTGAGAAATGTCAGGTATCTCAAATATACAGGCACCATCCCAAAGGTGTGGCAATGTCAGAAAAGGAGGCAAATGAGACAAGTATGTCCTAAGGAAGAAAATAAAAATTAACAACAACTTTATCAAAATTCCACAAGGAAAACAGATTTAATAATTACCTTCAGCCATTTCTCTCTACACAGAAATGCTATCTCTTCCTGGTATCTATTTAATTAAATAGTCCTTCCACAAAATCAATAATTAGTCACTCTGAAGACAGTTGAGGGATTTTAAGGTCACCACAAGTTATGAACAGTAAGCTTTACCAAGTCATACCAAATCCCTGAATGAATTACAAAGGAAGTTCAGACTTGGGTAAGGTGGCTCTATAGAACTAAGATATTTATATATTTCTTTCTTTTGAAATATACTTGACACACAATTTTACATTAGTTTCAGGTGTACAACAGAATATGGCAATTCTTTAATGTTATACTATGCTCACCCCAAGTGTAGTTACCATCTGCCACCATAAAATGCTATTACAGGGGTGCCTGGGTGGCTCAGTTTGCTCAGCAACCAACTTCGGCTCAGGTCATGGTCTCACAGTTCATGAGTTCGAGCCCCACATCAAGCTCAGTGCTAAGAGCTCAGTGCCTAGAGCCTGCTTCAAATTCTGTATCCCTTTCTCTCTGCCCCTCCTCTGTTCATGTTCTGTCTCTCTCAAAAATTAAAAAAAAAATATTTTTAATAAACAAATAAAAATAAAAATGCTATTACAATATCATTGACTATATTTCCTGTACCTTTCATACCCCTGACTTATTTATTCCATAACTGGAAGCCTGTACCTCTCATTCTCCTTAGATTAAAATATTTCAATTTTAATTGGTCATTCATAGGACAATTTTGCCAATACAAGATCTACTTCCTTAATGAAGAATACACTGAAGGTAAGCCATACAATAGCATGCAAAGCATTGTTTAAAAGGTAGTACATTAACTTCCTTCTTGAAAAGTCTGTAGTGGTAATAGTAGCAACTACTTATTACATACCTATTTGATAACAAGCATTGTGGTAGGCACTTTTCATCATTTCTAATAACAGCAGCAATTAACTTTTGATACTATGAGCCTACATTTTGTAAATGAGTAAATGATGTGATGGGGTAAGATAATGTCACCAATGTCATACAGCTATTAATTAGCAGAATAAATTCAAATCCAAGGATGTCTGACTCAAAAGTCAAGTGTTTTCATCTAGTAAATCACATCAAATACATGAATAAATAAGTTAATGAATTAATAGATAAATTAGTTTGTAGCCCTAATCATGCCCCAGGTAACCATCATCTAGCATCAATTATGAATTCATGGATCATCTTGTTTCAGGTATGTTCCCACTCAATATACTTTTCCCGACTCTGGATTATTCTGGGGCAAATTCCAGGCATACTATTTGATCTTTAAATATTTCAGTGTCATACCTATAATGGCTTATATTTTTTAAACATTTAAAACATCATTCTCATATTTCAAATAATAATTTGTTAGCATTATCAAATAGCTAGCCAGTGTCCAAATTAATTTATTTTCTTACAGTGTGGTTTCATGGCTGTACAATGGGTGATAAATCTCTTAAATCTTATTAATCTATTGATTATGTCTGTTCTCTCTGACTTTTTCTGTCTCCGTGTGCATCTCTCTCTGTCCCTGTCTCTGTCTCTTTTCCTTTCTCTCCTTACAATTTATTTGTTGAAAAAGCAGATTATTTACCCTGGAGAGTTTCCCTTAGTTGAGGTTTTGCTGATTGCACTTACATGGTATCATTTAACATACCATTAACATGGTAACATTTAACATAACATATTCTGCGTTTTCTGTAAACCGAGGAGTTTAGATCAGGGTTTTTCAATCTCAACATTGCTGACATTTTTTTTTTAAATCAGTCATTTAGATAATTATTTGCTGTGGGACCTTTGTGTTCACTGTAGGATGGTTAACAGCATTTTTGACCTCTGTTGACTAGATGCCAATAGCATCTCCCTAGCTGTGACAATTGGAGGAAAAAAAAAAAAGCCTCCATACTTTAGCAATGTCTCCTGGAGACAGAATTACACCTGGTTAAGAACCATGGATTTAGATAAGGGTTTTCTGCTGCTTTGTTGTTCTTGCTTTATTAACTATTATTCTTTTTTTTTTTTTAAGACTAATTCATAGGAGATCTGTTCTTTCAACAGTTCCCTCACTTAATGGTGGTTGCAGCCATCAATGAACATTTACCATATCCATAAAATCATTAAGGGTTGCAAAATGATGACTTTCTAGTCCTATCAAACTTTCTGCATTTTGTTTGTTTGTTTGTTTGTTTGTTTTGAAGCAGGAATACTTTCGTTAAGGGAATGTTTTCCTTATTGATTATTTGGTTAGCCTGAGATACAGTATGCATAATAAAGGCAGGATAATGCTTATTTTTCTTCCTGTTACCAGTTTATGAAAAAGGAAGCTCTAATATTCTCCAAAGTGATCATTTTGGAGTGATCTCCAAAACCAAACTGATGATTTTTGTTTTGCTTTCATAACAATGGACTCATTAACTCTTTTTTTATGAATTTTAATCCATTGCAGTTATCATGCCTAAAGATAATCAAATGATCTTATCTGTGGCCAACACGGCCTCTTTAGTCTGACTTCCTAGTCCCTTAGTTTTGGTATAACTATGATGTCTTTGACTACATCCTTGATTTTTTGCACAAAGAGATGCTCCAGGTTCACCCTTTATGTTTCCTGCCTATGCCCAGAATGAGGTGTTTTTCCAAGGAGTATCTGTTCCTTTTGTTAAAATCTCTAACAGGTAATAATTGTATTATATTTCCTTGCACTCCTACAGAATATTGTTTATCCTGCTTAGTAGGGATAGTAAGAAAATGGAAAAAAATGTTTTTTGTAAGTTTTACTTTAGCAGTCCCTGTAGACTGCAAAGATATCAAAGACACAATACATGGTATTCATCCGTGTACCCTCAGCAGCTAGTGAGGTATATTTTGAATAGTTGGCTTCTCAAAAATTTGTTGTTATTCAAGGGAATGAATGGTTTTTAGCTGAGTAGTGTTAGTGACATTAACATCTGTGCTATCTGAGATAGGAAATGCACATATTTTCACTAACTTCCTTTTTTCTTCTCTGACATTCAAAGGTGTATGCAAAAAAAAAAAAAAACCACAAAAACAAAACAAAAAAAAGCCACCATTTTGAAAAGGACATATATCTTCTTTGTTAAAGGAACCAAAAACACATTAAGCAGAGTAGCTATGATTTTAAGCAAAAATAAAGCTATCTGTCCACATTAAAAAATAGTAAGAGTCAAAGAAAATCACATTAATTTGCACTACCTGTAGAACAAATTAGCAAATGTTGTGACCATCTGTGAAAGACACCAGGGCCACATAAGACATGGAATTATTTAATGTGTTAAATCCATTTAAAATGTTTGTATCCTGTTAGTTCTAACATAATTACTATGTTAATTTCTGTGTGTTTTGCATATTAAACGGAGCGCACTCTGGGAAGCTAATGGCCGCTATGTCAGCTTTTTATTAAATCACAAAATAAACATGCACAATCCTGCTTCCAAAGATAATTAGTTTACTATTTCTGCCAGAGTTTAAATATTGGGTATGCTTTGAAGATTTGACTTCCATTTGGGGTGACAGTGGGTATGTGTAGTTTCATGATTCCTCAGATCATCCTTAAGGCAAGAGCATTTTCAAGGAGAGAGAATTCAAAAGTTTTCTTTTTTTTTTTTTTACCGTTTATTTTTAGTATTGCACAGTTATAAACATAACCAACATTTATAGCAAAGTTCTCCATAGTTATTAGGGGGTGGGGCAGAGAAATATAAGGCTGAATTCTGGGGTACAAAACATGACAATCAAATAGGAAATTATAAGATGCAAGACAGTACAAACTATATTGCTTTTTTTTTTGTAATGTTTATTTATTTTTTAGAGAGAAAGAGTGTGAGCAGGGGAGAGCAGAGAGAGAAGGAAATGCAGAATCTGAAGCAGGCACCAAGCTCTGAGCTGTCAGCACAGAGCCCGGAGTAGGGCTTGAACTCAGGAACTTCAAGATCATGACCTGAGCCAAAGTCAGACACTTAACGGACTGAGCCACCCAGGCACCCCACAAACTGTATTGTTTTTAAGCAGAAGTTACAAAAAAAAGCAACCAAGAAGTCCTGGCCTATCCCCACTCCAGACAGAATCTGTATGTTCATTAGATGAGGACCAAAATAAATCACACAAAAAGAAAAACAGGACCAAAGAAGGCTGTGGACAGCAGTGGGTTCTCTCTGAGGAGCCTCGGAGAATGTCTGCAGACGGCCTTATAAGCAGCCTCATCTACACTGCTTCATGCTTGGCACTGCAGGCAATTAAGGTTGGCATCGCTGCTTTAGAGAATATGGAAAATGTAGCTGTGCTTCCTCATTCACATTTCGTATCTTCTCTCAGCAATAAACTGGGTGCTACTTTTGTATGGAGGAAAAGTGGTATCGTGGGCTTCTGATGCACTGACTTTAACCTTCGGTTTATTCGGTGTATTTAATACAATCTCAGGTATGTCTTTTAGCATTAATTCACACTTGTATAAAATAGAACCAATACTAAACCTCTCCTATTGCTAATGCAAAATCAAGTGAGATGATTTTTGTAAAGAGCAGAGACCTGCTCCTGCCATATGGTGCATGCTTTATGTATATTGAATTTATATATACTTAAGTTATAATTACTATAACTGTGGTCTCTTAAGGGGACAACAGTGTCTTTTTTTTCCTTTCTGTTTTTGTTTTTTTTAATTGTGGGCAGGCAGACTAAGGGTCATTTTAGCTTCTAATGCTAAAGAAAAAAAATGTTCATAATATTAAATGATAACAATATTGATATTTCATTGAATTTTAAAGAATTTATAAAATAAAAAAATGAAATTAATTGCATACTTTATTAAATGTTAGTATTTTATTATTTAAATAGAACATTTATTTTGTTTACCATCTGCTATTATCTGTTAATTTTTATACATTAAATTTTTTTTAATGTTTGTTTATTTTTTGAGGGAGAGAGAGAGAGAGAGAGAGAGAGCATGAGTGAGACAGGGGCAGAGAGAGAGGGAGACACAGAGTCTGAAGCAGGCTCCAGGCTCTGAGCTGTCAGCAAAGAGCTTGATGTGGGGCTCGAATCCATAAACTGTGAGACCATGACCTGAGCTGAAGTCCAGCGCTTCACGGACTGAGCCACCCAGGCTCCCCTTAAACATATTTTTATATATTTTCTTATTTGACCTCAAAAAGAAATCCTGAATGAGGAAGAGTGGACAGGATTGATGTATTTAATGATCTACATCCTGAAATCCACACTAATGAAAGAAATTGTCCAAGGACCAAAGGCAGTTGGTGACAGAGTCAGAACCACACCTCACATCTCCTTTCACCTACTCCCAGCCTCGTTTCACCAACCAGATGGTACCTCTTTTAAGGATCACTGACTGAACGTGCTTTTCTCCCTTCTGATTTCTACTTTCTTCCTTTATTCGTTGCTTTCCTTTGAGAACTCTCCAAAATTCAAGAGGTTAAAGAAAACTTTCAAACTGATTTGCATTTCTAGTGCCTGTGATAAGGTAAAACTTTTCAGGTTTTACATAAATTTTTTAAATAAAATCATTTTAAGGTCTTTGCATTCATAAAAAAATGCTTATTAATTTTCACTAACTCATTATCGTTTTCATCAATGATTACTTTCGGCTGTAATAAAGTGGTGCCTGAAGGCAACATTCCCCAAAGTAGATTCTGAAAATGTATTATAAAGCCTTTCCAGAGGAATGAATGCAAAATCAGCCACCCTGTTCCCAATGTTCCCAGAGCAGGTGGTTAATTCCAACTAACACAACTTTTACTATACTATTGTTATCTAAATTTTTCTACCGAAATTCTGTACAGGCATTTTTTACTTGTGTGACCTCTAGCTAAGTCAGCCCATGTTCTTAATACTGTCTCTGGATCTGTTAAATGTCCAAAACAGTATATTTTTTTATTGCATACCTTGAAAGGATTTAGAAGATGCATAATATGAATTATCTGGCACAAGACCTAGGATTTAGTAAATGCTTAACACATGTAGATATCCTTCAGCTCTGTATCCCAGATTGTTTTTTGTTTAGTACTGTGTAAAAAAAAAATCTGAATAAAGAAATCAATTTTGTTTATTGGTGATTAAAAATTTCCTTTTCATAAAGAACATAGATTTCTAGGCAAATACTGACTGCATTATTCTAATCAATACCTCCCTGAATATATCAGCAGAGAATATTCTAATATTTATTTTTGCTCTAGAGAACTTAAATTCACCTCGCTCCTCCTCTCCACCACTTTACCAAATTCCTGTGCTTCCAGAGATATTCTCGCCTTTGCTCCCCTAATAAGTCATAAAGTCATTCTTTCCCAGAAGTACAAAGTTAAAACTATAGATCAGTCTTAGCAGATCCTCACCTCTGACATCTATCCCTGTTCCATCATCTTTGGACATAATGTTAGAACTAAATTATTTTTTTCTTCAATTTTTTTAACGTTTATTTATTTTTGAGACAGAGAGACACAGAGCATGAACGGGGGAGGGGCAGAGAGAGAGGGAGACACAGAATCTGAAACAGGCTCCGGGCTCTGAGCTGTCAGCACAGAGCCCGACGCGGGGCTTGAACTCACGGAACGTGAGATCATGACCTGAGCCGAAGTCAGATGCTTAACCAACTGAGCCACCCAGGCGCCCCAGAACTAAATTATTTTTGACCTCTGGACAAGTTATTTCCCAGCAGGCATTTTGATTTCTCACATAAATATTCAGTAAAGCGTCTCTACTATCAGCTTAGAACACTATTCTGAGTAAATGCAGTTTAGGCTTAATTTGGGAATATCCTCTTGAACTCTCCCACTTTATTCACAGATGATGTCCATATGTATCACTCACCAATCTCAAAGAACTTGTAGGGCGACCACTATCCAGGTTTGTCTCAAACTGGGAGCACTGCTATGACACGGAACTTTCAGTGCTAACTGTAGTAAAGTCTGGGGAAAATTGCAACAAGCCGGCTCTATGCTGGAAATAATGCATAATAGTTATCATCATTTGATTAATTATATGTTTATTATCTAACTGTTGTACTCCATCACACCTTCCCCAGGATGTAAACTCATTGAAGACAGAGACTTTGTTCTGGTCATAAATAATAACTGTGTCACTTACATGATAGGTTTCTCAAAAAAAAAGTTTATTGAAGGGAGGAAGGACGGGAGGAAGGAAGGAAGGACAAATCAGAGAAGAAATGAAGGGCTGAAAATAAGCCTGTTTATCTGTCTCTTTCAACATTTAGCATAATGAATGGGAACTTCTACATACATTCATGGAGGAAAAAATCCTAGAACCCTAAGATTTGTTTTAGGTTGTAAACAATGAGTTACTCCCTACGCTCTAAAGCGTTGGCAAGTGAGAGCTTCCTGCAAACCACTGATACCATAACTACAAGTACTGAAAGATGTTTAAAAATTCAAAAAGGCATACTTCATTGTTAGAAAATGTCATAGGCGATAAAAATCAAATTCATCTGTATCAGCTGTCTCATAAGCCTAAAAATTCAGACTGATATATAATCATTGCTAATGCTTTCTGTTCAACCACACACTGCTTAACTCTGTCATGTTATTTTCTCCTGACTGAAATATTCAATCCTGTATTACATTTACTTCAGTCTGGTTTTTTTTTGTTTGTTTGTTTGTTTTTTCTGGACTCTTGACAAGGCTTTAGATTATTCAGACTAATCCTAAAAGGAAGTGACTCTGTGGGCCCCAATTACAGATGAGATGATTGAAATTCAGTGGTATGGCATCCAAAGTCCTTCAATACTGGTATTTGAATGACTCTCAATCTTGTTTCTTGTCACTCCATGGCAGATGGGTAAAGCTTGAACCACATGGAATTCATTTCCTTCCATTTGTGGCCTACCCCAATCTTGCTATGGCAAAGGCTGTGACATCTGCGTTACCTCTTTGCTTATTTCAACCCAAGAAAATTTTCATGGTATGTCTTCTGTGAAGCCACCAATCGAAAGTGGTTGTCCCTTGTCTAAAATCACTGTGATTTTTAATATACTAGGTTGGAATTATTTCTATCTATCTTACTCACTGGACTATGAACTCCATGAGAACAGAGGCTTTCATATGCATCTTAAATCTTTGATATCTAGAACAATTCCTGCTACAGAAATAGAATGCACACATATTTATTTTAAAAAACAGCAAACAATGCTGCCTGAGTCTCTATAAAACAAACTATGATATTATTAATCGTAAGGCATAAAACTACTAAAAATCTTATGAGCTTTTTTGCTCCTGTTCATCCTTTTACTTAAAATATTTTATCATTAATATTATCAATTCTATAAATGTTTCCAAGTTAAATTGCTATTATTAAAAAAAAGCAATTTGAGTGTGCCTAATTATATGTTTTTCTTACCAATTAAATTTTAAGATATAGACCCAGATAAATAGAAAGGAAGTTGCACCACAGCTATAGTATTTTATTTCTGAGAAACTCACTGCATAAGTTTTCAATAAAACTTCCAAAAAAACTTTTTGAAAATTAGTTTTCAAAACCTGCATAGGGTTTTCAATGTGTTTTTCTTGAGCCTCTCATGTTAAACAAGCTGTCACATGGACTAGGGATGGTAAATGTTTTGCAGTCTCCTTTAAAAGTTGACTCTTTGTGAGGCACCTGGGTGGCTCAGTTGGTTATGCGTCCAACTTCAGCTCAGGTCATGATGACCTCACAGTTCACGTGTTTGAGCCTGCATTGGGCTGAGTGCTGACAGCTCAGAGCCTGGATCCTGTTTCAGATTCTGTGTGTCCCTCTTTCTCTGTCACGCCCCCACTTATGGTCTCTTTCTCTCAAAAATAAACATTTTAAAAAAATTTTAAAAAGCTGACTCTTAGGGGGTCTCTTAGGTAGCTTAATGTGTTAAGCATCTGACTCTTGGTTTTGGCTCAGGTCATGATCTCATGGTTTGTGAGTTCTAGCTCCAAGTCAGGCTCCAGGCTGACAGTGTGGAGACTGCTTGGGATTCTCTCTCCCCACCTTGGTCTCTGCCTGTCCCCCACTCACTCAGTCTGTCTGTCTCTGCACCATCAGTGCAGAGCCCAATATGGGGCCTTTTACTCAAGAAGCACGAGATGGTGACCTGAGCCGAGATCGACTCAGATGGTCAGTCAACTGCACCACCCAGGCATCCCAAAAAACCCTGTTTTTTACACAAGTATTCTAATCTCCCTGTATCTCCTTAAGATTCAAGAGTAACTGCACCACATATTAATAATGTGGCCTTGGACAAGCCAGCAAAACTATGCAAAGCTCATTTTGTTCTTCTATAAACTCCTACAAATGATACCTCCAGGGCAAAGTTTCCTGATGATCAACAAAACATACATTTTATTATAGAAGAATGATAGTTTACTACTTCTTCCTGCTACTTGATCTTGGAATTTTATACCCCTGTCTTCCCCATAAATGGTGTTCCTTATATTTTCCCTGTTTGGAATTTGCTGTCTTTTAAACATTATTTAAAAAGGAAACCTCTGGCTGATTTCCCTGTTGTTTCAACTGAGATGTGTTCTTGCTCTCTGGCTTTTGCTTCTTTCTTCCTATGGTCATTATTAAGTGTATTATTTATAAGACATACAGAAATATTTATGTTTTGCTTATATGCTACTTCTTTCCTTTCATATGCTATGGAAATTAATCTGTATTATTTCAGAATGAAACTATTGTAGTAGAAGCAACATGCCATATCATTTCAAACATTTAATTTCTATTCTTACCTAGCTGCTTTTATGTACCTGGATGGCAACTATCTTTGTCAACCCATAGGGTTTGCCCTGTGCTGGCTCTACATTAAGTTTTAACAATTTATTTTTTGAATATTGCTTATTGCAGCAGTTATGCATGACTAAGAAAATAAGCAGGAACACACACATATACATACCTTTCCTGTGGCTGGCATCTTAAAATTTTTTTAATTAAAATTTTTTCTCTTTAATTTTTAAATATTAGTTTGGAGACAGGGACAGAGAGAAAGAGAGAGAGAGAGAGAGAGAGAGAGAGAGAGAACACACAAGCAGAGGAGGGGCAGAGAGAGAGAGAGGGAGACACATTCCTAAGCAGACTCCAGTCTCTGAGCTGTCAGTGCAGAGCCTGATGTGGGGCTCGAAACCACAAACCATGAGATCTGGATGTGAGCCGAAGTCAGATGCTCAACTGACTGAGCCACCCAGGTATCCCAGGTGGCATCTTAAATATAGCCTGAGAAATGGAATACAGGGAAATGTCATTCTGTTAAACCCAGCCATTAATGATTGTTAAAACCTGTCCCTTAAGTATAGAGTCCTAGAATCAGATTGCTGTATAGTCAGCAACTCATAGAATTCCAGAGTTATAAGGGACCTCACAGATTACAAAAATTGAAATATAGAATAGGGAAGAGAAATGGCTGAGGACACACAACTCCTTACTAACTTATCTAAAAAAGGCAGTATCTCTTTTTGTGCATTAATCTTCATCATCCCACAGCTATTGCCGTTTTTAGTAAAGGCGAACAAATAAATTAATAAAATAAAATAAAAAAGGCAAAGTCATGTTCTATCATTCCATACAGATTCTGAAGGAACTTCAGATGATTTGACAATTCTGATCTTTATAACAGCACATAGCATTGCTATTTTTATAACGTTAAAACAACAAAAATAGACCATACCAACTGTTTTAGGCCACAATTTCATCATTTGAATATATTTAAGGTGCATCTATTGTGTAGCAGATATCATTTTAGACTTTGGAGACATACTTGTGAACAAGATAGAAAAAAAAAAGTCTCTGTCCTCATGGAGCTTAGATTCGAGTGTAGGCAAAATAAAATAATAATAATAATAATAATAATAATAAACAATAAATAAATAAATTAGATTTTCACATACTTGCAGGAAACCATTATGATTGAGACAATGAAGGAAGGTTCACAGTGAGCCTAGTAGAGAAAGCTAAGATTGTAAATAAAAGTTGAGAAGCAGTCAGGTTTACATAATTCTCAGGGAAGTAAATTCTCCAATTTGGGAATAGAAGCATGTATAAACATGCCTGCGAGTACTGAGTGTTCGGTTTTACAATTCTCACTGTAGTGTTCTGTCCAAAACACTGCTGACTCTTTTCTCCACCTCTGTTTAGAGAAGGCATTTGTAGATAAACTTCTGTTTATGTGAATCCCACATTTATTGATACTTCAGATGTGCCTCCAGAATGACTCATTCCATTTATAATGTGCTACCATCTGGTACTCTACGGATCCATGATAGTGAAGTTGGAGGATGGAGTGCTTTTTCATTTATCTCCCCACATTGTTGCCTGCCCAGTGCATTAACATACGGCCCAATTAGCTAGAACACGACACTAATGAAGCCAGTTGTAAATTCAATTTTTGTATGGCCACTTAGCTTTTTATTTTGTTCTGGCCAAAGGTTCCCTCTCCAACAAATCACAGTCTCATCAGTGCCTGCCAGGTCAGCCACTGTGCCTGCCTTTTTTGCTGTACCTCTCCCCTAAACGCACCCCACCCCACCCCACCCTACCCCTGTTGCTGTTACAAGGCCCACCACAGAGTAGAAGTTCAAGTAACAGTTGCTTTGTCAGTTTCTTTCACTTTTCAAAAATTGTTTACCAAAAGGACTTGAAGAAAGTTGATTTGTTGTACGTCATATATTAAGATCGCTACGAGGGTTGCCCAGGTGGCTCAGTCAGTTAAGCTTTGGACTCCTGGTTTGGGCTCAGGTCATGATCTCATGAATCATGGGTTCAGGCTGCATTGGGCTCTGCTTGGGATTCTCTCTTCCTCTGCCCCTTCCCCATTCATGCACAAGCTCTCAAAATAAATATATAAACATTAAAAAAAAAAAAAAAAAAAGACCGCTATGAACTTTTGAAAACCCTAACCTTTCTGAGGGACTTTATTATTGAAATCCATAGGCAGAGCGTTAACTCTATTTTCTCTCCTTTACAAAGCCTATGGTCCAACCCAACTTCTGGAGTTCAAGGTTCACTGTTATTTACACCCTTGGGTGCCTATATCCACCTGTGCCTCAGACATTTTGAAAGCCACTTCTTTAAAGCTGCTCATGATTCTGTCCCCTTTCTTTAAAAGCTCAGAAGATGCTGTTACCTTCCATATGATTTTCATAGCATTTGTTACTTTATGCTTTGCATCATTTTGTGTTATGTCTTACCTCTTCATAGTTCTAAGCTCCCTGAATAAGGGTTCAATCTCCAAATTCCCCATAAGGTCTCAAAAGACCCTATCTGTCATGGAAAGAACATTAAATTTGGAGGCATGAGGCATTCAGAACTGGGTTCGGTTTTTTTTTCTCCACCTCTTTCATTTAATAAGAAATATTCAGTGTTCTTTGATTTTGTGAGTTTTATTTTTATCATCTGAAAAACATGTGTATAACAGTATCTACCTGTGTACTCATTGTAAGGACAAAATAAGGTAATGTATGGGAAGCTAGCACTGTAAGATTATAGTTATGGTACTTCTTAGTTCTGCGATTTAGGAAAATAACTTCATCTTCTTTAACCTCAACATATTTATCTATAAAGGGTAAAAAGTGATAATCCCAATCTTTTAAACTTATTTTGGAAATTAAATGAGAAAATGAATATGAAATACCAGACATAATTCTCAGCACATAGAACAATTCAATGAAAACTAATTGTTTTTGTTGCTGCTATTATTCCTATATGTCAATCACAGTGTTTGGTACATATCCGAGAATCAATAGTATTTATTGAGTATTGTAGTTAATACTCAAATATTTGGTGAGTTTGGTTATGAGCTTACACTATGTGATAGGCCCTCTACTTAACAGGTGGTTCACAGGAGAACACCAAAGATGTTAAAGTTTATATTTTAGTCAATGAAGCATATATTAAACATAGAATTATATCCTGCATATGAAAGATATTCAATGTATGCTATTGCATAAATGTAAGATTTTATGGATGAATCACACATACTGGGGAGAAGTCAGAGTTCTTAAGAACAAACTTTGGATCAGAAATGTTATCCTACTACATCAAAGAATTCTTCATTTTTGTTTTAAAGGAGACCTGAGGTTTTCTATAGATGATAAACCATCAGATTTGGAAACCCAGACAGTTTCTACATTTGGCTCAAAAAGCAATAAATTTGAAGAATGCAAAACACACTTACTGGGTAAAACCCTCTCCAAGAACCAAAACAAAATGGAAGAAGGAGCATTCCTGGCAGTTTTCTCTACTTTTTTTTTAATTGCATATACAAACTGCTTTTGCAAGATGAGCTTTGGACAACTGAATTATAAGTCTTTAGCACTGTTCAGCAATTTATCTTCTGTGACTCAACAGGATCTGACTGGAAGCCAAAGTCATAATTCAGTTGTTCTAAATACATAGTATCGTAGCTAAAGGAAAGTGTCCTGCAAATGAAAACTTGGAAACTACAGTTTTGTAGAAGGATCTTTTTTTTTTCTTCCCTCTTACCTGTATGAAGAAGATTTTGAAGCCTTTCTTGTTAGAAGTTTTATGTCACTGGAGGGAAATGAATTTACAAACAAAAACAGAAGACATTTTTACCTTCTAGGACCTGAATGTTTTAAATCATCCTTTAAATCATTATACTCCTTACTTTCCAAGCTGACATATTGATTTTACCCCCAAAGTAGAAATAATTAATCAGCACTATATCGATAATACCTGGTTAATGTTTTGACCACAGCAATGTATACATACAATTCAAGTTGATGTTTTTCTCTAATTGCCACTTAGAAAAAAGTTATAGTGTATATGTTTTATATGTATTAAAATAACTAAGAAACATTTTAAAGTTGTGTCATCACATATCAATCTGATGAAACCAGAAAGAACGAATGTTCTTAATATGACAATAACTATATGCATTTGCCTATAAAATTAAAAATATGTATTGCAAATAGATTGTGTTTCTTCAGTAACGTTACCACTTATTTGGTGTTGTGAATAATGAATGCGTGAGAGAGAGACAGGAAGAGGAAAAGCAGGAACAGAAGCACTCATAGTTTTTACCATAGTACTCTAGAAACAAATATCTGATAGATGGTATCTTATTTTTTACTCCAGCTTTTTTCATGTTTTTTCTTTTTTTTTTCTTTGACTAATGTTCCTAGAAATCTTCCTTTCTACTTTTTACAATTTTTATTTTGCTTTTTAAGTTTTATATTATAAGCTTGTTCTTATGTAGTACAGTTTCTGAAAGTATACCTTTCATGGTTTTCTAATATCCTGTAGAATGTTTGCAAATATGATAGGATGATCAAAAGCTGGCTCCATTCCTTGGACTCCCTCGCTTTTCACTCTTGTTTGCAAAGATACATCTAAACACAGTAATTAACTGAATTTATGCTACGTGTGAAGTAAGGTGTCTTAGGAACTCCATACTGAAGTCCCCACCAAGTCTGAGCAAAGCACAAATGCAATGAAACACCAGTTACCGGTTTGTGTACAAAGTGGCACAGCAAAGCAGAGCCCTGAAAGTGGGGAAAAGGAAGAAAGCAGGAGGAAGAGAAAAAAAGAACCCAGGCACTCTGGTTGCCCAGGGGACGAAGAGATTTGAAGGGACATTTGACTAGGAAGGGTAAAGGGAAATCTACACCATCCAAGGGCACTGTTTATTTACATTTAGATTTTCCGTGAACACTGAGTTCAAGTGTCTTTGCAACACCTGCAAAATAAAAGAGCAGAGAGGGGGAAGACTTTTATTTAAACAACAGGCTCTCAATGAACATTATGTGTTTACAAACTCTAACAGCTCATAAGCCTTAAAGTGTTTGTAATGCCTGGGGTAGGAGGGGGTGGGGAGAGAAAAGAAACAAATCTGACTGACCTTAGTTATAGACTGTTACATTTTTATGTGAGCTCAATTCACACTTGGTTCCTGTAGGTTATACAGGGAGTTGCTTATTTATACATCAGTATAAATCCTGATAGCACAAAACATTGTCTTTATATACACATATACATTTTCTTTTCCTTTTTAATGATGACATATTGATTTACTTTTATCATTAACACTTTTCTTTATACATTACTGGAACAATTGACAAATACTGCCCAGAGAAGTGGTATGAATGTAAAATCAAGATCAACAAATAACCACTTTAAAAAATATGTTCTTTCGTTTAAATCCCTGACGCATAGAAAATCTCAATTGAAACATCCAGTACCCAGGAAAAGGAAGTAAATGTGTAACTAGTCATCATTTGATCAAAAGCTTTCCCAGCAATCAATGCGCAATTAAAAGGGTGCAAGATGGGGATGGGGATTGTTTGAAGAGAAAAGCTTGATCCAAGGGGAGAGACCCTTGGAAATTAATTAGAGCCCAGCTGGAAGTAAAAAAATAAAGAACCCAAATGCTCCTGTGCTCCCCCACCCACAGCACACAAATGATGATGGCATGCATTTGTGAACCTTCCCTGATGTCCTCATCTTGAATTAATCACGCCTCTACCCTGCACACATGGCAGTTTGCTTCAGATGCCATTTGGAATGCATACTGCACTGGTTTCTTTTAAACTTAGGTTGAGTGCTTGTCTACCTCCCCTACTGAATTATAAGCTTTTCCAGGCCAGAACCCTTATCTGAAAGCATATCCCTAGTTTTGAGCATAATATCTGAAGTGTTTTATATTTAATTGATATGAAGTATTTAAAATTAATATGTGATTTCTTTAAACATAATATTGATACTTGAGAAAATGTATAAAATGTGTAATCTTATTTAATATTACTGCTAATAGGATCAGCTTTTTTGTGAAAAGGGAAAGCGTGTACGTCTGCATTTGTCTGAGTCAGGAAATGACTCAGAAACAGGCAGACCAAGAGATGAATACAGAGAGCTGGCTCAGTCTGTCTTAATGATTTCTGCTTTAAGATTAGTCTTTATTTTTTTAAAAATTTAATGTTTATTTATTTTTGGGAGACAGAGAGAGACAGAGAGTGAGCAGGGGAGGGGAAGAGAGAGAGAGAGAGAAAGACACAGAATCTGAAGAGGCTCCAGGCTCTGAGCTGTCAGCACAGAGCCCGACGCGGGGCTCGAACTCACAGACTGTGAGATCCTGACCTGAGCCGAAGTCAGATGCCCAACCAACTGATCCATCCAGGTGCTCCAGTATTTATTTTTATATTAAAATGGCTATCTTGTAGAATTTCTCAGATATATTAACTCACTTGACTTTTAATAACATGGCTTGTTTATTTAAACATGAGTGATTCAGGACCACAAAGAATAAAGAATATAATACATGGTATAAATGGACTATTACCAAAAAAAAAGACAAAGACATTTTTCCAAAACCAATCTGTCACACACAATTTCAGAGGTTTTTTTGGGGTTTTTTGTTTGTGGTTTTTTTTTTGTTTGTTTGTTTGTTTTAGGTTGGGTTCTATTTGGTTCATTTGGGGAATAGAAAAAAAAATATTTCCACTTTCAAATATACACTGAAAACCACTGGCCTACAAATTCCTTCCTTTTCAAACAATTAGTCTATCAATGATAAAATAATTATCATTTGGGCACATTAATTTGAGTAATTATCACTAATCTATGGAGCCTGACAGGGTTAATGTGATTCCTTTCAACACACTAAAATGTGACAAAAATAAGAATAATGATACTGTAACTAACATTTGCCTCATATGATAGCTTACAAAGCATTTCCACATGCTTAACTCAGTAACAATACCTAACATGTTTCAAGTAATTACTGTCTGCATGGCACAGAGCTAATTTTTGGTAGATGGTCTCCTAATTTTATATTAATACCACAAAGTTGGCATTTCTATTATCTTCAATTTAACTGATGGAAAAGATGTGCCTCAGGGCATGGCCATACCAGGACTATACAAAGGAAGTCCAAGTCCATAATTTGTACTTCTAAACACTACAGTATACTGTTGTTTCCTTTCATATGATCAGGGAAGACTGGCCAGGAAATACATATTTAATGAACGGTTACTATATCTTAAACCTTGAGCCAAATTTTTTGAGGCAGTATTTTATCTTAAGACATGTAAAACAAATAACATCATCCTCACTGTGTAGATCATATAACTAAAATATAGTGCTAGGATAACTCATGGTTAAAAGGGTTATTAGCTCTCAAATTCCTATCTTTGGGCTCCAAGATCCTTCTACTGTGGTGTAGAATTGAACACAAATGGGTATCAAAGGGGAAAAAAAGAATGAAGCATAAAGATAAAAAAAAAAGATTCATCAAAGAGGGTAAGTCTTGGAGAATTTATATCTGAGAAATCTGATTATTATGGGAACATTTTGATCCAAGGAAAAAGGAACTTGACATCACCATCTCTGTGGCCAAGTCTTAGCATCGACTTAGCATCGACTGCACCACAAATACATTAATAAGAAGAAAAGGAAAAGAAAAAAAAATGTTTTGTTTCTGTTTTTGGGCAAAGCACAATCATGCAGTTAAATAAATTAAATCCATTGACTAAATGACACAAATACAACCAACAAATACTGAGAAAAGAGTTAGCTGATGATGCAGTCTCTTAGGTTTATTACCAGCCTGACTTATACCTTTAACATAGATTAAACTTTAATAAGTCAGTAATTCCTTAGAGACAAAGAAGATCCTTCTCTATGCAAGACAATCATCAACCTCCTTTCCATTATTCCAATTCCTTCATATTTTTACCTTCACATTAACCAACTGGCTTCTGTCCTGCTCTTTTTCGTTTAGTGTTCTAGAGCTTCCTTGACTTTGATTTTATACCCTCTAAGAATTTTAAGTGGCATATTCAATTTGGCTCTTCTCTTCCTGGCTTCTTTAGTTAGTGCAATGGACACAGGTGGGATTGCCCAAATACTGCAAGCTCTTAGCAGTCTAGGCAAATGGTGGTTGAAATTCTATATTCTCTTTGAAATTATATGTGGGAATGCCACTTATTTCAGTCAAAGAAGTGAGAGATGGGGTGATATGTCACTTCTGGATGAAATTCTAAAGGAGAGCATAATTCAACAGATTGCCTTTATACCACTGTGGTGAACAAAGAAACATTCAGATACATCTCTTACATCCTTGACCTGTGAATCCTCTCAACAAATAGAACACTTATTTGGGTCCCCACCACTAATACCAATAGCTGAGATTGTGGGGTTCTTTATTATTTGGACATAAATGAGTTTACACTGACTGTTACAGATAGATTAACAGATCCTGATACTGGTATTTATAATACAACTTCCTGATCTTTGTCTGTTCTTGTCCACTCTAACCTCTTAAGGTATGTAGATTCTAAATTAATGGACATACATAAATATTAATTGCCACAAATTATAAAACCATCCAAGTTAAACACATTTTAACTTATTTTTTCAACAATTATTATGTCCAGAGTCAGTTCTACCATTTCAATGATTCAAGCTTTTCAAATACCCACTTGTTACCTCTTATTTTTATGACAAAGGAGAGCGTGCGTGAGGATATTATGCCTCATAAAACTGCATATTACAACTATGTCCACGGAGAAATATATTTTCCTGGATTGAATGTACTTATCATTTGTGGAGTTCAAGTGCAGCATTGAAATCAACCTTTTCAGACCCATTTAACATTAAATGCAACTTTCACTTTCCAAAACCAAAGGCTGGAAACTACCTGCACAAATCTTCATAATGTATCTTTGACATCCACCAGCACTTAAAAACACTCTGATGTGTTAAGTGTAAATGAATCAGAGATATGCTGATTGAATTTTCTATTCAAGTTGAACATTTTAAAGAAAAAGGAAGAAAAAATGAGGGGATACATGCTGTACTCTGCTTCACACAGAGCATTTGGAAATCTGCCTGACCTCTTATTTTTATTTATTTAAATTAACAGCAGCGGCATCCATTGCCATCTGGACCCCAGGCACAGTGAGCTAATTAAAAAAAAAAAAGGAACTTCAAAATATCATTTAAACATTTTTAAATAATTCAGCCCATACAAGAATAAAGAGAGCATCATCTGGATTGGCAAACCAGGAAAACTGGGCCCCAGGGGTCAGTAAATCTGGATTTTGCCAGAGCTGTGTGTGGAGAAAATTTTGATGGAGACTTCCTGAGGAGGAATAACACTTTCCCAAGGAAGAATGTAGGACTGAATGGAAAGTGGGCTGGGCCGAATGCTAAACCCAACTGTTTAGAAGACTTCACACTCTTTTATGTCCCCAGCTCAGATTATAAAGTTTGTTGGCATTGTCAGTTTTTGGTCTTTGTGTCTCTACTTAGTAATCCAATTTGAAATCCTATTCCACCATGGGAATACACTCATCAAAGCATCAGTATCCTACACTATCCATTCTATGATAAGCCCCTGGAAGTTTCTCATTTAGTCTGCAGTGTCTTGAAGACCTCGTCAAAGGTGATGCTGAAAGATCAGTGTTAGTAAGTCATCTAGTTCTCTCAGTGCGTACATAGTTTTTGGCAGCACTGGAATATTGCTTTCTGCCATCTGTCCAGAATAAAATTTGGATTTTTTGCTCAGGGTCAGTTAGAATGTGCTTAAAACCCAATGTGTATGTAGGCTTTGATTCTTGCTCTAAACACTTATTACGCGCTGTTTGGAATTTAAAGCGGCTGAACTAAAATCTTCTCTTTTCTGTAGCTGACATATTGCACTAAATAAAGTTCAACATAAATTCTTTTCTGCAGTAGTTGGTGATTTTGTTTTTATGGCAATCTAATTCTAACAGCATTTCATTTGGTTCATTTTGAAGATATACTCTGAGAGAGGAATAATATAAGAATGCCCCCAAACAGTCATACACACCAATGTATGAACAGAGAGTATGAGTGAGGGACATCTACGCAACAGGCACATTTCCTCCAACTCACATTCAAGCTTCGTATTCCATTTCCATTTTGACAGGTGAAGAAACTGAGACTCAGTAATGATGTACAACTATTAAGAAGTGGGACCACATTATAACTTAGGTTTGGGTTGTGCCAAAGTACATGTTCTACTTATTAAAGAAACATGCTCTAATTATATTCATTCATAATACTCTATATTACTCTTTCTCAAACACAATGTTAATTAGTTATCATTTTGTTTTTAATTTTTTACTGTTTTTCATTTATTTTTTTGAGAGAGAGACATAGAGCAAGCTGTGAAGGGGCAGAGAGAGAGGGAGACACAGAAACCAGGCTCCAGGCTCCGAGCTGTCAGCAAAGAGCCCAACGTAGGGCTCGAACTCATGAACTGTGAGATCATGACCTGAGTCAAAGTCAGACACTTAACCTACTGAGCCACCCAGACACCCCCATATCACTTTGTTTAAATGTCTTTAATGTGCTTATATGTCTATAGGATAAAGCCTAAATTATTTAACATTATATTAATTGAAACCCTGGTCCATTTCTCCAACTTCATCTCCATAAGGCTAATATCCTTATGTCCTATGTTCAAGCTACACTATTTCTAAATTTTGCTGTTTTCTTCTGAGATTTTTTTTCTCATCATTTTAAAGGCAAGCACTTACTGATTTACCAGAAATAATTGGAAATAGTACCTCTTTCATGAATTCTGTTCTTTTTCATTTTCCCTGAATCATATCCATGCTTCCACAATGTAGTTATGGCAGCTCTTATGTTTACATATTTTCTTCATGGGTAGATTGAATTTGACAACCTCAAGGCCATATTCATGGTATGTGACAGAATAACAGACATCAAATTTTGTTTAATATATATATTAAAAAAAACTAAGAACAGGGGAGAGAAGGTGGGTGAAAGGAGGAAATAAATACAAATGGATATACGTGAATGGATATAGACAAATGGATAGGCGAATAAAAACATAAAAGTATTACAAAGAGCCATCCAAATACCTCTTATAGGAGACCAATAGGAAGCCTCAGAATAAATCACATGAAAATTCAAAGCAAATAAATTTTATTACTGTAAAGATTACCTAGATAAGTTTTGTGAAGGAAGTTAATTTTTAAGTAGGCCTTAATAAAATGGTAGATTGGTAAAAATTACATTGGTCACTTTAGCCCCTATGTACTGAGAGAGTAAACTTCCAATAGAAATTCTCTTTAAAATCCAGCAAACACCATTATTTCTAATGAGAGAGAAAAGCACAGCTGTCTACACTGACACTTTTTTTTTTAATTTTTTTTTTTAACGTTTATTTATTTTTGAGATAGAGAGAGACCATGAACGGGGGAGGGCCAGAGAGAGAGGGAGACACAGAATCTGAAACAGGCGCCAGGCCCTGAGCTGTCAGCACAGAGCCCGACGCGGGGCTTGAACTCACAGACCGCGAGATCATGACCTGAGCCGAAGTCGGATGCTTAACCGACTGAGCCACCCAGGCGCCCCTACACTGACACTTTATACCTCTATCCTATCTGATGGTTTCTCTCTCACAGGTATGAGCACATGCACGTGTGTGTACACACACACACACACACACACACACACACACACTCTTTTAAAATAGACTTTGCTCCTTATGAACACAAGATGATCAATATTCTACATGTTACAACAAATTCTGTTTATATTTCTTATATTTCCTAGGTGTTTTCTTTTTACTCTTTTTATTTAGTTAGTTATGGTAATAACTGTAACATCCATTTGGTATCATGTCTGCTTCAATAAATTACTTGTTTTATCTCAGTAAAAACATAACAATATAACTAAAACTCAAAGAAGGATATAATAAGCTCTAAGACAATATATTCATTGCACTGAGACAGGATTAGCTCCTTCTGAAAGTGGTAGGGTTTAGTACAAGAGATACGTGTGTGGACCCCATCTTCTTCACGCAGTGTCTGAAGATTGCCACTAGGTAAAGGAAAACAGGAAAAAAAAAGAGGTGGTAAAACCATGGAAAAGGGGTAGAAAAAAGAGGAGAGATGATAGGGTAACCAGTATGAAAACAAATTATATTATTTTCCCAGTGCCCTATCCTGGGCCAAAATAACTTGTTCATTCAGGGAACTGACAGAGCTGAATCATCACCACCACCACCACCCTTTTCCAATTTTTGTCACATTATTTGTAAGAAGCTGATTTTAGAGGATGTAAACTTAGGGGACATGGCAATGGATATATTAGTGCTCTTGGAGTGATAGGAACCCTGGAGGTTGGCTGAATGAAGCAAGAATACTGCAGTGACTGATACCAAGTCCTAGGTGTCTGACCTTGACCTGCCTCTATCTCCAGACTTACCCCTTGCCACATTCCAGTAGTTAACCCCCTGCAGCCCTGCAGGAGTACTTCTCATCCAGAGTCCTCCAGCTACTGACATTGGCTTTTGCCTGAACCCTTTCCCAACCTGCCCAATAGATTTATAGTATGAGCCACAAAAGAACAGCCTCATAATTATAAATTTTCTAGTCAACATCCTAAAAAAAGTAAATTAGGGCCACCTGGGTGGCTCAGTCAGTTAAGCATCTGACTCTTGATCTTGGCTCAGGTCATCATCTCATGGGTTGAAAAATGGAGCATTATGTCAGGCTCCACATTGAGGATGGAGTCTCCTTAAGATTCTCTCTCTGCCCCTTCCCGGCTCGTGCCACACTCTCTCTTTAGCTCTCCCTCTCAAAAAAATAAGAATAAAAAAAAGTAAATAAAATAGGTTTTATTTAACCCAATATATCCAAAACATTAGCATTTTGACATATAATCTATATAAATTTTGAGATCTTTTATATTCTTGTAAAATACTTTACAAGATATTTTATATTATTTTTATTTTTATAAGATTTAGAAATATTTGTGTATACTGTACTTACAGCACACCTGAAGTTATACTTCTCAGTTTTCACACGTCCCACATTGGACAGGGCCGTTCAAACACTATCGTCAATCCCCCCCCCCCTTCATCTTTGCCTGGGAAGCTGTTCTAATCCCTCTTCTAAAGGTCAGATTTTACCTCTATATTATACATTCCATGGTATATTCCCTCATTATAGAAGTTCCATGTTAATGAGTGACAACACTGGGTGCCATCAATTTATATCTTCATTCCTTACTAGACTAGACTGAAGGCTCTAGAACCACTCATATGCACTTGTATCCCCACTCCCCATGCTTACGTAATGCCCAACAAGAGGAGAAATTCAATGAATATCCACTGAATAACCGTTATTTAGTGCCTCTGAGCCTTTATCTCCTCATCTGTATAATGGGGATGAAAATAATAATGCCTATCTCACTGAGTTACTGTGAGCATTAACTGAGTTCATGTATCCATGTGTGTGTGCTTGTACTTAGAACAAAGGCTGTCATGTCTTAAGTTCCATGTGGAATCTGGTTCTTGGTAACAGTTGTAAGCAGTACTACTGCACCTAAATTTGTGAGGATTAAAGCAGACAGTACAGTGAGGAGGGTGTCAGGCGTAGGCTTAGTGCTACTTTTAAAATGTTTGTTATGCTTAGTCTGTTATTTCATATATATGTTATATAATATGTTCTACTACTTAAACTTCTTGGTATTTAGAGTCCCTTACTTGGACTCAAAATATGAGGTCTAGACAAATATGGTACATCCCTCCTTTTATAGAAGTCTACACATCTAATTACTAGAAACACTGTAGAAAGGAGGCTTTAATTAAGGCCCACATGAGACTGTTCTATATGTGTGGCTAGGCCATAAGATCACTTATCTTTAAATCACAACTTCAAGGTTCTGAAATTTCCCCTTCATGGGGCGCCTGGGTGGCTCCGTCGGTTAAGCACCTGACTTCGGCTCAGGTCATGATCTCACAGTCTGTGAGTTTGGCCCCGCATTGGGCTCTGGGCTGATAGCTCAGAGCCTGGAGCCGGCTTTGGATTCTGTGTCTTCTTTTCTCTAACCCTCCCCCGTTCATGCTCTGTCTCTCTCTGTCTCAAAAATAAATAAACATTAAAAAAAAATATAAAATTTCCCCTTCTGGGGCTCCTGGGTGGCTCAGTTGGTTAAGCATCAGACTCTTGATTTTGGCCTAGGTCATTATCTTGCGGGTTTGCGACATGGAGCCCCATGTTGGGCTCTGCACTGACAGTGTGGAGCCTGCTTCGGATTTTCTCTCTCTCTTTCTCTCTCTCTCTCTGCCCTTTTCCTACTTGCTCTCTCTCTCTCAAAATAAACATTAAAAACATAAAAAAATAAATGAAATTTCCCCTTCTGATAATATGTTACTTAAAGGCATTTAAGTTTCTACAGTTTTATTTGTACAATAAGAGGTAGGATTGGTGGTTCATTATTGCTAAACTTGGGCCACTTATGAAAATATGTCCCCATAACTGGTTCTTCCTTTAGAGCCGTCTGCAGAAACATATACTGCTAATCATCTTATTTTACTTTCCTTTCCTATTTATTCCTCCCTTACTTCTTTCACCTGAAGTAAATATGTGACAAAGTCGAGCCTCTGGCAGGCTGAAGTACACTGGGAAATACTGGGCTACATCCTGTAAAAAGCCTGTGTGGCTTGCAAACAGTAAGAATTCATAATGAATATTCAGTTCCTCTGACACAGTAATAGAAATGTAAACAGATAAACCAGTTGTACAGATAACCCAGTTTCTGGATAATAATTTTTTTTTTTAGTAGATAATAACTCTCAAGGGAGTGCTAGATACAACTTAGTGTAAAGAACTCAGGTGCATTAATAATTCTTTGTCCTGGACAGAAATCTGATATGCTCACTGACTTCTACAATTAAAGATGGCTACATGGGTAAAACTAGGCTGATTTTCCTTATGGAGGCCCAATGTGGTCGGAGTGGCCAGTAAAGATATGGAGATCCTGAGGGGACACAGGTAGATGTAGAAGAGCCAGCAAATTGGGGCGCCTGGGTGGCGCAGTCGGTTAAGAGTCCGACTTCAGCCAGGTCACGATCTCGCGGTCCGTGAGTTCGAGACTCGCGTCAGGCTCTGGGCTGATGGCTCAGAGCCTGGAGCCTGTTTCCGATTCTGTGTCTCCCTCTCTCTCTGCCCCTCCCCCGTTCACGCTCTGTCTCTCTCTGTCGCAAAAATAAATAAACGTTGAAAAAAAATTAAAAAAAAAAAAAAAAAAGAAGAGCCAGCAAATTGTGCACATTTGGTCCTTCTTACCCGATGATGCCTCTGGGTGTGGCTAAGAGCCCCAGACATTAAAGGAGACTAGGAGGTCTCACTGTGCAACATGCAGGCAAGAGGGCTAGAATTCAGTCTGATGTGAGTTAACGTGACTGCTGAAACCTATTTCAGTATTTAATGCTTGTGTGACTTTTGTCTCACTGAAGTTTGATAACACCCTCATTCTCACTTATAAAGGAAGGGGTAAATAAAAGCCTATGATAAAGATTTGTTTTTGTTTGTTTTTCGTTTGCTTATTTTTTTGATTTAATGGCACAGAACAAATATAAATACTGTTCTATCTCATCTGAATGGTATCATGCTTGCACAATTCTGATTTTAGCTTGATCAAACCTTCTGTAGATTTCACAATGCACGCTTGGGAATGTAAACCAAATTAAAGAGAAAAGTGTGACAAAATCGTAATGGTGTATCTGTGTGTATGTGTGTGTGCGCGCACATGTGTGATAAAAGTTGAAGATGCTGATTAAAAAGTCTACATTTCTTGAATTAGTTCTGGCTCAATTTCCTAGATTTTTAGACAGTTTTCAGATCTTTTGATTCTTAGGAATAAAGTATTGGTTTGTGCACAGCAAATAACTATTTGGTGATGAAAGAATAAACAAGTAGACTCATGAGGAAATAGTACATTTAATTTAGTAGTAATAACTATCTTCATCACTTTCATATTCAGTACACTTTTTACACATACACAATAACCAGGTGATACAGGTAATTACTGGCTCTGTTTCACAAATGGAGAAATGAGACTCACCTCAAGGTCATAGATCATGTAAATGGTAGATTCTCTAAATCTCCTATTTTTCCATAATATTGCTGCTGCAAAATGCAACAATATATTTTTGTGTGTGTGGAGAACGATCACACTTCAATTTTCTGATGTTATGAGAATGGAAGTATTGAAGAGGGATATGGTTAACATTAAAGTAGCTTAGAAAAAAGTAAGCAATCTTTTCAGGGAATGTTTCTCCTCTTTTGTAAAGCCCACAAATATTAACAAAGAGTACTGTAGACAGGGGGGAAAAAAGGTAACAGTTACTACCTAGGAAACATCATCCAGGCTATTTGTATACGTTTTAAGTCTACTGGTTGTGGAACTAAAAGCGTACCAGATAGCATACAATATACAGGAGAGTACGATGATATCTGCCTTCAGAGAAGTCATTTCCAAGTCACTGAGACTTGGACAATGAAAGCTGAACATTGCTGGCACACCTGTTAGACCAAACAAATCCAGGCACATTGACCAGACTTTAGCTATCTATACTTACTAAAATAACTTTTCATTCAATTTTAGATAGCTCTAGGTCTGTTCAGCTTAAGCATTGTTCTTCATAATAAACATTTACAATATCATGTAGTATGCCGGGGGAAAAAATGAACATGGAAAGGAAGACCTGTGTTTTAAGCCCAGCTGATTAATCCTCTCTGGAAAGCTATCTAAGGTCTCTGAACTGACATTTACCTGAGATTATAATCTCTGATCTGATTAAATCACTTAAGAGTTGAGAATTATCACAAAAAATCCATATTTTATAAATAACAGTAAGATTATAAGGTGTTATTCTCAATCCAAATTTAAAAGGTACTCTTATTTAACCATCTCATTATTTCTTGCAATTTACTGTTTATTTAGCATGTATACATTGAACTCCTACTATGTTTCAGAAGCTATCGTAGATACTTGGAATTTATTTTAACAGAAAAACTGTGTTCAACAAATAACTGTGAGTTACTTAAAGCCCCCCCCCCCCAAAAAAAAAAGTTACAGATTCTATGAAACGTTTTTCAGGGGATCTTTTGGGTCATGGTTTATGGTGAAGGGATAATAGGGCAGAGAAGGAGGCAACAGACCTTTGAGGAAAGTTGAAAAGTTTTAACATAATTATGGAGAATGAGAAAGCAATAAGATGAGAGGAGGATAAAGCAAGATTGTTAGACTGTTGAGGGCTATTTTGGTTTTGGTAGCCATTAATTTATAGTTGAATCAATTCATTGATGGGTTTTTGATATCTATAGATCCCGTCAGCATATCTGACCCTATGGACATTTTTAAGATATCAAATTTTAGAATTTAATTGCAAGATGCTGATGAGAACACTGATGAACTAAGGCTATGCTATGTACCAATGACTGTGTCAACGGCTTTCAACTTTTTTCCCTCTTTATTACTCACAGCAAGTCCATGTTGTAGGTACTGTCACCCCAGTGTTACATATGATACAGCCAAGCCTCAGGACAAATAAGCAACTTGCCCAAGATCACAAGTGACAAGAGCCAGAAACAGTACCATATTGGCCCACAACCTAAGTATGTGCTATTTTCTCTTACTATACCATTTCTCTATAATGCACATGGTCTACATTATTTTACAGAATGAAATTCCAACGTGCACTTTGCCCAAAAGGTGGCAAGAACACCTATCCTCCAAGATGTCCCATAGGGGCCAGGTCTTCATCTATTTAAGGTTTATGCAAATATATGGCTGACACCTAGAGTTCTGTTCCATAAAGCAAAAGGAAGGTGACCTTACATGGAGAGGTTTTGAAGACAAGCATTTCTGATCATTTGCCTCTGCACTGAATGGCTCTTAAAATGCCCTGTAGAGCACCAGATTTTGAGCATGAACACATTTTGATAGACCTGCCAGGATACATTAACTGCAAAACACTTCCTCTGGGTTGACCTACTGACCTGATTACTGGCTTGGCTCAATATTAACCATCTGGAAGCTGAAGCGTGTCTGCCAAACACAATGGTCAGAGTTTTGGCAGGGTAAAAATTGAGCTGTTTTTTTCTAATGGTGCCTTGCTAACAGGTTCATTTACCTCCTACGACCACTTCTTGAATGTTACAGTAATGCCACACTTGGTGGGGTAGAAAACACATAAGCTTTAGAACTGAACAGACTAGAGCTTGAATTGAACATTTAAGAGTTTGTCAATTACAGCACCACCTTGAGGTTCAGTTTTTTAGATCTATAAAATGGGGACAATGATTTTTCTTTCATAGAGTTTTCTGAGCATTAGACATAGTGCTCTGTGGTACAAACAAGAATCATTTATTGAACCTTTATTGTTGCAAGGCATTATGTCACATCCTTTATAAAGATCTTATTTCACTTAGAAAATGTCACCTTCCTTAAGCATTGTTATTATTCCAACCTTAAGAATAAAGAAATAAAGGTTAAATAGGTAAACTTATTTGCTTTATGTAGAAAACTAATAAGTAAAAGGAATATACTTCGGTGTTAGTAGTCAGATCCTAGAATTTCTATAATTTGCCTCCTGGTACCATTGTCTTATGTGCTATCTCTTGGTTTGTGAGATCATCCACCAGAGTAACAACTGACAAGGGTAAATGCTTCAGAGAGGTTTACTAGATAAAGTTTACATCATTTAGTGCTCAATATCCTGGCAAGAATGTCAGAGAAACATATTAACTGGTCTGTTCTAGTCCTTGTCTGCCCTCAATTATGCTGGGCTTCCTTTAGGAAGTATACTAGTTGAATCGCTAGAGCTCAAAGTAATTTACCATTCACTAGGCTAAATGTTTTGCAGAAGAGGTCTCTATTGACGTTCATTATCCTTAAAGTGTGTCCCTTTGGTGGTAGATGAATTATAAATGGGAAACTGTGCTTAAAGAATAAAAATAGCCTGAAACAAAATTTTTCAAAGAGAAATGCAGACCTATTTCATTGTGTGTGTGTGTGTGTGTGTGTGTGTGTGTGTGTGTGTTGTGTATGGTCTGTCTGCCTACTGAGGGAATCCACCCAATAACACTTGTCCTCTCTAAGATGCACTATAATAAAGATGCTGCTAGGGACAAAGTGAATCAAGAACATGAAAAAAAAAAAAAAAGGAATGAAATGTCACAGTTCATGTAGCATATTTCCAGAGTCATCAAAAGAAGTACCAAAGGCATTAAGGGACAAGAAATGTTCTCTGTCAACTCGCTCTAAAGAGATGTCAAATCTAAAGTCTTCTGACAATCTATCAAGATCTTGACTTAACCCGCTTCTAATTTTAAGTAAATATTTTCAGTAGAGGCCAAGTATACATTTTACGAAATAAAATTGTGTGAAAACTTCACTTGTGGTTGGCAAATGTATACCACCTTTCTGAGAAAAGCACCCAACTATGCCCCTGACTTGATGTATAATCTTGAACAAACCACTTAATCTGAGGACCCTGGGAATGAGGCATTTGTTTGTTAAATGAGGGGGTGAAATTGCATGATGGAAGGAAGAAAATTATGAAATAAATTTTAAAGATTTGAGGCTCAGATCTTAGTGCTATTGCTTCCAACAGGTATCTTCTTCTATAAATAAAATACTTGTGTTATTAGGGTGATACAAAGGAATTCACATTACACATGTCATGACTTGACAAAACATAAGTAATCAGTCAATGCCACTTCTCTTTCCTTCAATCAATCTCTCTCTCTCGCTTTCTCCTCCCTCTCCACAGTTCCACAGTTTTATAACTCTAAATGTGGGAGACCGGAAATCTTGATATTCATGGGTAGGTCACTTAAATTCCTTGCATTGCACTTTCAATATAAATATAATATGAAAATCAGATCTAGATCACGAAAGAGGTTTGTATTTGTAATGGCCTTCTGGAAAATAACCTTTTGTTTGTTTCTTGAACATTCTGTTGAAAATATTTAAGGGTATATGGATACTCTTTAAAAAAAAACGTTGTTATTAATAAATGTGCCAAGATACAGACATGCTATATATTTCCATCCTGGGATAGATGATTTATACTATTTTATCCATACTTTAAAGTACAAGGCTATGGAATTTATTGAAGTTTGCCATTGAAAACCAAGTTTAAAAGAAAAAGGTGTTCCTTTAGTCATAGAAGAGTGACAAGATGATGTCATAAACCAATATGAAACAAGACACATAGAATGTGCTAGAGACTGTGCTAGGGTTAGTGAGAGATATAAATTTGAGGGAAACAGGGGTGTCTGGGTGGCTCAGTCAGGTTAAGTGCCCAACTCTTCATTTCGGCACAGGCCAAGATGTGGGATCAAGCTCCATGTTGGCCTACTTCGACAGTGTGGAGCCTACTTGGGATACTCTCTCTCCCCCTCTCTCTCTTCACCCCTCAGTTGCACATGCTCTCTTTCTCAAAATAAATAAACTTAAAAAATGATTTGAGGAAAACATCCTGTCCTGAAAGAGTAAACTACAATTTATTGTGGATTCATTAATGGGCCTATAGACTTTTATGTGTCTCAGCATTAAAGCATCAGTAATATTCAAGAGCACCCTCAAACTTATAGAAGAGACATATACAAGCACACTAGAATAAATGTTTCTAGTAATCGTATGATTACTGATAATATTTAGATTTAATAAGCAATTCCATGTGCCTCATGCTGGGTTAAATCCAACACTCATTTAACCTCATTATAAATCATTAGTTAGGTAATACTGTGATTTGCATCTCATGCGTTTATAAACTAAAGCTAAGCCAGTTTGAGGCCTGAGTCAAAGGTCACACATTATATGATGGAGTGATGCTGTAAAGCAAGGTCTGCTTACTTACAGGTTGGTTGCTTTTACACACAATATAAAATTTCCTCTTATAAAGATGTCATGGACTGATCTGTGTTGGAAGGGACTAAATATGTGTCACAGCACACAGTCAAGAGCTGAAAGAGCAGTTTTCCCGCTGATTTCTTTCTTTTGCTTTTTTTGTCACAATAAAAACCAAACCTATCTTTAACATCATATGGAAAATTTACCAAGATAAATGTGTTAAGTATATAAATTAAATTAAAACTTAAAAAGGAACCCAAGAGAGATCTAAGCAAGTCCCTTAATTTTACATTTGGGAAGTAAACAGACCTAGAATGAAAATAAAACTTCCAAAAGTGGTTAAAACCAAATCAATAGGCTCTTCTACTCAACTCCGTCCATCTCCCCACACTCAAGCCGTGTGCTGATGATTTTGTTCACAACCTGAGGGACAAGTGAATGCACTGAGAATATCTCAACCTGTAAGAACTGTGGTTTACAGCCATTCCATTCTATGGATTATGGCATAGTGAGGCAAAAAAAAAAAAAAAAGAGCTCAAAGGCAAACAAAGGGCAGAAGTATATAGGGCAAATGAGTTTGAGTTTGCCTTGAAGGATTTCTGTGAACAAAGTAACAAACAAATAAAACATACAATTAAAACAACAACAACAACAACAACAATGCACTCAACACAGATAGGCTAGGACAGAATATGCTGAAGAGAGAAACAAGAAGAGAATGGTAGATGGCTACTAATATCCATGGCCCTAGGAGTTGAGAATGTTCACATTTGCAGATCAGATAACTCAGTGGAGGATGTTGGGACAGTGGTATTACCATCAGAACGAAGAAAACACATTTAAGATATTATCTGGCACCTGAACAAGAAATCAAAGACTCAGCAATGTTTCATCTAATAAATAAAACTATGAGCTTTTAAGTTGTCCTAGACACTTTGCTTGGTGCTTTGTAGATGATAGTTAATCCAAAAGATTCAGGTTAGGAGAATTTGACTAATCCTATTTCTACACGTGTAACACTGGACTTGGTCTTAAAATATAAAGGATATATCCAGCTTCCACAATTAGGAAAGATCAGCAAGAAGATCAGTGAGGACTCAAGGTGAGTCCTCAGGAGTTAAAATACTGTTCCTTATACCATTCCACTCTATAATCATAGGACTGAGAATTTACTAGGTGTCCTAGGGCCCCAGCAGGAAGGAGAAGGGGAAATCAAGGGTAAGGGATCATGAGATACTGACAATGCAGTGGTGCATTTGTTACTGTATTACAAAACAGTCATTCCTAGTTGTTGCTAACATAAACTGAACCTAACGCAAAGTTTTTGAGCTCTAAGGTTTAATTAGAATCTGTTTCTGTAATAGTGTATGAAATGAACTTTATGTTCACATAAGGATCTCAAATAATGAGTAATCATCCAAGAAATTGAATTTTCCATGATAAAATAAAAATGGTCATTTCTGTTATAACATAGATGCTAGATCTGGATTAAATTTTGAAATAATTTTGTTCAACTCCATCATTTCACAGTGAAACATTTAAAAAAAAAGGTAGAGAAGGCAGAGGGCTTAAGTTGACATAATTACTTGGGGGAGGCAAGGGCTTCAGTCTCTTGGTTTTCTAAATGAACTTTTCCATTGAACACCATTAAATATATCAAGACCATCACTATTTTTGCATCTCTAAGATCAAAATGAGACATCATTTAATCCCCCATTTCCCTCTTTGCCTGTAGCTCTTGACTAATTACTCAAAGACAAAATCATCAGTGTCTCTCTGATGAGGATTTCATTCCCCCTTTTGTCGGGACAATATTAATAATATCAAAGCAACACTAGCTACTGCCTCGTTTCCCCCTCAATCCAGCGAAATCATTTTTACCACTAGGCATATGGTGACTTTCTAAAGAAAAATGGGGCAGTTCCCTGAGAATATAGGAAAATCAATCTTAGGCAGGAAAAGAACAATATTTGGAACTATAACATATTTGCAAAATCAATTTTCCTGACATGTAACTCTAATCGTATAATTTGCCTACTCTACAACTTTCAACATCTTCTAATTGCCCAAGAAATTAAGTCATAATTTATCATTCTGCTATTCAAGGATGCTCCAACATTGGCTGATGTATCTTTTGAGCTATTTCCCCATTCCGCCTTGTAGCACTAAAATCTATATGGTGACTTGACTGAGTGGTATTCTAATTTGTTACCCATAATTTCCACATTTCCACTTTGAACACTGTAAATAATCAACATGCGTGCAGCAAAATAAATGGGAGAAAATAGCTGGTGATTCTGTCATATTTTATATCCTATTCATTGTAAATTAACACAGAAACATTGCCGTGGTTAGATTATCAGTTTGTCCATGGATGGACTACCTCTTTGAGAATAATTAGTGGTTCTCAGTGTGCAGAACTGAGCGAGGGCCAAGGTCTTGATCACAGGTTGCACCGTTAATGTGCAGACCCTCATCAGTCACAGACTGAGTCTGTCTCTCATATTCTCTGTGCCAGCCTGCCCTCAGTAGGTACAAAGGGGATCACAAATGCTCATAGTGGTCAGGGAAATGTACTTTGTAGCTTTAACACCATGATTACAGTTCCAATTTTGATGCCCAGTAGGTAATATGTTTGAAATATAACCTCTTCAGATAAACTCTCCGCAGCAGAAAAATAAAAGTTGGAAACAATTTGCTCTATGTTTCCTTTAATTTAGTGACCCTATTACAAAAACTACAATTTTAAAATAGAGATTCAGAAACTGTTTCTAAGTGGAGAGTATTATTGGAGAAGGGCACTTGAAAAATGTCAAATTCAGCTTTCTCTTAACATGGTAACTCATTCATGTAGAAATATGTAAATTGGAATTGGCATGTTTCTTGGGTCAGACAGACTTGGTTTGAGGAGAAAAAAAACTATAACGTCTGCATGAAAATGGTAAAAAACAAATTAGAAAATGTAGATGAAAATAATCAACATACAGTAGACATAACAGCTTCCCCTCGCCTGCCTCTTCACTCTCTCACTGTCTTCTCTGTATAGCGATGGATATATTTTATGTGTATATATAGGAAGCATAATTTGCTACAAGATTAAGAAAAGTATTTTCCGGACATAAATGTAAAGAATTCATGTGAAGCATAAATAAAAAATGGCAGAAGTGAAGGGTGCCTGGTGACTATAATCCTTTTCAATTCACTTTGACTGGGACATTTATCATTAAATAAATTCCAGGAGAAGTACTATTCAAAATATGAATGTCTGTTGCAAGTTTTTTCTAGTTACAAGGACTGTACTGAACAAGATTTTAAAGGAACACAACTGATAATTTCATTTTCCTTTAGGATGTATATTATATGAATATGTCCCAATCCTTAAAACTTTCTGATTGTCACACTAGGTAGTCAAATAAAAAAAAAAAATATGTATTGGTTTATTGGTTTTTCCTCAGCAGAAAATACAAATGAGTAACATTTCTTCTAGAAGAACTTAAGCACATGATGCAAAGTGAGAGAAAGTGATACCAGAATTTGCTAAAAACAAATCATTCATCTCTGAGCAACTGTAAGTTGATAGTCAATCGTCATGCAGAATGAAGCAAGCCTAACTAAATCAATATTGCTTCAGGGGCACCTGATTGGCTCAGTCAGTAAAACATATGACCTCTTGATCTCAGGGTTGTGAGTTTGAGCCCCACACTGGGGGCAGAGGTTACTTAAATAAGTATTGTTTAATGGGGTACATGGGTGGCTCAGTCGGTTAAGAATTAGACTTCAGCTCAGGTCATGATCTCAAGGCTCGTGAGTTCAAGCCCCACATCAGGATCTCTGCTGTCAGCTCAGAGCCCACCAGAAATCCTCTGTCTTCCTCTGTCTTCCCCTCCCCTGCTAGTGTGGCGCTCGCTCACTCTCTGTCTCTCTCAAAAGTAAATAATTTAAAAAAAAAGTATTGCTTAAGATAGCTGCCAACCTACTAGAATACTCTTTACACTACTGAGAAGGCATTGTGGTATATTACAGAGTGAGCTATGCCATCAGAAAACCCTATATATGTCAATCTCTACTATCTATGTTTTCTTGAGCAACTCCTTTACTACTCTGATTTTCAATTTCCTCATCCAGGAAATGGTACAATGATTCCACGAAGAATTATTAAGAGGATGAAATAAGATAACATATAAAAGAAACACATTATGAATTCTCTAAAAATAGTAGCTCTTATTCACTTGAAATAAGTAGTTCTAATATACATACAAACAAGTGATGGTATGTCAAGTCATCTTTAGCTCAGGATTTTACAATGCCAATAGAATGCTTGACGTCTTTTCCCCCTAAATCTGTAAAACCATATCCCCATGTTAATTTAATCTCACAGACTAATAAATACTAAAATAGTGATTTTATTCATATACTTTGTGTATGTATACATACACATACACACATGTATATATTCTCTCTATATATACACACACATGTACATACAGGTTTATTACTGCTGGTTATGGTGTAATTTATGTTGAATTTTCTCTACTATCACTTTAAATTGTGCATTTTTACATGTATTACAGTAATGGATTTATTCCTATACTATTTATGTGTATATATGTAATATATCTACTCACTACATATATATATATATATATATATATATACATATATACATATATGTGTGTATGTGTGTGTGTGTGTATATATATATATATATATATATATATATATAACATTTTCCATCAGCAAAAAGATAATTAGCACTAAATGCAGTAGTAAATGCACATTAAATGATATATATTTTTAAAGTTTATTTTAAGAAAGAGAGACAGCACAAGGCAATGGAGGGGCATGAGAGAGACAAAGACAGAGTCAGAGACAGACAGAGACAGAGACAGAGAGAGACAGAGAGGGAATCCCAAGCAGGCTCCGTGCTGTCAGCACAGAGCCTGATGTGTGGGGCTCAATCTCATGAAGCATGAGATCATTACCCAAGCAGAAATCAAGATTTGGAAACTAAACAGACTGAGCCACCCACATACCCCTTAATGATACTTTTTTATTAATTAGATAATCATCTAATTTCAATTGTTCTCTACTGCTAAACTTATCTTCAAGGAAACAAATTTCAGAAGTTAATGGATAAATCTAATTACAGTGGATTGCTCATTGGGTTAGCATAATGGTTGATTTTACTGGCTTGGAAATAAATCATTAAAAAAACTGAATCACTACACGTATCAATACAGCTTTGTGCGACACATTCATGAAAATAAAGGATAATCTCCCTGATATTTTTGTTGAGGAAAAATATAAATATAGTTGAAATACAGAACTAGACTATAGAAACATTTTTAATATTAAACAAAAATGTAAGTTAAAAAAACTGTTTATCAAGGATATTAAGTTGTACATATCACTCAATTTTATTGATTATGTTTTTTAATAAACTTAATTTAGAGCAATTTTAGATTTGGAGAAAAATTGTGAAGATTGTTTAGGGAGTTCCCCTGTGACTCACACCCAGTATCCCCTATAATTAGTATTTCACATGGCACAATTGTTTACAATTAATGAACTAATATAGACACATTACCATTAACTGAAGTTTAGGCATTAGTCAGATCTTTAGTCTTTGCCTATTGTCTTTCTTCTGTTGTAGGATACTGTTGATATTGCCACATTACATAATCACGTGACATTCAATAGTCATGCATCCTTCAGCTCCCCTTAACTATGGCAGTTTTACAGACTTTCCTTGTTTTTGATGACCTTGACAGTTTTGAGGAGTCATGGTGAGACATTTTGTAAATTTTAGCACGACTGGATTTATCTGACATTTTTCTCAAGGTTATTGTGGGATTATGTGCTTTTGTGAGGTAGACCAAGGAGATAAACTGCCATTTTCTTCACATCATATCAAGGGGACGTAGTACCAACAAGACTTAACACTGTTGACGTTAACCTTCACAACTGGCTGAAGTAGTGTTTGCCAAGTTTCTTCCTTGTAAATTTACTGGTTTTTTTGATCCTTTCATACTGTAATCTTTGTAAGGAAGTCCATATATACAGCTCACACATAAATAATGGGGAGTTAGATACCACCTCCTTCATGGCAGAGTATCTGCAGAAATTATAGGGATTTGTGCATAAGAGATTTGTCTATTCTATTTACTTGATTAGTCAATCATGTCTTTACATCAGCATGGACCCATGGATATTTCTTTTATATGTTAGATTACCACCCAATAATATTTCATTTACTTTTTTGCTTAAATTTTTCCAGCTTTGGTTGTTGGGAACATTTCCAGTTGGTTCTTATCTCCCTTTGACACACTCCTATTATTGTGTTTGATTGTTTTTAAAAATATTTTCTGTACTACAAGATACACAAGGCTTATATTTTTATATATCCTACCCCAGTCCTAGAATAAGCCAAATCCCCACTAAGGCTTTTTGTTTTTGTTTTTGTTTTTTGTTTTTTTTTTTTTTAGATTGTAAGAATGGTATTAAAAACCAAGATCTAAGTACAAGGTATGCTTGTGGTTACTGAGGTACTGATGTTTATAGATCCTCTAAGTAGAAAAAGCAAGGAAGTGTAGATTAACCCATGTATATGCATATATTTGTAAATATTTCTATATATAACTGTATGTATTAAGCTAAATATGGGTTCCTATTGATAACCATAATTATAATGCATTCCCAAACAGATTACTTCCTCATCTTTGCTTATCTATAAATTCCCAATCCAGCATCAAGAAATGTGGTTTTTACCATCTGCAATGTATTTGATTGCGTATTTCTAGTGTACATGTATAGCGATACCAGAATTTTTTACGAGTACTCCTGCATGAAAGAACCTGAACAACTAAACTATAGTGTCTGTGTGAAGTTTTTTTGCCTTTAGTCTTTTTACTCCACTCATTTCCAAAATTACTTAAGGCAATGACATTTTCTTCGATCCTATTCAACAAAATTGTTACATCTATTATCAACATTTTCTCCCACTCTATTCAATGAAATTGTTACATATATTATACAGTTACATTGCTTTGTCCAATTTTACATTTTGCCCTGGGATGCAACCACCCCACCTGTGTGTGTGTATTAAATTTGCATACACTGATTCAATTTTAATATTATAAAGTTTTATGGCTTTTGACCAATGCATAGAGTCATGCATTCCCCATTACAATGTCCTACAGAAGAGTTGCATCACCCTAAAAGAATCCCCTGGGCTTCTCAACTATTCAGTCCTCTTTACATCTCCTCTGGCAACCTTTGATCTTTTTCTCATCTCTTTAGTTTTTCTTTCTTCAGAATGGCATACATATGGAATCGTATAGTATGCAACCTTTGCAAACTCACTTCTTTTACTTAGCATTAGCTTATGAGCTTCATCTTTGTCTTTTCATGGATTGACAGCTCATCTTTTTATTGTTGAATTTTTCATTGTATACATTTACCACAGATTAACAATTCAACTACTGAAAGCCATCTTGGTTGCTTCCAGCTTGGGCAATTATGAATAAAGTTGCTATGAACAATCACTTGCCAACTTTTGTGTGGACATACTTTTCAAATACATTGAATATGATACTTTGGAACAGGGCTGCTGGGTTGAATGGTAAGACTGTTTTGAACTTTGTAAGAAACCACCAAACTGTTCTCCCAAGTGATAATACCAGTTCCCACTCCCTCCAGCAATGACTGACAGTTCCTCTTGTCGTGAAACCTCACTAGCAAATGGTTTTACCTGTTTTGTGTTGTTGTTGTTGTTGTTGTTGTTGTTGTTATTCCATTTTAGCTGCTCTAATAAATAGGCAGTAGTATCTCACTGTTGTCTCAATTTGAAGACCTATAATGTCAAATGATGTTACATAGCTTTTCATATGTATTTGCATTTGTACATCTTCTTGGTAAACATGTCTGTTTAGACCTTTTCCCCAATTAACCTTTTATTTAATTAACCTTTAATTAATTTTCTTATAGTTGAGTTTTAAGAGTTCTTTGAATGTTTGAGAGTTTTTAAAAAATCCCTTTATCAGTTTTGCAAATGTTCAACTTCTAATATATGACTCTTTTTTTAAATTCTCTTGACAATGTCTTTTACAGATCACAGTGTCTAATTTTAGGGGCACCTGGGTGGCTCAGATGGTTAAGCATCCAACTTTGGCTCAGGACATGATCTCATAGTTGGTGAGTTCAAGCTCCATATCAGGGTCCATGCTGACACCTCAGAGCCTGGAGCCTGCTTTGGATTCTTTGTCTCCTCTCTCTCTGTCCTCCCCCACTCACACTCTGCCTCTCTCTCTCAAAAATAAATAACTATTAAAAATATTTTTAAAAATTTTAAAAAGTGTCTAATTTTAATCACGTATAACCCTTGTTTTTCTCATTGATCATGCTTTTGATATTTTATCTAAAAACTCAAAGGTACATGCAAGGCCATCTAAATTTTTTTTAAATATTTACCTCTAGAAATTTTACAGTTGTGTATTTTACATTTAAGTCTAGAACCCTTTTGAGTCAGGTTTTGTAAAAAGTGTAATAATGTCTGTGTTAAGATTTATTCTTTTACATATGCACATCCAATTGTCTCAGCAACATTTACTTAAAAAATATTATTTCGACATTGAATTCCCTCTGATCTTTTGCCAAAGATCAATTGTTTCTGTGGCTCAGTTCTAGGTTTCCCATTCTATTCCACTGATATATATGTTTACACTCTTATTATTATACCTTTTATAATAATGCAAGTCTTTCAACTTAATCTTCTTAATCAGTATGTTGGCCACTCAAGTCTTTTATCTTTCAATTTAAACTTTGGAATCATTTTTTTTAATACATACAATACAGTTTTCTGGGAGTTTGCTTGGGATTGCATTGAGTGTATAGGTCATGTTAAAAAAAACTGACATCTTAACATACTGAATCTTCTAATTCATGAACATGGCTCTCTCTCCGTTCATTTAGATCTTGGATTTATTTTCTGATTGTTTTGTAGTTTTACACATACAGATCTTGCACATATTTTGATTTATACACAATCATGTTTTTCAGTATTGTTGTAAGTACAGGTTATCTTTAAGCTAAGAAAAAACTGCTTGCACTTATTCCTTCTCTGATATTATCCCTTTATTTACATAGATTCAAGTTTGTGACCCTATACTGCTTTCGTTCTTCCTGAAGAATGTCTTTTCACATTTCTTGTAGGTCATGTCTATGGTGATGAATTTTCTCAGTTCTTAGCTGTCTGGATTTCATTTAATTTCTCCTTTATTTTTTAAGGACAGATCACTGGATAGTAACTTGGTAATTTTTTTTCCAGAAAACTTTAAATATTTCACTCCATTCTCTTCTTTCTTACATAGTTTTTCCTGAGATTCTTATCTCTGCTCCTCAATAGGTAAGTTAATCCTCCTCTCCAACTTTACCAGTTTTTTTTCTTTATTTTCAGTCCTTTACACCTTGATTATGATATGCCTCAGTGCAGTTTTGTTGCTGTTGTTGCTTGTTTGGTTTTTGTATTTATCCTACTTGGTGTTTTCAGAGGTTTCCGAATATATGATTTAATGTGTGTCATTACTTTTTGAAGTTCTGAGTCATAGATTTTTTTCTACTCTACTCCTTCCCTCTTCCTCTCCTGGTATACCAAATATACATATATTACACATTTTGAAATTGTATTAGAGTCCTTACATATTCTGTTTGTTTTTCATTCTCTTTTATTGTTGTACTTCAGTCTGATTGAAACTTGCATTCACCTGTGTCCAAACTCACTTACTTTTTTCTTGGCCATGTCTCATCTACTGAGGAACCCATTAAAGGAATCCTTCATTTCTGTTACAGTCTTTGATATCTAGTATTTCCTTTGGCTATTTTTTTTAGAGTTTTCATCCCTTGGCTTCCATTAACCATCTGTTCTTCCATGCTGTCTACTTCTACATTAGAGCCCTTCACATATTAATCATAGTTATTTAAAATTCCCTATCTGATAATTTCAACATCTGCGCTATTTCTGCATTTGAATCTGATGTTTACTTTGTCTATTCAGACTGTTATTTTTTATTCTTTGCTTTTTGGCATGCCTTGTAATTTTGTTGTTATTGTTAAAAGATGGACATATTGTCTCAGGTAATGGTAACTAAGTAGCTCCTTAGTGTAAGAATTTATTTTATTCTGACTAGTAATGCCCTATTTTTGTTAATACTTGTTGTTAGCTGTAGGTCCAGAGGTTTCAAATCCCTGTAGTGTCTTTCCATTTCCTGTCTTAATTTTGGTCTTCCCCAAGTAACTCTCCTCAGAAAGAGCTGGTGTCTTGCTTCTCTCTCCATTGTAATCTTCTCATTACATTGGGATTCTGTTAGTAAAGGAATAAGGTGTAGAGGAGATGAATCATACTATAATATTATTAAACCCTATTTTTTTTAGTCATTCTCTGACCCTTAACTGTGACATTCACAGATGTTCCTTAGCTTTTTGCTTCCCTTTTGGTGACACAGGAAGGCTAGAGTGGGCTGGAAGTGGATATTTTCCCTTCCCCCACATTGGACAAGGCTCTAAGAAAGACTTTTTGCCTGGAGAGTAAGCCTTTGTTGTGAGGAATGCTCTGGGGTATCTCAGAAGGGTTATTCTTTCCATCTGCTTATTAGAGCCAAGAAGGAATCTTTCACAGATCTTTACTTTAGGAAGCTGTGAGTTCTTGGAATTAAAACTCCAAAAGTGTGGGTGTCGCTCTGAGATTGCTCTAACACCAAAGTTTCTCACTGTTATGGCATTCCAAACTCATCCAACAGCAATTTACCAAAATTATCATTTTAGTCCTACCACCCTCTTACTCCAGCAACCTCTCCTCCAGGTAAGTTGATCTCTACTGTGACTCTGAATTCACCTGCCTCTCCAGATCTGGCTGGGGGAGGCAATTTGCTGGGTGAACTCAGTCCTTTGATTGGCCTAAGAGAAGTTCCTGGTTTTAACTGTCTTCAACTTTTTCTTCTCTTATTATTAGGATAAGAGTGCCAAATTCCAAGCTTTTTATATATCAACACTACAACCAAAAGTTTACAGAGAGTATTTTTTTTTAATTTTGTATTTGTATGTTGCTTTCATTAGATTTTAGTTATATGGCAAGTATGGATATCACATAAACAGGTTTTTTCTTCCAATAAGAGTATACATTTCTTTAAAACAAATTATATTATTGAGCTCTTGTCCCAATAAGTGACTGATGGAATGACATTGTCCTTTTCCCTAGTTGTTTGTCCAAGTTCCCAAGAAATCACATGGCAGTCTCTTCTTTCTGAGGTGGGGAAGTTATCACTTGGATCTTGGTTATTTTGTATTATTGTTGGCACTTACTGTGACATTCTTACTTCTACCAGGTCTCTGGCCACTGGCTCACTCAGATAATGGCTGTTTCTTTCCTGTACTAGTGATATGGCCTCACTAGGTTTGCTGGCTCTCTGTGCTAATTCTATCCCTTTCTAGAATACTCCAAAAACAATCTACTAATTCTTACTTTGCACACACAGTCTTTATAGGGAAGCATAAAGCCTGTCTGTCCAGACATCATACATTCAACTTTTACTCTACTATTTCTAATGTGCATTACAATTGACAAAGACAAGGTATAGGCACAATCTGGAAGCAACTCAAGGTTTTCCTTACTCTCAAACCCCTAAACCTATGTGGAATCCTATAAATTCTTCTCCCTCTGATATCCAGCTTTAGAAACAGCCTCTTCTCAAGGCCACAACACCACCTCATCTCCCATCTCCTCACTTGGATGTCCTCACCATTCAACTGTTAGAAAGATTGACAGGTCATGTTATGAGAAATAAATTCTGTCTGATCACGTACTCTTGCAAATCTATTGTTCATGACATAAATACTCTGCCTGGATTTTTGTTATTTTACTATTTTTTTAACTACAACTTTACTTTTTTTTTTTAGAGTAGTTTTAGGTTCAGAGCAAAACTATGAGGAATGTATAGAGATTTTTCGTAGTCCCCATGCCGCCCACATGTGTAACTTCCCCATTATCAACACCCCACACTAGAGTTATACATTTGTGACAATGATGAACCTACACTGACACATCATAATCACCCTAAGTCCACAGTTTACATTATGGTTTACTCATGGTGTTGTACACACTATCAGTGTGGGTAAAGGTATAATGACATGAGGGTATCATACAGAGCATGTTCACTGCCCTAAACATCATCTGTGCTCCACCCATCCATCCTTCTCCTTCTCTCTACCCTGAACCCCTTGCAACCACTGATTTTTTTTTATTGTCTCAATAACTTTGCCTTTTTCAGAATGTCATAGAGTTGGAATCATACAATAGGTATGTAGCCTTTCAGATTATCCCTAGACTTTATACATTTTATGTTAAGTTCAAAATGTCTGGCCCTTACAATGTCTTGATATTCCCAGATCAAGGAAAAGTTTGGTTACATCTGTTCTCTGTAGTAACAGTTCTATATAAAGTTGTGGATGACATATATTTCTGGTAAGGGAAATAAAGAGGAGCATTAGGAGGCATTGGGAGGAAAGGTAACTCTTTGGGAAATAAAACTGTATTCATACATAATTATATAATAGCTGTAATCATTTAAACATAAGGAATTTGAGCACAGTTTCTTGATTTTTAAAAAACAAAACTATACAGCAATGAAATAAAAATAATTTTTTTTCAGAATTTACTTTTTAATAAACTCTGATTCAAAAGTATTGGTGCATAAAATCATATTTGTTCACTAACTATAAGCTAATACCAAGGTCCATATTCTACATATGAATATATCTTCTAAAATATCTACCATAGGTTTTAGTTCCACCTACTGCTTGACAATTGCTCTGATATGATGTATTGAAACTAGAAAGATTTCAGCAGCCGATATCCAATGAGTACCTAAATTACGGTGGGTGTAATTTAATCCTCATAATTATTACAAATGTTCAAAGTGAGAATCAGTGTATTTACACAATTTCCCCAAGGTCACTCAGATAGCCAGTTGCACAATTCAGATTTAAATCATGTATGTATTATTGCCTCCAAAGTTGCTATTTCTTCTTCTTCTATATCAGCATTATAGTGATATAGATATATAGAGGTACACAATTGATTTGGCATTTTATTAAACACTAGGGATAGAAAGACAAAGTTCACCAATGAGAGTAAAGTAAAAAATCAAGATATGTTACTTCCTTCCCATTATCCAAAGTACCTGTATCCTTAAGACTCAAAATTCAACCAGATTTAAAGATATAGTTATAAATAAATATAGCTAGGACTCAACTGAGACAAAGTATTGACATGCATCATCAAGCTCACCTTGCAATCTTGATTTCTTCCCTTCTCTTTTACTAATACATTATTATGGATGTTTCAATGGAGCATTCAATACTCCACAAAATATCCTTTTGTCTTTTATCATTACGTGCAGAGGAGTTACAGGCATTTCCTTTTTTTAAGGGGAAAAGCTGTAATCAGTTTATTTTAGATATGTTGCCACAAATGCTGTGTTTTCTGCTTGTCGCTGCTCTGGGTCGGAAAGAAACACAATTAGTGGAAGAGAGGAATCTGTGCAGCAGGCTTTTTCACACTTTACAAATGGTTACAAAGTGATAATTAACAATGTGCTAAATACTAGGTGATAATGCTCCACAGAATAAGGTGAAAATTAATTGTTTGAGATACGATATCACTGGGATGGTTCATTTCCTTAAGAGCAATTGAAACAGACAAAAATTGACAGTTTCTAGTTTTGAGGTACATAATACACTATCATCAACTCAATTGAATTGAACCACTCCTAGTCATTACCATCATCTTTCATTCATGCCTCTGTTCATTCAACAAACATTTATTGAATATCAATGTTGTGCCTGTGATAGATGCTGGGGATAAAGCAGCCAACAAGAGACACACGGTCTCTGCCCTCATGGAAATTGTACTGTATCAATTGTTGTCACCATCAACATCATCAGTGTTATTTTCAATATCATTATCCTCATCATAATCCTATCATCATCATTATCATCCTCATCACTACTCACTCTAGGGACAAATTTTCTATTAATGGGTGAAGTGAAAGATGGAGAAAGTTGGGGAGGCTCTTATACTTGACAGTGTACTATTAACCCTTTTTCCTATGCTCATTCTTGCCATTACAGAGTAAGTTTAAAATGCCTTCTTCTCACAAAACCTTCTCTGATTGCCCCATTCAAAGTTGCCTCCTCAACTACTCTGTCACTTGACCTTGGAATATGGTGGCTGCTTAAATCATATGTTTTGAATGAATGCATAAAATAATGGAGATGTTTGTTTTCTTGCTGTGTCTGTAATTACCATTGTAACACACAATAAGAAATAGTCCCTGCAAGCATCAGCCCATGAACTCAAAGAGCTCCAGTGTTTTATGTGCAACCAACTGCTCTGCCCCATCACTGTCAGCATCCCTTTTGGTTTACAACTTTACATCCTGAAACTTCTTCTATTTCAGACTGGCTGTCTTACTGTGATCATGCTTGTCTGGCCAGTATTAATCCTCCACCCCTATCTACCCAGATATTAGCAGCAATAACCTACCTGGTTAGGCCTGGGCCAAATACATGTTAGATTTGGGGAAAAATACAACATCATTCATAATACTAGCCAGAATCTTGAAGAGTTAAACTGGCCTGATAATAACAGGAATTGGAAAAGCTAGATAAATGCAAAAGACAAGACAGGGTATCACCATATACTGAAAAAGAATATCTGAAAATGATGCAGATATTAGAGGAGAGACAGAAGAGTGATGTTGACATTCAATGCAAGCAGGAACTAAGGAAGAGGAACAGAACAAGAGGACATGGTTGGTTCCATTGTAGACAAGTTGATAACAATACCACTTACTGAAAAAGATATTTTTTGTGTTAGGGCTCTCCAGAGAAACAGAACGACTAGAAGAATACATAATTTCTTATGAGGAATTAACCCATGTGACTATAAAGGCTGAGAAGCTCTACAATTTGCTATCTATAACTGGACCAGGAAAGCCGGTAGTGTAATTCCATCCAAGTCTAAAAGCCTGAGGACTGTGGACTCAGGGCTGTAAATTCCAGTCTTGGAGCAGAAGAAGATGAGGTGCCCCACCTTATGCAGTAAGGCAGGAAAAAAGGGGTGAATTCCTCTTTCCTATGCCTTTTGTTCCATTTAGATCCTCAACCATACTGGGGAGGGTGACCCACTTTACTGAGCAGTCAACTGATCCAAATGCTTAACCTCATCTTAAAACATCCTCACAGACAAAGCCAGAAATAATGTTTAATCTAGGAACCCTGTGTTCAGTCAGGTTGACACATAAAATTAACCATCACAACTCCATCTTCCGTCAACTTGGTACCCATTAACATCTCCATAAACTGTACTTAATCTCCAAATAAAGACAACAAAATTCCACTTAACATGATACAACCCAAAATGTACTAATTGCTTTCCCAGAAGAAGTTAAGTACTTGAGTGATGTTTACTCTTTTCCTGGATATTCCATATAATATGTTGTAAAGTTAATATAATTAAATACTATGATACAAAATGAATGTCTTTTATGTACATGGTAAGGAAATAAGAGAGAAAAAGAAAACAAAGAGATATACATGTGTATGTGTATTCATATGCATACACACACAGTCCTCATTTCTGTAACTGATCACATGGTCTTAGGTGATATTTGTAACTACCTTTTTCCACTACCCATTCTGTATACCTTTTGCCTTCAGCAAATTTCTGAATTGATCACGGTTCTTTATATGGTAGGGTGATTTAATCCTTCATTCTGAAAGGGTCTAGGCCATTAGTAGTCCTGCCTGGATTGGGTAGTTATAGTTTTCCCTTGACATTGATCACAAGGCATGGGAATAATAAGAGACACTTTAAGGGATCTCCTGTCTTCCAGTCACACTCTTCCTTACCTCAACTATAAAGGAATAACCCAATTTTCCTTTAGCAGTCAGGGTTGATCACCCTAGTCAACACTGTAAATTCTTTCTTTGCCTATAGATTCAGAGGCATGAGGAGCCCAACATGATGGGGTGACCGTTTTAACTTAGAATACGTGTTATGTCTCTAGGTAGAAGCATTCCTCCCTCTAGAACTAAGACCTCTAGGCCAAGAAAGCATAAAGCCGCTTGAACAGGAACCAATAATTTCCTAGTGGGCCACTAGGTGTGATTGTAAGGGGTGCCACTCCCATTTCTACCCCTTGATTCCTGGACCTGTGAATTCTGGCTGTCAGAGAAAGAGCACCATATATTGGACACTGATTCAGAGCACAGTCTTTTTTTTTTTTAATTTTTTTTTCAACGTTTATTTATTTTTGGGACAGAGAGAGACAGAGCATGAACGGGCGAGGGGCAGAGAGAGAGGGAGACACAGAATCGGAAACAGGCTCCAGGCTCTGAGCCATCAGCCCAGAGCCTGACGCGGGGCTCGAACTCACGGACCGCGAGATCGTGACCTGGCTGAAGTCGGACGCTTAACCGACTGCGCCACCCAGGCGCCCCTGGAGCACAGTCTTTTGGAGAACTCTGCCTCAGTCCTGCAAGGGGCTGGCACCTAGATGGCACTACAATTGAATTTTCAAAAGGCCGTCCCACTATCCTATCAAGCCAGCTGCTTTAGGATGGTGGAGAATATTGTAAGGGAAGTGACTGCTGTGAGCATGGGCCCTCTACCACACTTTCTAGGCTGTGAGGTGAGTTCCTTGGTCAGAAGCAGTGCTGGGTAGAATACCATGACAGTGCATAAGACATTCTGCATGTCTGCATGTGGTAGTATTCACAAAAGTATTGTGTATGGGAAAGCAAATCAATACCCAGAGTAAGGGATTATCCCAGTAAAAACAAAAATTAACCCTTATCACATTTGCAAGTGCTCCAATGTAATCAACCAGCTATCATATAGCTGCCTGATCAGTGGCCATAGTTGGTTCAGCCCCGAGGAGTATAACACCATGTTGCCATGCCCATGTATACCCTTCATCCCTGCCACCATGGCCATTTTTTTCATGAGACTTTCGGGTGATTACAGGGGTAACTGGGGAAAAAGACTGCTATCCTCAGAATGGTTTATTGGTATAAACCACTTGAATATTAAATTATATTAAATAATATTCCACTTGAATATTAAAATATTCCCTGTGCTTAAGTCACCCTTTGGTGAGCATTCATATGGGGCACACATATTCACATTTTTTGTCCATTCAGACAGGTCAATCCACACATATCTTTTCCAAATATTTTTCTAACCAATTTTCCAGTCACGTTCAGTCCGAGTTCCCGATCATCCAACCAAACTACTACCTATAGCCTAAGAATTAGTATATAATCAAACTTCCGGCCATTTCTCCTAAGCAAAGTGAACAACAAGGTACACTGCTTGAAATCATTCCTACTGGATGCATCGTCACTGCTATCTTTCAGGGATGTCCCAGAGAGTTGCTGCTACCTTTCACTGGACTTGGGAGCAGACGAAAGAAAAATGATGGTTGGTTCCACTGTAGGAATACTCAATGCTATAGATTAAGCAAGACTACTTTATTTTATTTTATATTTAGTTTTTAGAGAGAGCAAGATCAGGTGAGAGGGGCAGAGGAGAGAGGGAGAGAGAGTCGTTCTTAAGCAGGTTCCACGCTCGGCACAGAACCTGATGGGGGGGGCTTCATCCCACAACCCTGGGATGATGACCTAAGAGTCAGAGGCTTAACTGACTAAGCCACCCAGGCACACAAGCAAGCAATTTTAAAGAGCATTCTTAATTTTTACTAACAATCCAGTGCTCTCGTTACATATTTCTGGTTCACTATATAGACAAGAAGGAAAGGAAATTGATATAATAAAAATATAGAGGAGAGAGGGAGAGGAAAAGGAAGAGGGAGGAAGAATGAGAGAGCAGGAGAGAGACAGAGGGACAGAGAAAGAAATATGGTGGAGACATAGAGTGAGAAGGGAGGGTGGTGTAATAAAGGAAATGGTGTTAAATATGAGGAAGAGGTCAGAGAAATGAAAGCAAAGTCAAAAACTTGGTATTATGTGACTTACAAAAATTTTGGAGACCTTAGTTCAAAATAATCATGGGAGATCTCCCATGATCTTTGGTATTGGGGGCAGATTGCAGTAGAGTGGCAAATATAAATGAGGACAGGCAGAGATTTATGAGGGGTAAATACTCTTTTTAGAAATAATACTCTCAAGACCTGAAAAAGAAAATGTTCCCTCAGTCCTGAAAGAGTTTCTTCCAAGTAACTGTCAGGATCTCTGCCCTTTAACTAATTCAAGTCTCCGCTCAACTCTTACCTCCCAGAGAGGGCTGCCTTGAATAGCTGTGCTTTTAACTTCTGTTTGTCCCCCTAGACCTACCCTGTGTTATTATCTACCTTGTGCTGCCTACTACCAGGCTGACCAGTATCTACTGTATGAGATGAAGTTCCTTGTCCTCTTATTTCTGGTACGGTTTGTTCATTGAGAACACCAGCTGAAGAATAGGAAGAGGAAGGAGTATTAGTCTGGGTTTTCATCCCTCTGCTTTGTGTGTGTGTGTGTGTGTGTGTGTGTGTGTGTGTGTGTGTGTGTCTGTGTGTGTGTGTGTGTGTGTGTGTGTGAGAGAGAGAGAGAGAGAGAGAGAGAGAGAGAGAGAGAGAGTGAGTCACCACTAAAGGACACAGCTCCTTATCAGATAGATCTTTCCATAAACATTCTTTCTCTCTACTCCAGATTCTATTCTGGACCCCTTCGAGCCTGGGTGCTTTACTGTGCTTTATTTTCCTTTAACATTTTGATTATGCTTTAGCATGGTTATGTATCTGTTTACTATCTATATTGCTTATTATAATATAAGCTCCATAAATCAATGAGCTTTGTCTTTCTTTTTTTCTTTTTTTCTTTTTTTTACTGCTATTTTCCATCCTCTAGGACAATGCCTGGCTTATAGTAAGTACCCAATATTTATTTGCCCAGTAAATACACATACAAATAATACACCACATATTTACTATAAAATTGTCATTTATCTTTATTTTACATCCTTTCCTGCATTATTTTTTGTGTAAGAAAAAATATTTTTATATTCTAAAGTGTTTTAACACTATCATAATCAATAATACGTAATCATACTCTGTGAGTTTCCAGAGACCTTGCATGTATGACTTATTTAAAAATGCAATCCTGTGTGTGTATAGGTGTGTGTAAAATTACTTTACTTCATACATTTGTGAGGACTGAGTTTCTATTTACCTACCACTATTCCAAAGTTTTGAAATTGACTGAATGAATCAATTTTTCAAGAAGTATGTATATTCCAGGAGGAAATTGGAGGAGAAATTATAGTAAAACAGGAAAATAACATAGCCATCTGTATTTCAATTTAACAGTACCATGAAAAAGTACTGTTTGAAACCATTTTCTATCTACCAACAATCCAGAGACTGCAAGAAAAAAAAAAGGATAATTGCATCTTTTAAAATTTTAAGCAGTGTGATGTGTTTAACTGTGAGCTATTTTTGAGTATTTAAGCCTCATGTATACATTTTTAATTCTGATTGCTTCAATAAGCTATGCCACTATGAGCTAGAAATACACTTCAAAAAGAACTACCACACGTTTAACTCACCCCTTATACTTGCCCACTATATAATTACATGTAAGACAGCTTTTTAAAAATCACTGCTCTTTTAAAAGGAATAGTATATAATAGAACAAAGTATGTGACACAGATTCCTAATAACCTTTATAGCATTCCATAATTGTTTGTAATAATAAGAAAACTATATTGCCTTGTATGAGTTCTTATAATACAAATATTTTCATATGAGTCATTTCATTTTATACTCATAACAAACCTATAAGGAGTATTATTATCCTTAATTTCATATGGGAAAAAAAAAACCTGAGTAATGAAGCAGTTGGGGACTTTGTTTGAGATCATCCACTAAGTGAGTGGTTAAGCTCAGATAAGAGTTAAAGTCTTTCTTAGGTCCTACTCAGATGAAATTGTATTTGAATCCTCTCCCATAGGAACTCTGGGACCCTGGACAGATCATTTACATTTTCTTATTCTCAGTTTCTCCACTAGGGCAGTACGTGGGTCATATTTTGATAAAGATTACATTACATAACTAGTTTAAAAAATGACGCATGATGATGACAATAATGCTACAATAGTATGAAGTCAAGAAGAAACAATTGTGGTTTTGTTATTATTCTACTTCTAAAATCTGTAATTTAAATTTGAATTGTACTTGAGATCCAGAATGCTTGGTACTATAGAACTGTAAGTACATTGATCATGTTTCTTCCTAAATTATCTGGAATATTTTCAATTTTTTCTTGGGAAAAGATGATCATTTGCATTTACAGACATAACGAAGATCAAATGGTCCTGCATCTTCAGTGACAGCCTTCAGTACAGATATGTAATTATCACACTGTTAAATCCACTAGAAGGCAATGCAGAAGACATCCATTTCCACCCTACCAGTGGTAGAAAATTGCCCTAGGCTCCAAGAAGATTAGATTCCAAATATTTTCTTTTCTTTTTCTCCCCACAAACCTTCTCTTCACTTTTAGTGAAATTCTGTAACTTCCTAGCTATTTGGCTTCAGAATTTATAAAATTGGCATAATGGGGGCACCTGGGTGGCTCAGCGGGTAAGCGTCTGACTTCGGCTCAGGTCGTGATTTCAGGGTTCCTGGGTTGGGGCCTTGCATCAGGCTCTGTGCTGACAGCTCAGAGCCTGGAGCCTGTTTCAGATTCTGTTTCCCTCTCTCTCTGCCTCTCTTCCTGGCTCATGCTATCTCTTTCTGTCTCTCAAAAATAAATAAAAGTTAATTATTTTTTTAATTGGCATAATGCTAGATGTTCATTTATGCCTAAGAAAGAGTTTAATGATTTAATATCCATATTATTCAGTATAACCTAGTTCATATTGGGTTAATAAGTAAACCAAAGTGGGCTGCCTGGGTGGCTCAGCCAGTTGGGTGTCAGACCTCAGCTCAGGCCATGATCTCAGTGTTTCAAGTCTGAGCCCCAGGCCAGGCTGTGACAGCTCAGAAAATGAACATTAATGGTTGCTCCAGTTGATTTTCCAGAGCAGCCATCCTCTACATGTCATTTCAGCACCTCTAGGTGCCATCTACTTAAATGCATGCTTCTCCATTACTGCAGGGCAAGCATGGCTCAGAGACTCAAACAACAAAATTAAATGCTTCCACCTGGAATTGTTAACATATAATATGAACTTATATTTTGTTGTTTAAAAGCAAATCATACACTTTAAGAAGTGGGGAACTCAACTCCTCCCATGGACTCAGAAGTAGAAGAAAACCATATACTGATGAACAGCAGTACAACCTACCACAACTGAGATCAAAATTGACAAGGGGAATCTCCTCGAAAAAAATGCTCACCCATAAAACTCTATACTGATATAGATCACAAAACAGTCTTCTGTATATGTACAGAAGGACATAACTTTATGTCAATTACTTCTCTGCTATAACAGGTTATTCTTAATCTACATCATGTCTTCTCACCTACCAGAAAGAAACAGAAAATTAACTTACTGTCATGGAACAAGTCTGAGGGCTGAAAATGATGCATACTACACAAAGTGGCAAATATTAGAACTAGAAAGGCTTACTGTGTATGTGAAAACTGTAACGATCATTTTGCTGTTTACACTGATGGACAGAAAAGATGAACTCTAAAACTTCAGCTTTGCATGGACACAAATAGACACCATTTATAGATTATGACTGTGTGATCTTTAAGCAAGCATAATGTGAGGTATTTAGTCTGCAACTGCCATTTTAAGATTTTCCATAAGAAAGTAGAGTTTGAATGTAGATATTTTATAGTTTCAGTCATCCTTTCTCATTTATTTTTCTTGTATTCACAAAGCTTGGTAATAAAGAACCCCATGAGTTCCCTTTCCTGATTCCTATGTGAGTTAAGTAAAACAGATGCTGTTGTTTTAGAATAGTCCTTCCACTCCTCCACTGGTTTTGGTGTTGAGGGCTAACAGCTAATACTTGCATCCATCTTTTCCAGAGCATTGCCCCTAATAGGAGCTGACTTTCCCAGACATGTCTGGGATGTTGGGAGGTCATACACCTCACACTTCCAAGACAGCCAATGGCTGAAGAGTGACTGATTCTACAATGTAGCAGTCTTGCCTTCTTGCCTCTAATTAGGACATCTGTGAAACAGTTAATCTCCCAAATTTCCTGGGACATGAGGTTGAAGTTGATCTCTCAAAACACCTCTGCCTACATTGTTTGCCTATTCTCACCTCTTCCTTCTACCCCTTATACATTTTTCCTAGAGCACTATTTCAAAAAATCACTGTCAAAGAAACCTTCTCAGGTTCTGCTTCCAGGCCTGACCAAAGACATTGGGTATGTTCAACCTAATTAATATCGTCAATATTCTAGTTTCCAGAATCAAGTAAGGGCTGCTCTCACAGAAAGCAATCTTTACAAGGTTATTCCAGCAAGGGTTTATGCATTAAACAAATAAGCAGACAGAAAAGTTAACTATGAAGGCTCAAAATGATAACCCCAACCATGGGACTCTGCATTGAACCAGAGAATACCAATCACCATACTGAATCAACACTTTTGAGTTAGTCAAAAAAATTTTAAAAAAAAAAAAAAAAAATACCACTATGTCACTTTGTCATGTAAATTGCATGAAAAGTGCCGTGGGTTTTGATGGGTAGACAACAACAAAAAAAATGTTTTTTTCATATATATCTGGCTCACTGTGACAACATGTTTGAGGATTCTCCAGATTTATTTTATTTTTTTAATTAAATTCAAATTAGTTAACATACAGTAGTATTGGTTTCAGGAGTAGAACTCAGTGATTCATCACCTGCACCTAAATGTGACACAAGAAACCATTAAAATCCTACAGGAGAAAACAGGCAGAAACTTCTTTGACCTTGGCCACAGCAAATGCTTACTAGACATATATCTGGAGGCAAGGGAAATAAAAACAAAAATGAACTATTGGGACCTCACCAAGATAAAAAAAAAACTTCTACACAGCGAAGGAAACAATCAAAAAAACTAAAAGGCAACTGACAGAATGGAAGAAGATATTTGCAAATGACATATCGGATAAAGGGTAGTATCCAAAATCTATCAAGAAGTTACCAAATTCAGCACCCTAAAAAACAAATAATGCACTGAAGAAATGGGCAGGAGACATGAATAGACACTTTTCCAAAAGAAGATATCCAGATGGCTACGAGACACATGAAGAGATGCTCAACATCACTCATCATCACAGGCAATAAAATATTAAAACCTTTTGAGAATATGAGCACTGCCAACCTTTCATATTACTGAAACAGGAATACTACAAAATGCTTTGTGAAGTTTATGAGAACGCAGCAGAGGACGTAATTCTGCTACATTATCTTTGTTGAGGTCAGGGTTGTGCAATGTCAAGCTCTAAAAACCACATTTGTAAAAAATCTTATTTATTTTTGAGAGAGAGGAAGAGCACAAGCAGGGGATGGGCAGAAAGAAAGGGAGACAAGGGATCTGAAGCAGGCTCTGCACTGACTGTGGAAAACCCCATGTGGGTCTCGAACTCACAAACTGTGAAATCATGACATGAGCCGACATTGGATGCTCAACCGACTGAGCCACCCAGGCACCCCTAGAACCACATCATAAGGGATGTGTAGGCAATCTGACATCCAGAGGCAAAAAGATTAGACATGTGGGAAAATACAACGGATATGTGTCATATGAAGAACTATAAGGAGTTATGGACATATCCTAAACATCTCCCTTCATGACTAATTAGTATCTAACAGTTATATCGTGAACTTGTACACAAGAAATAATATGGAGTTCTGAGTAATCTAAATTAACTTTTATGAACACAAATTTTATAATTAAGTAGAAATTGAATTTTTTTTGCTTACATCTACTTTTTCACAAATTATTTACTGATTATTAAAACAATTATCTTATTTAATCATATTTCTGTAAAAAGTCAAAACAGATGCAACAAGTAACATGTTAATCACTATAAAAAATGGATATTTTTCCTCAATGAAACCTTTATTATACTAATACAAAGGAGAAACAAACAATCCTTGGTTCAAAAAAATAAAGACAGATGTTAATAAATACCAAAGGACTGAGGAGAGTGAGAAACCCACCTCCAATAATAAGTACATTGGTATTGAACATCTGAATATCACTACTACATTCAGCATCATCCAGAGACAGGATAAAGTTTTATCACCAGACCCCCTGTTCCACACCTCATGCACATAACCTGAATGATTTATAAGCATGAAGATTCCCAAGCCATATCCAGACAAACAGTATCAAATGCTCTGGAATCAATATACAAATCAGCAAGCACCCAGATTATTTTTATACAGGTAACTTTAAGAAACTCTGGAATCCTCTCTGAGCCCAGATTAATTGTAGTAACATTGTCAGGGTAAAATTATCATGAAGAGTAATCAACTTCTTATCTTTCCTAACCTGGCATGTAAAATACTTTTTCTATCAATAACTACATTGGCCAATGGTTGCAAAATAACTGATTACAAACTAACTCTTTTATTTTTTTATTATTTTTATTATGAAATTTATTGTCAAATTGGTTTCCATACAACACACAGTGCTCATCCCAACAGGTGTCCTCCTCAATGCCCATCACCCACTTCCTCCTCTCCACCACCCAACACCCCTCAGTTTGTTCTCAGCATTTAAGAGTCTCTTATGGTTTGCCTCCCTCCCTCTCTGTAACTTTTTCCCCCTTCCCCTCCCCCATGGTCTTCCATAAAGTTTCTTAGGATCCACATATGAGTGAAAACATATGGTATGTCTTTCTCTGCCTGACTTATTTCACTTAGCATAATACCCTCCAGTTCCATCCACGTTGCTGCAAAAGGCCATATTTCATTCTTTCTCAGTGCCAAGTAGTATTTTATTGTGTATATAAGCCACAATTTCTTTATCCATTCATCAGTTGATGGACATTTAGGCTCTTTCTATAATTTGGCTGTTGTTGAGAGTGCTGCTATAAACATTGGGGTACAAGTGCCCCTATGCATCAGCATCCTGTATCCCTTGGGTAAATTCCTAGCAGTGCTATTGCTGGGTCATAGGGTAGATCTATTTTTCATTTTTTGTGGAACCTCCACACTGTTTTCCAGAGCGGCTGCACCAGTTTGCATTCCCACCAACAGTGCAAGAGGGTTCCCGTTTCTCCACATACTCACCAGCATCTATAGTCTGTTTTGTTCATTTTAGCCACTCTAGCCATTCTAACTCTTTTAAAGCATCCCCTCCAAATTTTCATGCTAACCAACTGTCACCTCCTCAATCTAGAATCTGCAATAATAAAAGCAGGCAAGGCAGATGGATATACCTTAGAATAAAAGGCACAAGAGTTACATCAATTACAGCTGTTGGTTTACAGAGTTTATATATAACTGTGATAAAGGATCAGTATCATTCCAAATAGTTGGTGTGTATGGTGTGTATGAGATTTCTTCCTGATGATCAAACCCTGGAGAAGGCAGGGACACAGTGGAAAGAGACCAAGCCTTAGAGACCAGTACACCTATGGTTGAGACTTAGATCTCGTGTTTTCTGTATGATCTTGAGCACATGACTTAGCCTTTAGAATAATACTTCTCTGCAGGAAAGAGAAAAATGGCTAACCATGTGCAATCTGCATGGTAGTAACTTTATACGTATTTATAATCGTATTTAATACTTGGTGAAGCCCTTTGATAAGTACTATCATTGTGTATTGTGTTTGCATTGTATAGAGGAGGAAACTAAGGCATGCAACATTAAACTAATCTTACAAAGAGACACAGATAATCAATCGAAGATCCTGCTTCTGGTGAGAACAGTCTAATCCCAGATAAGAAAAGTTTGGATACTGAATTATATACCCCTCTATATGTTATTGCAATGAATTAATTTATAGGATATTACCCTGCATGCCATAAGTAATCAAAATATCAGTAAACTGTATTCCTCCCTCACCTTTCTGGATTACAGTGAACTACAGATGATACGTAAATATTGGAACACCAGTTACAAAATCTTATTCCAAATGATTGTCTTAAAATGACAATGTGTACTTCCTTTCAATGAATTTTTATTAAAGCACTGCAGGACATCAATGCCTCCCTCACAAAAAGGCTTTATGTAATTTCACTGGAATGTGATAAAACTACAATATATAGGGTGTTTGCCTATGTTTTACCAGCATAGACTTACATGGAAGTACAAACTTTGTATTTTAGTCTGTCCAGCAAATGGAAAATATTGAAACAAAGTATTAAAGACAGGTAATTTTTGAAGCAGTACATGCTTAAAATTTATGACTGTGTGTGTGTGTATGTGTGTGCTTACTAGTACTGCTGATCGAGCATCCGTTATGCCATTTGACTATCCAGAGACCCAGCACTGATATTATATGAAGTATTTGACAATTCAAGTAAAAGATAATCTGATTTGTACCAAAACTGGTCAATAATAAATGAATTTCAGAATGTAAATCAAAACAACAGATCTTTCTCAGTACATTATTGATAAAGCGCATTTATTCTAGCAACATTTTCAGAGGATAATACATTATTTACTCCTGCTACTAATAAAAATTCCACCATAAATGAACATATTAAGCTAAAAACTAATAATAATAATAGATGCCTGAGCATGTTAAACACTCTGCAGAACACTTTATTTGGAATTTGGGTAGGGAAAATTTGTAACATGATTCGTTCCTCAAATTCCTGAAAAAAATATTTTTTACATCGGTCAGCAAAACAGAAGTGTCTTATAATGGCTCATGCTCTAGAGTCAAACGCTAAAATGTCAAATAACTATTCCATGTAAGTTAAAGTACATACTGATGATTTGAGTAATGCAAAATTGTGACAAGTAACTCTTTACAGTAATAAAGTTACATGAGGACAGAATACTACTTAAATCTTTTTTAAGTTTTATTTATTTATTTATTTTGAGAGAGAGAGAGAGAGACAGAGACAGAGACAGAGACATAGACAGAGAGAGAATGACTGGGGTAGGGACAGAGAGAGAGGAAGAGATAATCCCAAGCTGGCTCCAAACTGTCAGTGCAGAGCCCAATGTGGGGCCCAAACTCAAGAACCATGAGATCATAACCTGTGCAGATTCAAGAGTTGGACACATAACCAACTGCTTTAGTCACCCTAACAACCTCAGAATTCTATTTTAAATACTTATTACAGAATTAGAAATTTACTTTGGTTTTTGCCAGGAGTATTCTGATTCTTTCATTTTAAATTTTACCAAAATCACTGCAGCATTTGTAAAAATATGCTGACTAGAATTGTTTGTTGAATGAGTGCATGGTTATAGAAAGGTGAAAAACAGTTGAAGAAGGAAGGGAGATTCTTGTGAACCCCAGAATCATAAAGATGAATATCTAGTATAAGAATATGCTCTTTTTGTCTCTAATACATATTATAACATTTGTTTAAAATATCCTTTAAGGGGCCCCTGGGTGGCTTGGTGAGTTGAGCATCCCAGTTCAGCTCAGGTCATGTTCTCACGGTTCATGAGTTCGACCCCTGTGTTGGGCTCTGTGCTGAAAGCTCAGAGCCTGGATCCTGCTTTGAGTTCTGTGTCACCCTCTCTCTGCTCCTCCCCTGCTCATGATCTCTCTCTCAAAAATAAACAAACATTTTTTAATATCCTTTTTAAAAAGTTAATTTTAATTGAAATTTGTTTTGAGGTCACTGTAGATTTACATGTAGTTGTAATGATTTTGTCGTATGTACACATTGTCCAGTTCCCTTGAATGAGATCACTTTGTAAACCTTTACTGTAACATTACAAGGATACATTTTAACATTAGTACACCCATCTTACCTAGTTTTACTTGTAATTATGTGCACATGCATGTATATGTATGTGTTTTGTCCTATATAATTTTGTCACCAGTTCAGGTTTGTGTATGCATCACTAAAGACACGACAATGAATAGTTGTGCCTCAAACAATCTCTCCCAGCCACCACCACCCATATTTTCTGGCAAATATTAATCTGTCCTCCATTTCTGAAACTGTATCACTTCAAACATGTTATATAAATGCAATCATATGTATGTGACATTTTGGGATTTTCTTTTCCATTCACTGAAATTCCTTGGACATGTTTTTAAAGTATTGTCTACCAATCATCTGTTGCTTTTTATTGGTGAATAGTATTCCATGGTATGTATATCCACAATCTGTTTAATCGTTCATCTATTAAAGAACGTCTAGGGGCGCCTGGGTGGCTCAGTCAGTTAAGCGGCCGACTTCGGCTCAGGTCATGATCTCGTGGTCCGTGAGTTTGAGCCCCGCGTCGGTCTGTGTGCTGACAGCTCAGAACCTAGAGCCTGTTTCAGATTCTGTGTCTCCCTCTCTCTGACCCTCCCCCGTTCATGCTTTGTCTCTGTCTCAAAAATAAATAAACGTTAAAAAAAATTAAAAAAAAAAAAGAACGTCTATGCTGGAGTTTTTGGCTAAAATGCCTATGTTCATTCAAAAACACGGTTTTTTTTGGTGTGAACATAAATTGTAATTGTAGGGAAATAAATATTAAGGGCTGCTCTTGCTGGGATGTATGGTAGTTGAATGTGTAGCTTCATTAGAAATTACCAAAATGTTTTCTGAAGTTCCTTCATCATTTTACATTCCTACCAGCAGCGCATAATTGATGCAGTTTCTTCACATCCACACCACCATTTGGTGTTGTCGCTATTTTTATTTTAGACACAGTTGCATGGTAATATGTCACTATGGTGTTAATTTGTATTTCTCTGATGGCTAAGAGTATTGAACATCTTTTCATGTGATTATTTGCCATCTGTCTATCCTTTTCAGTAAAATGTCTTTTCATGTCATCTGCCAATTTTCTAAGTGGATTACTAAAATTTTGTTGTTGTTGTTGACTGAGGCTTGAGATTTTTAAAAAATATATTCTGGATACCAGTCCCTGGTGAGATATGCCACTCACTAATATTCCTAGGTGTAGTTTCTCTCTTCGTCTTCTTTGCATGGATTTCACGAAGTAAAGTTGTTTTTTGTTCTTGTTTTTAATTTTGATGAGGTCCAATATAACGACCGTTTTCTCTATGGATCATGCTTTCAGTGTGAAGCCTAAGAACTCTGTGTAGATAAGTTTGTGAAGATTTTCTATTTTTTTCCTACAATTTTCACAGTTTTACATTGAAACATGCAAATCATTTTGAACTGATTTTTTTATACAGTGTGAAGTTTAGATTGAAGGTTTTGTTGTTGTTGTTCTTTTCTTTTCTTTTCTTTTCTTTTCTTTTCTTTTCTTTTCTTTTCTTTTCTCTTTTCTTTTCTTTTCTTTTTCTGCTTTTCCACGTCCACATGCACCAGCCTCCTTTGTTGGGACTATCCTTTTCCCACTGAATTATTTTTGTATTTTTGTCAATAATCTTTTGAGCATGTCTGTGTGAGCTTATTTCTGGGTTCCCTAACTCTAGTGTCCTATATGTTTTCTGTCCACCACTTCTACAGTCTTGATTACTACCAATATAAAATAGTTCTTAATACAGGGGACAGTGATTCTGTGACCTATGGGTAGCATATTCTACACATGTCTTTAGATTCTATTGGTTAAGTGCATTGTTCAGACTTAATATTCACTTTATGTCTAGTATTTTTATCAGTTCCTGTAAGGTAGCATATTCAAGTCTGCAACAATAGTTGTTGATTTGCTTTTTTCTACATTAAGCTTTTCCATTATGGTTTCATGTATTTTGAGCTTCTGTTGTTTGAGGCATGCACATTTGGGATTGCTGTGTGTTCTGGTGAATAACCCTTTTGTCATTATGTAATGCCCCTCTTTTTTCTTTTTTAATGTTTATTTTTGAGAGAGAGAGACAGAGACAGAGACAGAACACAAGCAGGAAAGGGACAGAGAGAGAGGGAGACACAGAATCAGAAGCAGGATCCAGGCTCTGAGCTGACAGCACAGAGACCGACATGGGGCTCAAACCCATGGACCACAAGATCATGACCTGACCCAAAGCTGGATGCTTAACTGACTGAGCCACCCAGGTGCCCCTGCCCCTCTTTTTACATAGTATTTTTCTTTGTTCTGAATCTCACTTTATCAGATATTACAGGAATTTCCATTAAAACAATAAGATATGTATGTTAAACTCCTTTCCATCCATTTACTTCCAATCTACACAATCAATGAATTTGAAATTAGTTTTTTTATAAGAAGATTGTTGGATCATATTTTTTTTCACCTGCTCTATCATTGTATTTTTTGATATGTATATTCAGATAATTTATATTTAAGATAATTACTGATAGCTTTAGCACCCATATCTGCTATTTTATTATTGCTGTATTTGTTTCCTCTGGTAGTCATTCTTCTTTTTCTTTTTTCTTGTCTTCTCATGTATTATTTGATCACTGTACATATAGGACTCCATCTTGATTTATTTATAGTGTTTGTGGGTGAATTTCTTTGTACAGTTTTCATAGTGGGTGCTCTGGGTATTACAATATACACATATAACACCAGAGTCCACTAGTCTCAACATTTTACACCTCTTCAAATGAAGTATGCAAATCTCTTTCAGTGTAGGTCCCTTTACCTTTCCCACTATTAAGTATCATTGTGTTGACTACTGCTTTATAATTTCTTCTTCAATCATCAAATATTACTCACTCATAAAACTCATGAAGAAAAGTATTGTCTATGTTATGTACCCATATTTCTACTCTTCCATTATTTATTCATGCTACAAATACTTCTGTTTCTTTCTTCTATAATGTCCTTTCTGTCTGAAGAACTTTTTTTAGTCAACCTATAAGGATAGGTCTGTTACCAATAAATTCGTTTCATTTTTTCAAGTTGAGAATTTCTTTACGTTTCACTCATTCTTGAAGGGTAATTTTGCCAGAAAAACAATTTGTGGTTGACAGTTCCTGCCTTTCACCACTTTAAAAGATTCTGTGCCACTTTCTTCTGGACTCCAACATTTCAGATGTGAAATCCACCGACATGTAAAGTGGTGTTTCCTATGGGGAATACGTTACTCTTTGGCTGCTTTTATAACTTTTTCTTCATTGTCTTCAGTTTTTCAAAACTTTATCGTGTGTGTTGATGAAGATTTCTTTGTGTTTATCCCATTGGGGTTTGCTTAGCTTCTTGGATCTGTAGGTTTGTTTCTTCACTAAATTTGAGAGGTTGTCAGCCATTATTTCTTCAAACATTGAGAATTTTTCCAATTTTTTCCAATATATTTCCATTGTTTCAGATTGGATAAGTTGTGTTAACCTACCCTCAAGTTTGCTCGTTCTTTCATATTATCTCCATTCTATGACCGAGCCCAGTAAGTGATTTTTTTTGTTAATATTATATTTTCCACTTCAACATTTTTCCTTTCTTTTTTATTTAACTTTCATTTATTTGCTATTGTTTCTGTTTTTTGTTTCAAGAAAATCTGTAATCAATTATTATAATACTTTCATGGAGAAAGCTGTAAAATCCTTGTCACCTAATTCCAACATTGGAGTCACTTGGGCATCAACATCACTTTGCTATCTTTTCTCATTTAAATGATTTTCTTGGTTCTTTTTATGATGATGATTTTCTGTTGTATTCTCAACATTCTATCTACTGTGTTCAGTGACCTGACCATCCTATTTGAATCTTTTATTTTGGCAGTTAGTAATCTTGTTTACATTTAGCATGCAAGTCTTGGCCTTCATTTGTGGCCTCTGATTTCATTGTTACTTCAATTTGCAAAGCCTTTGTGGTGTTATGTCGATATTCTTGGTTTATCAAGTACCAGCAAGGCTCCTACTGCTCTGTGCTCGTGTTGCATGTGAACATGGCTGGGAATTCCCTCCACATCCTGTACGGCTGGGTGGCATCTCATGGAGGAGGGATGTGATGGGATTCCCTTAAGCAGTGTCCCTTTCCTTCGGCTTTCTACCTATCTCTAGAGGGACAGGGAGTTGTAGGCTCTCTGAGTCAAAGAGAATCTCCAGGACAGTCAGCTTGCTGCAATTGGCATCTTCTTGCTGGTTCTGCCCAAGCACTCCATTACCTCTTGATTGGGGGGGGGGGGGGAGGTGAAGTTTTCTATTTCTAGCTACTTGCTATGGCTGGATCCCTTCATTGGTTGTGCCCTGCCCCCCAGTGTCTCTGGATGGGGTTGAGGGATTGGGGTTATGGAAGAAAAGATCACCTCAGGACTGTGTGAACAAGGAGACTCTCAAATGGAATTACAGTAAAACCTCAGATCGGCAGTAACTTGTTCTGCTAGTTGTCTGCAAGACAAGAAAACATTTGTAAAAAATGTTAACTTGATAAACAAGTGATGTCTTACAATATGAGTAGTGTAAGATGCCAAGTGTCACATGATCACAAATGAGCCAACGGTTCTTAAGTTTTCTTTGATATACAAGTTCTTTGGATTACAAGCATGTTTCTGGAATGAATTATGCTCGCAAACCAAGATTTTACTGTACTTACTGACTCAATCCCCTCTTCAGATTCTACCATTCTCTCTCAGTATTTCTCAGTGAGAAAACAGAGTCTCAGGCCCAGCAGAGTAGAAGAGTGCCCTCCTTCGACACTTGCTCCAGGGAAGAGCTGCTGATAGATCCCCCTTACTGGTCATATTGCTGTTGAGCTCACCTGACATTGTCATCGGCACTCCATTAAATCCAGGGGCAGGAGGGGCCACCTGGGCCAACTTCAATGGCTATCCTGGGGTCAGGAAATGTCAGGGTTCAGAAACGTTCTTCTGTGGGTGGGGGCTAAACTTAAAATGTCCGGATGCAAGCTTGTTCTTCTGGTTCTAAGGTCAAACCAGGTCACCTTTTTCTCACCACATTTTCAGAGTTCTCCTGTTGTTGTCTTCTATGCTTTTTCCAGGCTTTATCCTGTGTTTAGCAAAGGGCAGGGAGATATCGATCTACACCATTTTGTCTGAATGTGAAATCCCTAAAATATTCATGCTTATTCTTAAGATAAAGATGGATATTATCTCCCTCTACTTACCACTAAGAAAAACTAAGGTACCAAACCATGTACTATTTGTTCAAAATCATGAAATGAGTGAATGGCAGTAGAGATATTCAACTTGACCTATCAGTACTAAAGGAGAAACTCTTTCTTTCCACTTCCTCTCTTTCTTTGCACAGAGAAGCAGTGTAATAAATACAAAACAAAATAAAACACCAGAAATCAAGTTCTGAGAAACTATTCTTTACCTAACATAATTTATCTGGGGGGTTAAAAAATAACTGGTGTAATTAAATGTGTTCATTAAATTGTGTCATGGAAAATGGAGAGGCAAAGAAGATAAGTATAAAACCAACATTTTCTGGGGAAAGAGAGACAAAGGCAATGAGGACAATTGTAATGTATGCAGGATATCCTCATTAAAGAAAATCAATAATTTAAAGGGCAGGTCAGTTGTCTTGACAAAATAACTGGTTCAGTTCTCTTGCTGGCTTCTTGGCCCCCCTTATCCAAACCTGATTTCAGAAGGACTAGTACCAAAAACAGGAAAGGCACATTTGGCCTGGGAGCTTTCCAAAGAGCAAGGACAGCTGAGTTGATTTCAGACTATCTTTCCAGCTTGGAAAGAGTAAAAATGGCTAACTCATTTTCTTTATCTTTCTCTGTTAGATATTTCAGATGCTGGCAGGAAGGCAGTTTGCAACTGACAACACCAGCGGTAATTACTGAGGAGACACTCTGTAAGGATATGCTTTGTTTTGCTTTGTTGTCTTCAAATACCAAAGACAAATAATGAAGTGTTTACTAGAAGTGAAAGATCATCCCTCACTCCTTTTCATGTTGATAAATCCCAGCATAAGTAAAACAGATAATCCAAGCTACTGAGTAAACATGAGTGAGTTCCAAATACAGATCCCAGCAAAATGGATGGTGGGGGAGGAGATAACTGGAGGAAGGCAAGGAAAGACCTGGGGTAGGCGAATGGAGAGGGGGAACACACTTTCCTTAGTCCTTCTGTGAGAGGTGAAACAAAAGCAACTTTATACCTCTTTAGGTTTTTTGTTTTTTTCTTTTTCTTCTTAATGAAAGAAACTTTTAAAAAATGACATGGAAGTATTGATTTGCAGTGTTCTTACTTGGTTGCTTCCAAGCATGAAATGGGTGCCTGCCAATGTGACAGCAAGAGTCTAGCAATTCTTTCCTTCCTAAAACTAGGACATGATACAAATTCTGCTCACAAAAGGCAAATGGATCTAATAGACAGTGCTTTTGCACCAAGTCAATTATCTGTCTGGTGAAACAAACATGGATTGTGTATATGGAAGAAGAGAAGACTATCTAATATTTACTGACCATTTATCATGTACCAAACAGTGCATAAGGTACTTTATATATAATATTTGCTTCAAATGACACTGTCATGCAATGGGATTATCCAATTATCTGATGAGCAAACATCAACTCAAAGAGATTTAATATGTTGTATAAAGTAGCATACCTAGTAAGTAGCAGAGAGGAGATTGGAATCTAGGACTTTCATTCAATGGTTTTTCAGATTGATTCAAAATTTTTATTCAGATTGAATAAAATTATTATTCATAAAATACTGAATGTGTGTTCTGTTCTACTGTAAAAATCCCAGAGCCTTTAATATGTCAATATGCATTAAATATATTGAAGGAAAGAGATAATAAAAAGTATTACCAAAAAAAAAAAAAAGAAAAAAGGATTGGCCTTAGGACATTTCCCCCAGAAGGGCCTGCAGTTCCAGGAATCAATCATGGAGCTCCTGGCAACAAATTATGGCAAATGTTGGTGCAGTTGATTAGTATTTGAGACTCCCAACCAAACAATTCTGACTCACCAGTTTCCTTTCTGAAAACTTTTTCATGTTTTTAGGGTGCTTTAGAGTTTTAAAAACACATGCATTTCCATCTGCTTGTTTTTATTTCACAAAAGTCAGCAGAGACTAGAATGCTTGCCCCCATTTTGAAGATGAGGCAGTAATATTGAGAAAGGTGAAATTCCAGATTACAGTGCTCTTTTTCAGAAAGCCTTTCCCAAACTCTTCACAGAAGATGTTATTTTTACTGTTTTACTCACACTACTATCCATGTTCTCACTCAAAGCTCTGCTAGAACAGAGACAACAGGCAAAACAGGAGTCTCAGAGACCTATATTTGAGTCATGGCTCTGCCATTCCCTACCTCTTTCATTCTTAGGTTTCATATTTGTAATGTGTAAAAGTAGTAAATAGTCTGCACAGTTTTGAGGACACACTAGAACAAAACATGAAAAGTCAGAAGAAAGTACTAAGAATACATTAGTACCTCTCGCCATTGTGCCTTGACCCTTCTCGGTATTTACAGATAGCTCTCACATGTCATGGCTTTGATACCTCTAAGATACTTCAAATCACATGGCAAGTTCATTCATTTTAGTTCACGGACTATCACACGTGGCTAAACACTAACTGAAAAGAAGGTGGTGGTGATGGTGTTTTTGACATTTATGTATGTATGTATGTAGTTATTTATTTAAAGATTATTAGAGAGAGAGAGAGGGTACCAGCAGGGGATGGGCAGAGAGAGGGGGGGAGACAGAGAGAGAATCTTAAGTAGGCTCCATGCTGTCAGCAGAGAGCCCAATTAAGGGTTTGTTCTCATGAATGATGAGGCCATGACCTGAGCCGAAGTTCAGAGTTGGATAACCAACTAAGCCACCCAAGTGTCCCATTATTTATTTTTAAGAGAACACAAAAGCAGGGACCTAGGGAGAATAAAGAGATAGACAAAAGGTTCCATACCATGAGGCAATGTATTTAGTTAAGCTCAGGGCTATATTCTTTAAATGCAACTATTTAGAAACTGCAATCCATATATTCTCTCACTCACTCACTCACTCACTCACTCAATTCTTAGCGTTTGATTCTTGTTGTTATAGGTGGGGTCACTCAGTAACTACAGCAGGATTTTATTTGTACCTGAGGAGTTGTAATTTCATCTCATAGTTCGCCAACTTTTAGCTTCAGATTGCATACTTCCAAATTTAATTATAAACTAAATACCAAATGCAGTATTTAATAATCTACATATTATCTGATATTTTTCATATATAATAACTGCAATAAAATACAGTATCTATTGATTATTATACACCAACTAGGTATCATTGCTGTGCAAGGGCCTCAATAAAAATATCTGTAATCCCTAAGCAAAATAGGGAAAATAAATACTATCCCTCTTTATGCTGAGAATAAGAAAGCCTGAGAGAATTAATAAACTTGACTGAAAGGTCAAAGTTATGGGCACCAAACTCAGGTTGTGTGTTAGCACAGCTATGTCTTTCATACCATCCCAACGTGCCACACTCATATATTCCACAGACCCAACTACACTGCTGAAAATAAGGCAATGACTGTTGTCAGGGCCTTTGTCTGCCTTTGTCTTAATGTCAAGTCCAGAGCTATACCTATAAAAGTTATAGAAACTTTTTACTAATTGTAATTTTACTAAAATTTTGGGTTTTTATAATTAAGTTCAATTTAATTATAATTTAAAGGTTGGTAAATTTAATGCTAAGACTCGATAATGCCTAACACTTTGTGTTACTAAAAATTAGTCCATTGCCATGAGGAAGTCTTTACTGGGATTATCTTCTTGTCATTCCATGAGGCTTCTCTGAGGGCTTGCTTTGTTCCTGCCACCATGCTGGTCACGAAGATGTGCCTGTCCCTACTGAGCTTATAGGCATTATAAAGTTCGGTAGTGTATGCAAACAGGAGCAAGGCACATCGATTATATTTAATATTGTAATGTAAACGGTGAATTATTTATACTTGGAAAGATGGTTTATAACTGTTAGGCCAATAAGATCTCTTGTTAATTCTTGAAAACTTTGTATGTTAGAGTTAAAAGAGATTATGCCAGTCATGGGGTTTGACCTCTTGAATTTCATGACAGGCTTGCAGCCCCTTAAAGTATAGACGACTGGTTTACACAGACAGTGTGAGACAGTGGTGACTGCAGGGCTCCAGGTTTCCCTCCTAGTGTATAACATCCTTTTCTGAAGTATTAGCGGGCTCAGAGAAGGGAGTGATATTACTGGGAGCTGGTAGTCACCAGGTTAATTAATTGATGTTTGAGACAGTATGGACTGGGCAATGGAAGGGTCCAGAGATTGGAAACTAAGTGCAGATAGGGCTCTATTTCTAGACTTTAGAGTTTACTTCAGAATTTGTCATATTGATTTGCTCTTCCTACCTCTATGTCTATTTTGCACTGACCCTGAAATAAGGCAAATTAAGACAAAACTATTGTGCTTTGCTTCCCTTCTCTTTTCTTTTTTCTCTTCTAATATCTTTTTCTTTTTTTGCCTGTTTTTTCCCCTTTCACTTTTTATGCTTATTTAAAAACAGTAATATAGATAAATAGAAAGCATACCTATATCTCTATGTCTATTCATCAATCAACTCAAAGACTAGAAGAACAGGATTTAAAGAGACGAAGGGGTGTGAACATTTTAACTTCTTTTACACTTATTTTTTTAATGAGAGTTAAAATTACATTTATGAAGATAAAATATCTTGATACTGATACTCCTAGATTGGTGGTCCTTTGGCAACTCATATATTCTCTATAAGATTCAGTTTACTCATCTGCCAAATAGAACTAATATTAGCTCTTGCATGGTAGGTGGTTGGTGCTCACCATGCATTGAGCAGGCTTAATTTCCCACAGAGACAACAAATCATGTAGGATGGCCATTCACTGACTAGGAATACACCAAGGTGTTAATTAGATATGAGAATTCACCTTGAAATCCAAATATTAAAGCCATTGTTTTGAAAGCCATGTGTCTGAAATATAAGTAGTAATCAACCACTTTTTACGCTATGGAATTGCAACTATGTTTTTGGTTTGGGGAACATTTTGATGAACACGAGGCACTGACTTCGTTATAATTTGTAAGAGCAGTAATGGATATTATCAACAGGGAGATTCTCCATTAAAAAATAAAAGTAAAATCCATCCACACAAATCTGCTAACTTGCTCAAAGCCAAAACTTATCCAGTGGTAAAACTAAAAACAGATTGTATAACTATGTATTTTATTTTATCTTATTTTTTTTTAATGTTTATTTATTTTTGAGAGAGACAGAGACAGAGCTTGAGTGAGGGAGGGGCAGAGAGAGAGGGAGACACAGAATCTGAAGTAGGCTCCGGGCTCTGAGCTGTCAGCACAGAGCCCGATGCGGGGCTCAAACTCACAGACCATGAGATCATGACCTGAGCCGAAGCAGGACGGCCAACCAACTGAGCTACCCAGGCGTTCCTTAACTGTGTACTTTAAACCATACCAAAAAACAGGACAGCATAGACTCACAAGGCAGAACTGAATATTAATAACAGCAATAATAATTAATAGCTAATAGTTATTAAGCATGAACAACAGACCAGGTACTATCTTAGGTGATTTATATGTAAAAGTTCATTTAATATTTATAAAACTTCACAAAATTTTCCTATATTACAGGAGATCAAATAATACAGAGATTCTTCCCCATTAAATTTATCTAAACGTTTTCAGGTCATAAGTTGAATGACAATTTTAAGTTAAGATGATATCTAAATAAATACATATATATACACACACATATTGCTTTCAGCATATACATATGTATGTATATATATAGATACATATATATATACATATTGCTTTCAGCAGCACCTGGGTGTCTCCATTGGTTAAGTGTCAGATTCCTGGTTTTGGCTCAGGTCATGATCTCATAGTTTGTGAGTGTGAGATAGGAATCCCACTCTGTGTTGACAATATGAAGCCTGCTTGGGATTCTCTGTCTCTTCTCCCTCTGCCTCACCCCCACTCATGCTCACTTGCATGCTCTATCTCTAAAAATAAACTTAAAAAAATAACTTAAAAAATTTTAAAAATAAAAACAAAAAATACTGGTTTTATATGGCAATAAGAAAATTAGTAATTATGTTTTAAACCTTTTTAAGAAAATCTAATTATTTTTTGGTCAATTAAGTGTATGATAAACACATCTTCTATTAGCAGATTTCTAATTTATTTATTTCTAATTACATGATAATATGCAACATTTGCTGTTAAGCTGTGTGGGTCAGGGCCAAATGGATTTTTTAAAATATAGACAGACAAAGGAACACTTGCCACTTTTATTATTGAGCTCTGAAAATAATTTCAGCATGCTGAACAGAGTTCCTTTGGAAAATTAATTTTAAATGGGAAAGGCATTCTGCCTTTGGTTACATGGTTGATTATTTTTCAATGTGTATGGCATTGCTGCCATTCACAATAATTACCTGTCAAAGACTTCTGCCTTACTCTGTATTCTATTTTTGTCATCAAGATGTACCTATTACTGTTTTTAAAATAATATGCCTATCTATGTATATGTATATATATGTATGTATTTATCTGTGTTAATATCAAATCATGTCACATTTTATTTACAGAATAATAGGACATGGATGGATGCCTATTTCAGTAAAAAATACATTATGTTTCAGTGTGGTTATTGGTGGTGAAGATGTTAATGGGTAGCATAACAAGGGGAATTTTACATGACTTGGGAATGTATATAACATGAGGAAAAGTTAATTTCAGCCTTGCCTCATTAATCAGATCTGCCACCAGCTAAAAATTGTCACCTAAGTTTACTCTGCTTTCTGTTGTGCGCTACTGATGAAGATACTGACTTACAAGACAGACATAATTGGGCTAGTGCCAGGAAGAGGGGGCATGGGAATGAATGTGTCTAAAGCTGACCTTTTAGAAGAATTGCCGAAGGCACCTTGAAGTGGTTCCTGTCATTGCCAATGGAGACTGTGAATTCAAGACTATTTACACTGTTCTGCATTTGAACCTCTGGGAATTGAAACTAACTACAATCATTGGCATGTGCAAGCCTTTACATTAATGCCTGCAAAACAGGCAAGGCTTGGGGGGTCTCTATAAAGCAAATGCTAGGGTATGGAAATGCTAGGGTATAGATTTGCTCTGCTAGCAAAGTCTAGTGGGGTATGTAGCAGCATCATTACTTCAAAGCCTTTACAGGTACAAAATCTACAAAAGGTGAGGCTATAATTCAAAAGAGAAAAAAAAGTGCTGTGACAATACTGATGGGACAGTTTACATACAGCACTTTCTTTTTTTTAATTTTTTTAATGGTTATTTATTTTTAAGAGAGGGAGATAGAGAGAGAGAGGAAGAGATGGAGGAAGAGGGAGACACAATCCAAAGCAGGCTGCAGGCTCTGAGCTGTCAGCACAGAGTCTGATGAGGGGCTTGAACTCATGAACTGCAAGATCATGACCTGAGCCGAAGATGGACACTTAACCCACTGAGCCACCCAGGTGCCCCACATAGAGCCCTTTCATATGCATGACTTCAACTGTTCTTCAAAATGGGGAGACAAATATTATTGCTTGCAATTTATAAATAGAGTACTGATTTCATATGCTGTTTGTTATGCCCTTTATATCACAAAGCTGATATTTGCACAGATGTGAACCCATGTATTTAGACTACAAAAATCCTACTCTTTCCAATGACCAATTTTTGAACTTACTGAAGTATAATTTTCATATAATAAAATTCCTACCTTCTAAATGTATAGTCCCATGAATTTTGCCAAGTAGATACATAATATAACCATCACCACATCAATATTTTGAACATTTCCATCAATTCAGTAAGTTTTCTCATTCTCTTTGCAAGCAATTCCCCTGTAAGTCTTGGCCTCAGGCAATCCATGGTCAGTTTTCTGTCCCTCAATTTCGCATTTTACACTGTCATACGAATGGAACTATACAGAGGTACTCTTTTGTAACTTATTTTGCTCAGTATACCATTTATCGAGATTCCTTCATGCTAGTACACATAACATTGTTTGGTTTCTTTTTATTGCTGAGAATCTACTGTATGCGTGTGTGTGTGTGTGTGTGTGTGTGTGTGTGTGTGTGTGTGTGTATGTGTGTGTGTGTGTATACCCTAATTTTTTTTTGTCTATGGGCCAGTTTATGGAAATTTCATTTTCCAGTTTGGGGCTATTATAAATTCATATACATATGTTTGTGTGGGCATATGTTTTCATTTGGGGGGGGCAAATACCTGGAAATGCGATGACACAGTAAGGTGGGTGGAACTTAGGTCCTTGATATTTTTTAATAACCTTTTAAGCTAATCTAACCTTGAAAAGTTTAAAGATATAAATTTCCTGGTAAACACTGCTTAAGCTCCATTTGTTACACTTTGATAGCATCTATGTTTATTTTCATTTGTTTTGGCTTACTTTCTAAAGGCCCAAGTAAAATCTTTATTTGTTTGATTTCCAAATATTTGGGTTTTTTCCCTGATCTCACTTGTTATTGAGTTGCATGACATTATGCATTTGTCAAAACCCATAGAACTACATAAACACAAAGTGAACCCTAATGTAAACTATGGACTTCAGTTAAAATATATATCAATATTGTCTCATCAATTGTAGTAAATGGACCACACCACATCTTGGTTTTAGTTTGCATTTCTCTAATGACCAATGATGCTGAGCATCTTTTCATGTGTTTATTGCCCCATTTGTATATCTTATTTGGAAATATGCCTATTCAGACAAAATATTTTCAATATTCTTTTATGTAGAGAAAACATAAATCACTAATTCTCTCCTCTACTCCAGTTTTTTTATCTATTTAAAAATTTTTATTGGTATTTAGGATGGATAAAACAAGAAACTTCAAATACAAACCTTTTGTTGCAAATAATACCACTGTAGGTTCTACAAATTCAGGTACTAATAGATTGTATCCCATGTAATTGATATGTTATATATCTTTCTCTATATTTTTATGTCATTTATTTTGAGAGAGAGAGTGCACATGTATACACGTGTAAAAGCAGGGGAGGGGCCAAGAGAGGGAGAGAGAATCCTAAGTAGCTTCCAGGCTGTCAGCACAGAGTTTTATGTGGAGCCCGATCCCACAAACTGTGAGATCATGACCTAGCTGGAAATCAAGAGTCAGAAGCTTAACTGACAGAGTCACCTAGGCACCCCTTATATTTGTTTTATATGAAGGTTAATTGTATATTCTGGATAGGGGAGAGGTTCCATTTAGCCAAACATTGGTAAGAACTGAATTTTGCACTTACTATTTTGCACTATTATGTTTTGAATACTTTATCAGTCCAAGGAATAGTTTCTAGATCCACAAATTTAAATCATCTTTCTCCCCCAATGCCCACATATTTTCAGTTCTACGATTCATAAGATAGTCATATTAGGATATCCCTGCACCTTTGTGTTGTGATGTCAGGCAAGTTAACAAAGTTTGTTTTAGGAGTATTCTTGGAAGCTCTTTCTGGTTGAAAGGCCAGAACAACTAAATTACATTCAGACATGATGATAAATCATGTATTTTATTTAAACATAAACTAAAAAATTCTCTATTTCATTTCCTCTTAGCAGGGTAACAACAGTGCCTACAGCTGTCCTAATGCTACCTTACTTGACATGAAGTATGATGCAGGACAAGACAGAATAGGGGAGGAGAAAAAAAAGAAACAGTGGTTTTATTCAAATGTGGTCAAAGTAATTTCATTTAGAAAATTTTGCATAATTATATGACCATGTGATAATATGCACAAAAATGCTGACAGATATTATGTCATGATATGGACATGTCCTATGAGACCTAGGCACTGGAAGTATGTGGGCAGTGAGGAAGAAATCCAGTCTAGAAAGGAAATTAAAAGCAAAAATGAACTATTGGGACCTCATCAAGGAAAAGCTTGTGCACTGCAGAGGCAACAATCAACAAAACTAAAAGGCAACCGACAGAATGGGAAAAGATATTTGCAAATGACATAACAAAGGGCTAGTATCCAAAATCTATAAAGAGCTCACCAAACTCCATACCCGAAAACAAATAATCCAGTGAAGAAATTGGCAGAAAACATGAATAGACACTTCTCTAAAGAAGACATCCAGATGACCAGCAGACACATGAAAAGATGCTCAACGTCACTCCTCATCAAGGAAATACAAATCAAAACCACATGCAGATACCACCTCACGCTAGTCAGAGTGGTTAAAATGAACAAATCAGGAGACTAGAGATGCTGGAGGGACTGTGGGGAACCCTCTTGCACTGCTGGAAGAAATGCAAACTCGTGCAGCCACTCTGGAAAACTGTGGAGGTTCCTCATAAAAATAGATCTACCCTATGACCCAGCAATAGCAGTGCTAGAAATTTACCCAACGGATACAGGAGTGTTGATGCATAGGGGCACTTGTACCCCAATGTTTATAGCAGGACTTTCAACAAGAGCCAAATTATGGAAAGAGCCTAAATGTCCATCAACTGACGAATGGATAATGAAGATGTGGTTTATATATACAATGGAATACTACCTGGCAACGAATGAATAATGGAGATGTGGTTTATAAATACAATGGAATACTACTTGGCAATGAGAAAGAATGAAATCTGGCCATTTGCAGCAATGTGGATGAAACTGGAGGGTATTATGCTAAGTGAAATAAGTCAGGCAGAGAAAGATACCATGTGTTTTCACTCATATGTGGATTCTGGGAAACTTAACAGAAGACCATGGGAGAGGGGAAGGGGAAAAAACAAGTTACAGAGAGGGAGGGAGGCAAATGATAAGAGACTCAAATACTGAGAACAAACTGAGGGTTGATGGGGGTGAGGCGGAGAGGGGAAAGCGGGTGATGGGCATTGAGGAAGGCACCTGTTGGGATGAGCACTGGGTGTTGTATGGAAACCAATTTGACAATAAATTATATTTAACATAAAAAAAGAAAGAAATCCAGTCTTCATGTAGAACTCATTAAAACTTGGATTTTTTTTTTTTACATTTGACCCTCAGAAATGAACACAGTTCCTAAAACTTTATGCATGCCCAAATAAACAATTAGTTTAATTTTATATTTTAAATAAAAAACAAACAAACAACAAAAAAAAAACCCAAAAAACAAAGGAAAAAACTCTCAAAAATAAGGGCAGAGAGCCAGACAGAAGTAATATATCCCATTTAATCTTGTTTTTTTTAATTTCCTATTATCAGGGAAAAAGTGCAAAAAATTAGATTCCATTGAATACTTACCACGTGCCAACAAAATTATTAGGTGTTTTTACATGCATGCCTAGTCATATTTTATTTCCAACTCTGTGAATGTTGTTGACATTGTTGTTATTGCTATTTTAATCATGATCATTACTATTTTACTGTTTCAATTATATAATGAGGAAAATGACAGGGAAAGAGATGAAACAATTTGCCCAATGTCACCTTGTTACTATGCCATGGAACAAGAATCAGAAACATTTTTTTTTAACTTAAAAGCCCATATTCAAAAGAAGGTGCACAGAAAATTATTTTTTCATCCTTACTTAATGGCAAAATCTAAAAAATATACCAAGAAGCAAATAAACATGCCTAAAGTTTAAAAATAGTAATGGGAAATTCCATGCCATTCAAGTTAAGAAGTCAATTATTAGCATTAGAAGAATCCTCCATATACTCTTACCTAATAAGACTCATTACTTTCCAGGGGTGTCTGTGTGGCTCAGTCGGTTAAGTGTCCAACTTTGGCTCAGGTCATGATCTGTTTGTGGGTTCAAGCCCCATGTGAGGCTCTGTGCTGAAAGCCCAAAGCCTGGAGCCTGCCTCAGATTCTGTGTCTCTCTCTCTGCCCCTCCCCTGCTCATGCTCTGTCTCTCCCTCTCTCGTGAATAAATAAAGATTAAAAAAAAAAAAAAGATTCATTGTTTTCCTGTAAAAGTAAACCCAATCATGACTTCTGTGATAACCATTTTTGAATTTTTTTCTTTATAGTTCAACCACTAGTAAAAAATATATTTTTTGGATCTATATTATCTGTAAACAGTATTATGCATATTGATCTGAATAATATAGCCTGGTTTTTCCTATTTAACTTAATGTAAGTAGATCTTAATGTATTTATTTTTTATGTTTTGCCCAATATAAATTATTCTTTTTCTACAGTTACGTTTAGTCATTTAATCTATGAATATATCAAATTTTATATAAACATACAAAAATTTATTCATACATTCCACTGATGATGAACCTCTGTGTCCTAGATTTTAGCTTCTAAAGAAAACACTATGAGCTCTCATGTACATGTATTCCATTTTATATGTGCAAAGATTTCTCTAAACGACATTCTTTGGAATGATGGGTCATAGGTGACCCATGACAATAACAGCTGCAGCGTTACTAGATTTACGTCAAACCCTTCCAAAATGGTTGTGATGCCAACTATCCTTCTTGCTCCCTCTCTTCCTTCTTGTTTTCTGCCTTCTATAAGACACATTTTTGTATTACCGGTTTTTATAACATGACACCTATTATTTGAGGAACTCCTCTTCTTCACAGAGTCCTCTTTGTCAATTAGTGTGTCCCACTCCAACTGGGTGGAGGACAGAACCCAATATGGACCAATTAAGACTATTTTTTTCTTGCATTTCCTTTCCGGGTTGAAAGTGAGTTGGAGCTATTGCCTTCTCAGTTACACACCCAAAACGTAGAAACCTATGGATATTAGTCCTCTTCACCACATGGAGGGGTCCTTTATACAGAGAAGAAAGTGAGAAGCATAAACACAGAGAGAAAAAGGGATGAGTGAAGACAGGTTGGATCCTCAGCTCCAGTCCTTGATATCTCTTATATCTAATCTTTACTTTGTATCTAGAAAGGTTCAAAGCAGTCTTTAAATACAGCCTACAGGAACACCCAGGAGACTTGGTGATATTGTAGTATAAAATGCAGTACTTCACAACAAAATGCAAGTAACTCTGAGGAGTATTACACTGAAAAGAAATACATTCAGAGTGAAAATGTAAGTGCTTCTAGAAGGATCCAATAATCATCTTACACTGATGTAAACTATAGTTTAGATACTTAAAATAAACAAGAAATACTAATAAATATAGTTTCAAATATATTGTACACATACAACCAGATCTGATATGTATTTCCTGAACATCTGCCACATGCTTTCATGAAATGAGAAATATCCTCTGAGAGATTAAAACTGGGCAGGACAATCACAATATTTTGAGAGCGATGTCTCTCCTGGAAATCCTTTGAATGATGTTCAAGAAAGACCTACAGGTTACTTCACACTTGCTGATCCTTCACAAATCACAACCGAAGAGACTAAATGGATAGCCCATATTCTATATTACAGCTAGGAGTGATTCACATTATACATGGAAGCAGCATTAATTGAGAACATTGGGCAACATTCTAGACATCAAAAATAGTAGGGGTGATGTTGACAATCTGGACCACTTCCCAAAAAACAATTATTAAAACAATGAATATACACACAGAGACACCTTATGAGAAATGGTTGGTAGAATTAAGGATGGTGGTTTAGAAAATATCTAGGAATGAGGTGATTTTCTAATATCTGAGGTATGCAGAAGGAACAGCATATAATTTAACTGGATATACTAGAACTAGGACATAGAAAAAAAACAAGTGGTAAATTCTGGATCTTTATCATGGGTTATACCTGGACTATTGCAATGTTGCCATGACACCATCCTTTTATAGTTTTTAATGAGATTCTCAAACATATAATGAATACACATTGTTTTTAAATTCTTAACATACATTGTTCTGCCTCAGGTTGTTCAGATGTTGCATGGAAGCACTTCATTACCACAAATGAAGTTCCTATGAAAAGGCTTGACATATATTAAATGCTCAATAAATGTTATCTTTTCTTCCTCCCACTTATTTTTCTCCTCTTCTTTCCATTATGATTACTAACATCATTATTACATTCCCCCATTTTAAACTGTTTAGCACTCTATAAAAGATAGATTCCCAAAGCCATTCCAAATCATCCTTGGTGTATGACTTTTGGCTCTTTCTGTCTAAATCTTTCTCTCCTCCACCTCTCCCATTTTATTCTTAATTGCCCTGCACCACTTGGAGTTACTATAAAATCCTTTGTTGTCCCATGCAATTATATCTTTGCACATCCTGAGTCTTTCTGCAGTGCACCAATTAACCATTTTTTCGCATTTATGTTTTTAATTGTTTTTTTAGTTTCAAGTTTTTATTTAAATTCCAGTTAGTCAACATATAGTATAATATTAGTTTCAGGAGTAGAGTTTAGTGATTAATCACTTACATAAAACACCCAGTGCTCATTTTCTATTAAATCTCCAAAGGAAAAATGAATCCTATCATCAACTATGCTAAATCTGTATCTGATATAAAATTCTAATATTGGATATTTTGCAATGTATGGTATTTATTTACTTTTGCATCCTTTCTAAAAGTAGACTGCAAGGCCCTAAAAGAAAAGTACAATGGCTCTGTTACCTAGCATAGTGTCTAAGCCATAGATATACTCACTGAATGCAGTATTTGTTGAACCGATAAAGACTCTATAAGGGAAAAAAATAAAAATAAACTTTCACAAATAGAAGTTTATAACATAGAAAGATCCCTCACAATGAGTCCCTGACACCTTATCATCATTCAGTCTAAAGTCAAATGTCACCTCAGCCCATCCTGACCACAGTTAAGGTAATTTATCCTATTCTATTATTCTCTATTTCAAAATAGTTTCACAATTTTTAGATCTCTTGTAAATATATTTGTTTACTTGGCTAGGGATTGGTTGCTTTTGTTTGGTTTGGTTTTTATCTTTTTGTATGATTGTATTTTTTTTTTCAAATCATTTTAAGTTTATTTATTTATTTTGAGAGAGTGCGAGCAGGGGGCAGGGGGAGAGAAAAAGGGAGAGACAGAATTCCAAGTAGGCTGTGTGTTGTCAGAGCAGAGTCCAATGCAAGACCCGAACTCACAAACTGTGAGATCACAACCAGAGCTGAAACCAGGAGTTGAACACTTAACTGAGTCACCAGGTGCACCATGTTTCTGTATCATTATCAGCTAGATACAAAACAAGAAAAGTTCTTAGTTACATCCCCTATTACTTAGTGAGCTGTGGCTCATAGTAGACATTCAATCAACAGTTGTAGAATTTAAAACTGAATATTGACATACGTACTCAAACACAGACTGAACTGTCAATGGTATCTTAGAAATTAAGTCAGCAGTAGAGTGGGTATTTGGGCTATATGTTCCCCAACTGTAAAATTTTACTTCTGTGCAACTGAGAATCACTCCACCAGATCGTAGCACCAACAGAGTATGTGGGAAATATCACACTGAAATTTGTATTACCCCCAACTCAGCCAACCTTACTGCTGCCCATATACATTTTCCTTTTGCCAATTACAAGAGTCATCTGTTCTCTTTGCCATTTAGTTATTGAGCTTTTCTTGGCCAGGGATGGCACCCAGGGCCAGCCTAGGCATTAAGCTAACTGTTTGGCCTTCATTAGCTGCATCTAATCCATTCCCCAGAAAACACCCCCAGGCCATAAAATGCATCTGTGTGTTGTTTTTATTAGGTCATCTGATTGAGCAGATGCTGATAGTTCTAGAAAAGGAGTGATCGCCCTGCCAACCTTCATTTGTTCTGTTTAAGTTGCAGGCAGGGCTCATCAATAGTGCTATTTCTGCAGTTTAACATGCCATTTCTGACCACACGATTATTTTTCTATTATAGAATCTTACAAGTACAGGAAAATTACTGAGAGCCACCTGATAACTCTTCTTTAACAAGTCACTCGTTCAGACATACTGTAGGCATGAAACTGATATCCTCAGCTCTACGTCATACTATCCTGTCCTCTGTATACCTTTTCCAAATGAGGATTGTTGCACACATGTTGTCACTGGGTCATCAATGGACCTTCTTCAAATGATTCTCAAACCTCAAAACAAGCTGGTTTAGGACTTCTGGTAGCAGGAGATCTCTCAAACTACAGAATCACATAATTCTAGGGTTAAAAGAGCATTTCCATTGCAACACCCGTATAAGGCTTAAATTCCTTCTAATAATTCCCAAATGTGGGTACCCAATCTCTTCTTGAATGACTCTATTTATCTCCCTCTTTTAAACCTGTTTATTCCTTTTTTTTTTCTTCTCTTTTTTTTTTGTCAGAAGAGGGGTGTAAGGGTGAAGGCACTCAACACTCAACTGTCATTGAGTTTTCTCTTCTGTATACTGAGACAAAATCTCCTTCCTTTTAACTTCCACTTTACTGTTATGTCTGACATCTAAGAATACTCCTATCACTGTCTTCCAAATAATGACAATCACGTACCCTCACCCCATATCCTGTTCACCTCTTTTGCTATGTATTTCCTAGTTATCTCCTCCTCTGTGATGATCAGACTATTCATAGCTCTATATAGACATAAAAAATACTATTTATGAGTGAGAATTCCTCTCAGTGAAACAGTAGCTATAACTAAAGTTATAGTGTAGGTTAAAATAATGATGATAATTTTGAAGAAACTATAGAATTATTTTATTAACTGAAAATTAAAAGAATTCCTCTTTCATTCACAACTGTGCCAGCCTCTTTCTCTAAAAACCCACACTGATCTATAAGGATTGGGGCTTATTTTTCACTCCATTTCCCTTTTCCAGAGTTTATCAGAAATAGGCAAGAGGTGGCTGACATTCAAAGCGATGCCAAGGGAGCAGCGGGGAGAGAAGAAAAGGAGCCAACCCAAACGCACCTTCTATTTCATCCTCACAGAGAGGGTCAATGGCCCCAGATCCTCTAACCAGCTGGCTTTTTCTGGAGGATAAAAATGTTCCCCAGGATTTAGGCCTTTGCAGAGCTGCATTAGTTATTTGAGGCCACTAAGTCTTGTGCTGTGTTAGTGCTTTGTTAATTGGTATCCTAGTGGCTTGAAAAAGTCATATAAATCCAGTGAAATCTGTGTGCAGTCAGCTCATCTAGGAAAAAAAAAAATTCAATGTGGTATGGCTCAAAGCCCTGGAGGATCGATAGGAGTTATCTGGGAAGAGATTTCATTGTATTTATATTACACACCTTGCCTCGTTCAAGCTGTTGTCTGGTTTTCTTGATCTGACATGTGGGACGGAGGACAAAGCCAAGGTCAAAAACCACAAGGTAAGCTTCAGGCCGGAGGCATTTTGCATCCCCGTGACTCAGATGCCCAAACCTCAGAAAGACTCTCAGATGCTTCTGAGTCACTGACTCAATCCCAATACTATTTAGCAAGAGAAAGTGCTATTTTTATCAAGGTTGTATGCCAGCACATCTAGCAAGAAACACACTCTCTCTATATGACACGGTCTTTCTTTTAACATGGCAGGCTGCAATATGCCTTTCCCAATCAGGTCAGAGCAATTCATGTTGGTTCTCAATTTCCTATCCAAACTTGTCTAAGACATGATTGACAATGTCTGTGGGAACGAGCAACATAAGAAGGAAAAGAAGTGAAATCCTGTATCTGAAAATGGACAGTAATAAAATATGAGTCAAGAGGGCAGAATGGGAGAGAAAACAGAAATCAGCCTCAAATTGGCAGTCTTTCATTTAATTTTTCAGGTTGTTTTATTAGTGATCATTTTTTCCTGCTGCTAAATTCTTAGTGTTGTGTTGCAAAAGATAAGTGAATATCTATTCAAACAAATAGAAAAGATCAGTGTTAACATTTAAGTAAGGATAGTATATATTTTTAATTTACTTCAGAAACCTTGTTTTCTTACATTTTCCTCTGCTCTAGACCCCACAGTGATTTCTATTCACAATGGCTGTGCTATCCAAAACAGGAGCCACAAGCCATGTGTGGCTCTTGAGCACCAGAAATGTAGTTAGTGAGAATGGGAAATGAATTTTAGCATCTGAATCCAGACAAGCAGCAAGTGTAAAATGCACACTGGATGTCAAACACTTAGTATGACAAAGAATAAAAATATCATACTAATAATGTTTTATAAATATCACAGGCTGAAATGACAATATATTGGATATACTGATTTAAGGAAAATATATGAAATGACTTTTATTTCTTTTGTTTTCTAAATGTGCCTACTAGAAATTTTAAAATTAAACATGTAGCTTGAATTATTTTTCTATCACATGGTACTGTTCTATAGCATCAAGTCTGAACTTTCATCTCATTTTAATATTTTTTAATGTTTATTTGTGTGTGAGAAAGTGAGCAAGCATGCTCAAGTGGGGGAGGGGCAGAGAGAGAGAGAGAGAGAGAGAGAGAGAGAGAGAGAGAGACAAAGAATCTGAAGCAGGCTCCAGGCTCTGAGCTGTCAGCACAGAGCCCAATGTGTAGTTTGAACTCACCAACAGTGAGATCATGACCTGAGCCGAAGTCGGATACTTAATCAACTAAGCCACACAGGCGCCCCCGCATCTTTTTAAAGACATCTAAAATGAGGTACACACTTAAGCTAACATTCATTCACTTATTCATTCATCAAACACTTAAATGAGCATCTAGTCCACTGCAGACTTTGGGACAGTCTCTGGAATTCAGAGAAGTGGTGTAGCCTGGAGATGTTTATTTTAAGACTCATCAGCTTATGTAATTAATCATGGTGATGACTCAGTTCAGGGAGAGCACATAGCAAATAAAAAGATAAATTACAATTCAAAGCTCCAAAAGATACCATAAAACTATTAAAGACAAGAGAAAGAGGAATCTTTGAAAGAAAATGAGGAGGAGAGGCGCCTAGGTGGCTCAGTAGGTTAAGCATCCAACTTTGGCTCAGGTCATGATCTCACAGCTCCTGAGTGCCAGCCCCCACCCCCCCAATCAGGCTCTGTGCTGACAGCTGAGAGCCTGGAACCTGCTTCAGATTCTGTGTCTCCCTCTCTCTCTGCCCCTCCCCCGCTCATGCTCATCTCTTTCTCTCTCTCAAAAATAAATAAACATTAAAAATTTAAAAAAAAAAGAAAGAAAATGAGAAGGAATGTTAAGATCTGCAAGATGAGAACAAGGGGAGAGTTAAGTCAAATCTGGAAGCTAGGATATTGAACTATTAGGGAAAAGAACCAGCAGATTTACAGAGTATAGAAAGCTCTGTGGTCTGAACTGTTATTTAGCTTAAAATCCATTGTGATGATGTCAATGAGAAAAAAGTGGCATTACTGGAGACATTCTATTTAACAAGCTTTCCAGAGCCTATTCTTTAGTTGTACCAATGTCTAAGACATATAAAAACTAACAAGCATGATCTCTAGGATTTTATACTTTAGCCAAGAAGATATATTAGCACTGAAACCATGATAGCTAGCCTGGCAATAGGCAAGTTCCTTGGGTGAGATGAGAGTGTGATCAGACAGTGGAGGGACAATCCACACTAGGAACTCAGAAGTACTTCTGGATACCAATGATGCAGGTCTTGAAGAATGACCATGATTTCATCAGGTTGAAAGGACAGCACAGAACTCCTCCAATTTATGGGGCACATGGATACAGGTAGATTTGAGTTGAAAGCTGACAATAAATCCAGCACTAGGTCCTGAATGTCTCACAAAAGAATTTGGTCCTAATGTGAACAGAGTGTGATGAATAACCTAACAGGTGAGAAAAATGAAACCTAAAAAGTATTGAAGCAAAGTTCAGCTAGTAAGACTTCCTCCTGGCCACTGCAAACACCATTGCAAAGATTCAAGATTCAAAACCAATGGTCAGAGGGGAAATAAAATAGTGGGAAAGTTGGATGGACATGCAAAGTCTGTTTAAATGAATGTCCCTGGCTGAAGGAAAATAAAAGCTAGTTAATACAGAGAGACTTTTACTAGGAACACGGACTGTTATTTGAGGGAATCACTTGGAAACTGTGAATGTGAAACCCCTCCCAGAAGCCTAGTCTCAGCACAATGAAGACTGATTTACCAACCTGCACAGAGAAGCTCTGAGAAAAGAAGTGGTCATTCCAGAGCCATAATGAGGATGCAGTGGCTGTGATTATTAGTAAGTGTTAAAAGCACTGGTTGGCAGCTTAGATAAACAAGAATTAGAGCCACCACAAATAGCCAAAGGGATCTGATGTTTGTTAGTATCCTGGGAGATGTTAAACCCATAAAAAATGGAAGTCTTAACATTGACTCTTTCTGCCAGTTTAGCAGTAACCTCAGTCCTAAAATGGGGCATACAGGGGAGGGTCACCAATATTTCCTGAGTTCCTCCAGTGTGTCTGGCATTGTCAACTGGGTCATTTCATTTAATCCTTTGAAGTAGATTTATTAAAGTATTCTGCGATCAAAAAACTGACTGCCAGGACCATATACACAGGAAGAATTTGAAACTAACCCCAAGTCCTTACACCAGGAGTATGTCAAGGCTAATTCATATTATTTTCTTTTTCTGATGAAGAGCTAGAGGGAAAGATGGATATATTTATAATTTATTAAGAACCAACCATATGCAAGCTATCAGTACTACTTTCCATAATATATATCACTTAATCTACACATTAACTTTAATTGATGAAAAATATTGACTGTTTGCCCTATCCCATCCTTCTAATTAATTTGGGGAACTAGAATGTATTCAAAGGTGACTTAGTCAACCATAACTTTTCTCAGCCTCTTTCGGAAGTTTCGTAATTAAATCAGACTAGAAAGTAGCCAAAAATTCTTTAAACATCGGTTTCTACTGGTACATATTAGAATCAGCTGGGTTTTTTTTTTTTTTAATAGCTCTAGTGCTAAGACCCTGTCCCCAGAGATTATCATTTGATTGGCCTCAGGTGGAGAGGGCACATGTCTATTATTCAAAATCTCCCTCATTGGAAAGCCAGAGTAACTTGATAATACTAGAGTTATTTCTTTTCAAAAAGTGGCAGTAGTCAAATCACAGTAATAGTGGGAACATTCTTCCTCATTTAGAAGTAGAATGCATTGTCTTTAGAACAAAGAAATAGTCACTCTGTCCAGAGTGGTCTCCTCTCTGGATTTTAGGAAGAACATGACCACAGCCATAGATGCACAGAGCCCTGACTGGATGTCTCTGAATTATTTCCACATGTGGGACTATCCTCTTCAAAACCTGAGTTGTATGAGCAAAGCAAAAGAGCAAACTCCATTATCTACCTCCCCACTCCCGCCCCCAAGAGAAAGCTGGAAATAGTAGGGCTTAGGTGAATAAGGAAGGGTAGAGGGACTTTTTTTTTCATCTATGAGGAGGTCAGTTTCCTTGGGGAAGAAGAGAAAAATGGTCTTAGATAAGAGGAAATGGTGGGGGAGGATTAGAGAGTTAGAAGGAAGCAGGGGAAAGGGAAGGGTCCATATGAATGACTTCCAGAATTTTTTGTTAACATGAAGTATGCACTCTGGCCTCCCCCCATTTTGGTGACACAAGAGATGCATTAGATTCAAGATTCCCAGATGCTCCTTACAAAAAAACAACATTTTTTTTTTTTTTACTGATTTTGACATGTTTCACGCACTTTGAGTAAAGAACACATAGATCTCTATTAGAGAGCAATGCATATTTAGTGTCCCTACAGCAAACACAAACATTCATGGAAGTGCTCTTGATGTCCTTCATGGTCATGGAGTTCAACCCTGTCTCTTCCTGTGGATGTCAAGGTGAAGCAGAATCTGTGAGGCCTGTGCCCCTGATTCTCCCTGAAAAGTACACCAGTACTACTGCCAGGTAGACTGAAGTATCCCCCTCTAAAAAGGCTCAGGGAAGTCAGACAGTTTGCACAAGCTACCACCCTCAGCAACCGAGGCAGGACTCAAACACAAGTCAGCCCAAAGCCCGACATCTTTTCAAGACCCACATTGGAAAGTTTCCTTTTCTTACCATCATTTTCTTTCAAGAAAGACAAAGCGTAGGCTTTGTTAACTATAGTATTGCTTCTTTTTTGTTCCTTCTTCCTTCAGGTGTACACAAAATGAAACACTGAGGTGAGAGAGAGTTGACTCTGAACCGGGTGAACAAACCCTCCAGTATTATTTTCTACACAGTTCAGACAAGAAAGAAGCAGTAAGATGTTGGCCTTCTGTTACCCTGTAGCCACCAGAGCATTTCATTTCAGAGATCACTGAGTCTCTCCTCTTTGTTTCTACTATTCTTTATACTCCTAATGGTTCAGAAACTTTAGCAGCCTTAAGAAAAACATAGAGGGCTTGAGGAAACCTAGGTTGTTGGGCCCCAACCCCGGAATTTCTGACCCAGATAGTTGGGTGGGGTTGAGAAAGGTGTATTTCCAGTAAGTTGCCAGCTGCTGCTGCTGTTGCTGCTTGCAGACCAGCTCTGAACACCAGTGCTCTGGGGTGTAGTGGTGGTTCTCAAATGAGGTTGAACTTTAGCACCACCTGGCTATGTTCAAAAACAGATCAGTTACTAAGTGATTCCTGGGTCCTTTCACACGTTTTCCACTCTGTGAAGTTCTCAGAAGACTACCAATAATGGGAGTCTAGTTGTGTGTGCAATTAGTTAAATTACTATATATTTTTTCTGTTTTAATTTGCCTGACCTTAATACCATTTATGATACCACCAAATGGTACTCATTCTGATAATGCTCTGAGTTTTAATGGAATTTCCTTGCCATGGTAGAAAACCACAGGTCTCTGGAATCAAATAGGCTTGGATGGAATCCCCAGATCTTTCACTTACATGTGTATGCGCTTCCAATAACATAATCACATTAATTCTCTAATACATGCCTGTTTCACATAGGGTCTAAGATGTATCTAAGTTGACTATGATTTCTTAAAGTGGCACAGCCATACTGTTGTTCATTATTCATATGTAACCAAAATATCATTAACTTTGTTTTCTGACACAAATTTTTCATCATAATTGTTTATGATGTATCAGGTCCTAGAAATGGGGACTATGTTGTTTGTGGAACATAAAATATAATGATTCCTTAAGAAAACCAAGGTATCCTTGAGCACCAGAGTGGCTCAGTTAACTGTCCAACTTCGGCTCAGGTCACGATCTCACAGTTCACAAGTTCGAGCCCCACACTGGACTCTGTGCTGACAGCTCAGAGCCTGGAGCCTGCTTCGGTTTCTGTGTTTCCCTCTCTCTCTGCCCTCCTCCACTCTCTCTTCCTTTCTCTCTCTCTCTCTCAAAAATAAATAAATATTAAAAAAATTAATTAAAAAAATCAAGGTATCATTATAATGTTAATGATGATGCAGTTTCCAAGAAGTCAGGAAACTCATTCTTTTGTTGATGATTTCAACACAAACTGGGAAATGAGGAAGAAAGTATTTTAATGTGATTTTTGGACACGTGAGTGCTTTGAGCAAAGAAATTATTATTCTTATTTGAATTTGGCAATTCTGGAAGCTTCTGGAAACTTACATTACAGAGTCAGATGCAGGGATGTTCCACGTGTTGTACGCTAGCCCTGCTTCTAGCAGAGGGCAAAAGTAGGGGGTCCTACTCATGTGTAAGTCAAGTAGTGATGGAATTAAATCTATTACAAGTTAGGGTGAACTTGTGCCTGGGAGTGAATCCCCCAGGATCATACAGGCCCACTGCCAATGTCAGGAAGGTAATAGATTATCCCTGCCAAGCAGGTGGCCTGACCTGGTTTGTGCAGAGCAGAAGCCACCTTTACTATCCAGCTGGGGGCTGGAATTTCACAGCAGCCCTGGAAAGTTCTCTCAGAGCAGCTCTGATCTAAAAAAAAAAAAAAATGCTACTTTTACAGACTGAATGCCACAAAATTGCCTTAAAATGATTTGGTGAGGGCAGCCTAGATCTGGGGCTCCCCAGGGAGCAGGAGGAGGATTCAGATGAGAACTTGCCATGTACTTTACATGCCTGATCTCACTTAATCCTCACAGCCACCTATGGCATAATTGTACACAGTTTAAGTGTGGTATTGTGTTTTATATAATCATTTTATACAGGAGAACTCAGGCTTCAGGAAAGACAGTAGCTTGTATAGATTTACACAGCTAGTGAAAGAGGTAGAGCATGGATTCAAACTCTTGATGGCAGAGGGTTTTTTCTTACCCATTCTATTCGTGTTCAGCAAACTCTGGCTCATTTGAACACCACATGTACTATAATTGAATTATAATTCCTCTCCCCCTCCAAATTTTTAGCATAAATGAATTTTGCCTTATGCTAAGCAATATCATCTGTAAAACATAAATTTGGTGCTTTGATATTCCCCCTGCCTAAAACACAGTAAAGTAAATAAACAAACAAACAAAACACTACAAGATTATGAGTTTCACTTCTAAGTTACTAATAGCATACATCAAGGAAACATACTCATACAGCTGGCGGCCTCTCAAGGAATTTACAGTCCTTCACTGTTATTTATCATGCATCTCCCTTCTTCCTCCTCTCCCTTCCTCCCCCTTCCATCCTTTCTTCCTCTATCTTCTCAGAGTCTGCAGGCATCCAGCTCATTTGGCCTTGTTACCTCTCCCACCATCTCCACAGGCTTTTCCTCCAATGCTTGGTTGCAAATTAGGTCACCCCCTCCCTAGATCTCTACTTCATAGCCTCCAGTTTCCCAAGAATTTCTTCAAAGAGATAGAATTGAAATGTGGGAAAGAAAGAAAAAAAGTCATACAAGAGAATTATGATGATAAAATTATAAAGTCCTTACTATGTTCTAGGCTTTGAGGTAAGTGTTTATCATATTTTGACTCTTTTAAAACTCACTGAATGTTATGCAATAATAACAGTACTATCTAGTTTTGAGGAAATGGAAACTGAGAGAGGTTGCCTTTTGCCTAAGGTTACCAGCTGGAAAGCTGTAAAACCAGAGTGTGGAACCAGATAGTCACTCAAGAGCTCAGACTTTTAACCTCTTTCTTCCGAATTTGGTGATTTTAAAAAGTTTTCCTGGATGAATTCCTCTCTACAGTTTTTTTTTTTTTGTTTTTTTGTTTTTTGTTTTTTGTTTTTTTTTTTGCTAACTTTCCTTGAAAGCTCTTGAAAATGTCCCAGAAAAAATCCTAGCTTTACTGTTAAACTTGTTGCTCTTGCTTTTAAAAGGAAAACTCATGAAGGCCCCAACGTATGTTGAACTTCTCCATTTTGAAATCCTACCAAGGTACTATGAAGATAAATCAGAGTTTCTGACTCAGGGAATTGCTAGAAAATCAACTGTGTAAGAAGGATATCAAATTTTGACTCATTATATCTTAAAAACAATACAATCACCATTTCTGTTTTAATGTTCAGAGAGAAAGGCTGGAACACTGGGAAAACCATGGCTTTTGGAAATAGGAAGGATTTCATTTAAGATCTGACCACTGTTGCACTGTGGGACATGCATTGTTCAGCCTCAGTGCCTTGTCTAAAAACTGGGGTTAAAGATTCCAGAGGGATTTTAGAAGAAATAAGTACGTAGAATGTCCATTTAGCACTTTGGCATGCAGAAGGGAATCAGTGCTACCTCACCCTTATCTTCTCTTTTGGCCTTTTGCTACTATAGTCAGCAACTCTATAGCCCATATCCCTAAATTGCTTTGAGGCTCCAGTAAAAAAACTAGTCTTTGGAACATTCAATTTTCCTTCAGACAGACGTTCTGCCTTCAAATTTGAAAATACTCATGTCAACTTCCTTTTGTTGGAAGGAACAATAAATAGTGAATTCAGAAATATCAGTTTCAATTCTGGCACAGTTCATCAAAACAATCTAGTCCCTCACAAGTTGAGAATTATTAAGGAGGATTAAGTTACTAAAATCCAACAATACTATATATGTTTCCTCTTTGCACCCAAGCTTGCTGAGGTCTTTCATTCCCTTATAGTATCCTCTGTCTGCTTATCTCTTTCTCTCTCTCCCCCATTCCCTGGTCTGTTGCATTCTTCAGGTTAGCCTCATTTTCCTTCCCCACCCCCACCTCTAAACCACCTATTTCCTTTCCTTCATTCTTCTATCCTTTCTCATTCACTTCCTCAGAAATTCATCTGGCAGACAGAGGAAGAGCTAAATGACATCATGAATGCAATGACCATAATGTCTTAAGTAGATGCATTAAGGAATGAAAATGAGAATTTATACATTAAGTTTGTTAAGCTGTGTATTTCAGTTACATTTACCTTTGCCTCATGCTATCCTGCTCTTCATTTTATGAGCTCTTCAGGACATTTCCTTAACTGTACCTCTATGTCTGACAACACTGGATCCAGAGAAGCTAATCACTTCTCCAATCTTTCACTTTCATTTTAGAGGCTTGAAATGCTTTCTCAGTTTACCATAACAACGTCAACCAAGGTGGCAGAGGGTATCATGACCCTACCCCAGTCCACTGCTGACTGGATCAAAGGCAAACCTCCCTCCCATGGAGGCTTTATACTATTCTTTCTTCTAAGTGTTTGAAAGCCATCCATATCTTTTATATCTTGTCCAGTCAGGCTGTGCTTTGAAGTCAGAGGCAATGGATAATGAGGCCTGGGGCATATTTTGGTCATGTGTCTGCATAAAGAGAAAAGAAGCAGAAGAAACTGGCTGCGGAAAGAGGAAAGAGAAAAAGAGAAGGGAAAGGGAAAGAGAATCTGAAAGAAGAAATTATGGTGTCCTCAGAAGAGCACAACTACTTTCAATCCAATAGCATTTTACTCCTTGGTTCCAGGCCCAAGGGAGGCCTAAATGTCTTTTTTGCACTTGAGTCCCATAAGAAGTCTCTGTATTTTAAGTTGTTCTGTAAAGGTTATGTCCCTTATTCCAGGCAATTTCTGAAAATAAAAAATGGAGAGTAGACATGGAAATGACAAACCATAGACTGTGTTCACCTAAACCTGTAGATTTGGTTCAAAGATTCTATAACTGAAGAATCACGTTGGAAAAATATGATGTCATTTTATCAAAGGCTGCTTTGATGCATTGGCAGTAGGCTTGGCGAAGTATTTAGGCTCCCATGTCAGCAATTCTCAAACTAAAACTAAATTGTACTTAGTAATTCAGTAACCAGACTTTGAGATCTCCATCCCTAAAATAACAAAATTGGACAAATGGACTAGAATTTGAGAGAGGAGGAAATTTTTTTTTTTTAATTTTTTTTTCAACGTTTTTTATTTTATTTTTGGGACAGAGAGAGACAGAGCATGAACGGGGGAGGGGCAGAGAGAGAGGGAGACACAGAATCGGAAGCAGGCTCCAGGCTCCGAGCCATCAGCCCAGAGCCTGACGCGGGGCTCGAACTCACGGACCGCGAGATCGTGACCTGGCTGAAGTCGGACGCCCAACCGACTGCGCCACCCAGGTGCCCCTGAAATATTTTTGAATGTGTGATTGGATACAGACCAAGGGAGGTATAAATTTAAGCTCCAACATTTACTATTAAGATTTTGAGAAAGTTGGCTAATAGTACTAAGTCACAGTTTCCTTTTCTATGAAACTGATAGAACAACAACTATCTTGCAGGTGAGGATTATGAAGGGAAGGAAGCAGAGAGGAGGAGAAGAAATGGGAAACATAACACAAGGGTAAAGCAATGAGTACACCTTTTGGTCGAGGTGTAAGAAAGCAATGAGCAAAGTTCCATTTGCATCGTCTACCTGTCAGATCTCTGGGAAGAACTTACAGACTGATGTGTACACGGAAAGACATTTAATCCATACAACTTGAAGGAGAAGGAATGATTCATAAGCATCACCATTCTTTCCACATAGTTCCTTACAAGTCCTGTTTTTATTCCTCCATTAGTTGTTTTATTTATTTATTTTTTTAATGTTTACTTAGTTTTTGAGAGGGAGAGAGAGGTATGCAAGCATAGGGGAGGGGCAGAGACAGGGAGAGAGAGAGAGTCCCAAGCAGGCTCTGTGCTGTCAGAGCAGAGCTTCATGTAGGGCTTGATCCCATGACCCATGAGATCATGACCTGAGCTGAAATCAAGAGTCAGACGCTCAACTGACTGAGCCCCCCCAGGCATCCCTGTTTTATTTTTTTTATATGATTTTTTTAAATTTACCATTAATGTTATAGAGATAGATCATTCATACTCATGGCTGGTCAAACCTCACTGACCCTATTCGAATGTTTTGGATACTCTTTTATTTCAAACATACAAAATATCTAATTTAGTGATATATTCTAGAGAGATTGCATTAATTTAGCCATTCAGTAATTACCCAAATTGATTAAACATCTACTAATGGGTTTGCAATTCCATTTCATATTTAGTGTATATCCTCTAGCATTTCCAGATAACAGAAGCCAACAGAAATTTCAGATTTTGTTTTATTCTTTATATGGATATGTATATTCTAAAACAGAATGTCAAGGTCATATTAGGAGCTGAAGATCTCTGTGAAAAAGTTATGTATTAATGTAAGACAGATGCTCCTCTGGGACTTATATTCAGTCCAGTTATTACACTGCAATATCATACCAACTTAAACCATTTTATTTTTTTTCTATTTCTTATATTAGGGGAAAGTAACTTAACCCTCATTTTTTTTTTTTTTACTTCAAATAAAACTTTGATTGTTCTGAATTAAGAAACCACGTCTCAGTGTACACCCTAATTCTGAAATTCACTAACAAGATCTTAAATCATTTAAATCTGAGGTGATAGGAAGGCAGGTCTGGGAAAGCCATATTGGCCACGTGTTGGCACAAGCAGAAAAAGCAGAGGTAGCAAATGTGAAAAGAGACGGGACAGAGAGTGTGTGTATTTTAAATGAGAAAAAACTTAATGTAATCTAGACCATACACTCAGTATGCTGTTGAGCACTGGGTATTATATGTAAGTGATGGAGCACGAAATTCTACTCCTGGAACCAGAATTACATTATATGTTAACTAACTCAGATTTAAATAAAAATTAAAAAAAGAAAGAAATTAGGATTTAACCCCACTATTTTTCAGGGTGTATTTTTTTAACTCATAAAATGGCACTAGTAACACCTATCATTGTATTTACCTTGGATGATACCATGTGTGTGCAATACAAGAAGATAAAAGGTTTTTATTATTAAATACTGAAGTTCTATTTTCTTTTTCTTTTCTTATTACATTATAGTTTATTGATAGCAGTAGATTGTTCAGTTTATGGTTATCCTTTTTTCATTTTTATGCTAAATCCATCTGTTATCACACTGAGTTTTTATTTAAAAAAAAAAAAAAAAAACATTAAAAGCAATATGTGACCTTTAAAATGTTCCAGGGAGTTTCCATTGCCCTCATCACCCCCCTCCTACTCCCTCCTCATTATTATAGTAGCAACGTGATGATAATTTTTACAGTGTGACTTCCAAAGGAAATCATAAATGCAGAGAAGATTGAGTTGTTTGGTAATGGGGCAAGTCAGAATTTTGCCTTATCCACACCTGCATACCGTTGCCCAAGTCCCCTATCACATTAGACTCTATGTTTGAGGGGTGTGATATTGATTGCCATACTGCAGAAGCCAGCCTAGCAGGCTGCATCTCAGGAGAATTGCGATTGTGGAGGCACAGGATGGATGACTGACAGCCGGCACCCAGTCCTTTTTTCTGACAAAGCTTTCACTTGTGATTAATTCTCCATCTCCTCTCCTGTTAGCAGCTGCCAGTTTCCAACCTAATGCCCAACTGCCAGTCAGGTTCTAGTTATTTTTAATTAAGACCACTCACAAATTTCCCTCACGTAACTTGAATGGAGAGAAGGGGAATCCTCTTATTCATAATCAAATTTCATGTGTAAATTGCCTTAATCACACTTGTCTGGCAGTCCTGTAATGTGCTACAGGAAGCACCACTTTTCCTGTTCAGTCATGCATGGACTCCACACCTTACCTCTCAGATCCACGGCCACAATTATCTGTTTTTATTTGTGTGTCATTAAATCTGAAATTTCTTTCAGTAGCTAGACATTGACTGCTTCAACCTTTGCACTCTGCTGTCCATGAACAGATGGCACTGGCTTCACCTGGGTCAAACTTTCAGATGGACTTCTGGAATCACTTACAGAGAATTACTGTGGGTTGGGCAATATGGATTCACCAATAATGTATCAGCTCTATCAGGCTGACCTGACAAATACCAGGACACATATGGAGTTTCACATTTAAGGCTCAACTGAATACAGGAGTCAAAATAACTTCAATATGTAGAACATTAAAAAAGTTAAGCCTCTTTGATTTAGAAAATTGCTTGGTTTTTATTCTCTAAACAATATTCCTGCAAAAACTTTAAGACTACCCATAAAAATGTAGGGAAAATGCTCTTTTAAAAACGTTTGTATTATGGAGTAAATAGGAGCTTGTGTGAAGTTTTAGATTTAAAAAAAATGATGGAATCTGATCATACACTCATAATTAGCAATTATTCCCAAATTTAGTTCTGAGCTTGAAATCCAAAACATACTTTGGGGTTGTTATAATATCCACCCGGAGAATGAACAAGTGGGAACTCTTTCCAGTCTCTGAATCACAAAATACAGATCTGAAAACTCATGACTGTGTAAAGTTTTATATAATGGAGAGGAAAAACCTCTGCCAGTTATTCATTCACTCAACAAATACCACTAGAGCTCCCTTATTCAGGGTGTAGCGCTTGGCTGATGAGTTCTGCTTGGGTGTTTCTTTTGTTCCTATTGTCTCCTTCATCTAAATCCTGACCATAGCACTCTGTGCTAAAAATCTTTCAATAGAATCCATCATTTACAAGGTTACCGTCCCTAATTTCTGGTAGTCTAAAAGATTACATAACCAAACATCCCTCATTCTCCCCATTCCCCTTTGTTTCCCCTCCTTTCAAAAAATATTTTTGAGGGGTGTCTTAGTGGCTCAGTTGGTTAAATGTTAGACTTCAGTTCAGGTCATAATCTCACTGTTCATGGGTTTGAGCCCCACATGGGGCGATGTGCTGACAGCTCAGAGCCTGGAGCCTGCTTCAGATTCTGTGTCTCCCTCCCTCTCCCTGGCTTGTGTGTGCTCACTCGCTCACTCGGGCTCTCTCTCTCCCCGAAATAAACATTTAAAAAATATATACTTATTTTAGAGAGAGAAAGCATAAACCAGTGGGGAGGGGCAGAGAGGACAGAGATTCAGAGCTGGCTCTGTGCTGAGAGCAGATAGCCTAATGCGGGACTCAAACTTGCGAACCATAAGATCATGACCTGAGCCAAAGTCAGATGTTTAACCTATTGAGCCACCCAGTCGCCCCTCCCCCCTTTAATTTTGACTGGCACCCGAATATTCAGTATGCATGGCACTCTTCCATGTACTTTACACGTATTCTGTCATTTACTTCTCACCACATATGTGTTTGCAGATGCGTATACGGAGACTCAGAGATGCTATAATTTGCCTAATGTAATAACTGGCAGGCACAGAATTGGGTCTCAGAAATTCTGCTTCAATAGCCTATACTCTTGAGGATGCTGCTGTATGATAAGCCTGAGCTACAACAACAACTGGTTACTAATAACCATAGGAAATAATACAACGAATCACCGTGTTAGGGATTTAGCACCTTGTTCCAATGTGCCTTTAAGGCTTACACATGACTCCAACAGTTCAGTCACCACGCAATTTTGTCCTTGTTCTCCTTTCTTTAGTAATTTTTTAAGGAAGTATATTTTATTTTTGGCATCTCTAACACTTAGTGAAGGAAACATAATATATACATTGAATAAATATTTTTCTGTAAATAAGGATACAGTTCACTGAAGTGATGAAAATGAGGAACCATAGTGAAGGGATAGGAATTCAATGTGAAGGATGCCATAATGGATAATTTTAGAGAAAATAACAAAAAATTCTTACACACCACTTCCACATAGTTTATTGTATTTGATCTTCAAATCATATGGGATAGGATTAAATTTTCTTTTTTTTTTTGCCAAATAAAACTATTCAACTGCTCTTTATCTTTACTGGTCTATCTTTATTTCCCTAGCTATACATGAAGAGAAATACCTCAGATGCCAAAATCTTTATCAGTAGCTTTTTTTTTTATTATGCAGATAAAATTAGAGGATGTTTTATTTTTCTGCCCCATTTATTACTCTATTTCTTAACCTGTATGATCAAACTAAAGGTTAAAAAAAAAATCCTCATGACATAAGTTGAGTACCAGACATGAAGAGTTACAAGAACTTTTGTACAATCAATTATATAACAGTCTGGAGTTAAAAAGTTAGGTCTGCGCCAGAGAGAGAAACTATGCAGCCACAGCATAAAAATGATTATTTATACCAAGGGGACAGATGATATCAACTATCAAACAAGTAAAATATAGAAGAAGAAATGTATAAAATGCCTTTCCCTGGCAATGCATTTAAATCATCAAAAGGTTTATTTCATTCACACGTTTAATTACTCTTCTCTCCCAAAACACTTGGATATTGCCAATGGGGTCCTTACTTTGAGAAGCCGCAAACTAATTCAACAAATTCCCATGGAGTTCCTGCTTTGTGTTCAACCCTAGTCATTGCATATAACTTATTGTAAGTCATCTATACAACAACCCAGTGAGGCAAATACTGGTATTACCACCATCTTACAGAAAATAAAATTGAAACTTAAAATGATTAATGTCACTTGCTAAGGATATTAATTAGTGACTGTGTAGAATTCTGAGTGAGACATAGTTTCCATATGAACCTAGAAATGAAACCAAAAATCGGAACAGTGATCCTTATATAAATGTTGATATAAGGAGCAGAAATGAGGGTCCAACAAATTCAGCTAGAGGAACTGAAATCAAATATGTTGATTTTAATATAAATTAAAAAATAAATAATTCCATTGAATTTAGGTCTCAAGTAGGTAGCGTTCATTTTCTCATCTATTCACTTCTTTTGTAAAATTTATTTATTGTTTAATATATATCCAAGTTAGTTAACACATAGTGCAACAATGATTCAAGGAGTAGATTCCTTAATGCCCCTTACCCATTTAGACCATCCCCCCTCCCCAAACCCTCTGTTTGTTCTCTATGTTTAAGAGTCTTTTATGTTTTGTCCCCTCCCTTTTTTCATAGTATTTTTGTTTCCCTTCCCTTATGTTCATCTGTTTTGTCTCTTACAGTCCTCATATGAATGAAGTCATATGATTTTTGTCTTTCTCTGACTCACTAATTTCATTTAGCATAATACCCTCCATTTCCATCCACATAGTTGCAAATGGCAAGATTTCATTCTTTTTGATTGCCGAGTAATACTCCATTGTATATATATACCACATTTTCTTTACCCATTCATCTGTCGGTGGACATTTGGTTTCTTTCCATATTTCGGTTGTCGACAGCACTGCTATAAACATTGGGGTGCATGTGCTTCTTCAAAATAGCACACCTGTATCCCTTGGATAAATACCTAGTAACACAACTGCTGGGTTGTAGGGTAGTTCTATTTTTAATTTTTTGAGAAGCCTCCACACTGTTTTCCAGAGTGGCTGCACCAGTTTGCATTCCCACCAACAATTCAAAAGAGATCCTCTTTCCCCGCATCCTCGCCAACAACTGTTGTTACCTGAGTTGTTAATGACAGCCATTCTGACAGATGTGAAGTTGTATGTCATTGTGGTTTTGATTTATATTTCCTTGATGATGAATGATGTTGAGCATTTTTTCATGTGTCGGCCATCTGGATGTTTTCTTTGGAGCAGTGTCTATTCATGTCTTTTGCCCATTTCTTCCCTGGATTTTTTTTTTTTTTTTTTTTGGTGAGGGGTGTTGAGTTTGATTCACTTATATTTGTTTTCACCTCTCTACCCTTCTCTATTCAATGCTGTAAAATACTGATGCTTCCAACAGTACATTCAGAACATACTTTTTGAATTCTTATATAAGGATTAATTTGTAGTCACTGTGGCAGATTAGAAATGGTCATATGAATTTTGATACCTCTCCCTTTGAATCTGAGAAGGCCTGTGACTGCCATGACAGATAGTGTACTGCAGAAGTGATGATGTGCCGGCACAGTGCCCACCCTTGAAGAAGACAGGAAACTTCTGTCTTTTTCTCATGGAGCTGCAAGCCACAACGGAAGAAGTCTAACTACTCTGAAGCAGCCACGTTGTGAGAAAGCGCAAACTAGCCACAATGGGAAATTGGTATGGGGGGAGGGAGGAAGAGAAACAGGCAGACAGAGAAACAAGCAACAGACTATTCAAGTCAATCCACAAAGCAACAGGCATCATGGAAAAGAGACAAGTGGTCCCTGATGTGCTCTGACCCATAAAATATTGAGATCCATTTAAAATAAACTGATGGTGTGTATAGTTTGTTATCCCACAATGAATAACCAGAAGAGAGAATCAATTTCTTCTCCCTTCCAGGGTTGGAAGAACTGAGGAACTGCCAACACGTCTTTCTTCCTGTACTCTTCTTCCTTATCTTTTCCCCCCTGCATTGCACCTTTTTGACATGGCAGTACAAGGCCATTTATTCCCAAATGCACTTCTGTCAATTCAGGGAGATTCTCACTGTGAACTGAGGTCATGGTTATTACACTATCGGCAGGATAAAGGGGAGCATGGAACTAAAATCTGAAACTGAAAGGAAAGTAAATTGTCCACACAAATATCTCCTTTCAAACTATCCCCACAAACCAGAGTCTGTCCTTATCAGTGTCACACAATGCTACAGTCTCAGGTAAAAAGGTCTTTCAGTGAGACTTTGGCAATTCTGAATCTGCAGAATGAGAAGCTTTCAAGAACCTTAGGTTCTGTTTGGTCTATCTCTTTAAGTCTGCTGGCAATCTTTCTCCTCACGTGAGAATTTCAAAGATTAATATAAAGGATGGCCAAAGATCAATTCCACATATTTGCAAAAATACTCCTGCATGATCTACTTTATATTAACCACATGGTTCAAAGCAAATGATTCAAGTAAATGCAGATTTTCACCTTTGCCATGTGTCCTTACTTGTTCTAATTTTTGCTCTCTATTTTATATTGTCTTGTTTCTAACCTATATTAGGATCTGGACTTACAGAACACCAAACATCAAAGAAAACTGATCTAACTCATCTTGCTTTCACAGATGAGTTAAATGAGGTCCTAAGATTATAAGGGACTGCTTTAAGATCAAAGAATTAATTAATACCACTGACAATAGGGCAGGATTTCATAAGTTTGGCACTATTGACATTTGGGGCTGGATCATTCTCTGTTGAGGGGGGTTAGCCTGTACATTGTATGATATTTATCAGCAACGCTGACCTCTATTAGATGATAGTAGCACCACCTTGTGTTATATAAAAGTGTCCCTTGACTTTTCCAAATATACCCTGGAGAGCAAAATCACCTTTGGCTGAAAATCACTGCTCTTAAGGATCTATTACGTGAATTTCTCTCTTTTTTTTTTTTTTTTTTTTTCATTTTGCCCCATCTCACCACCCCCTGCCACCAACCCAACGTGGAATTAATATGTTTCCAACAGGGAAAAATTATAACATGCTTTCCTTTTCACAGAAGTCAGAGTATGGTAGATTAAAGATGGCTGCAAATTATGTGTATGGGTTCAACAAATAATGCACCTGTGAATGGTGCTAAGTGATAATGTTAAGTCAATGAGACTAAAGCTTGCTCTCCTGTATCCCTCCAAAACTTTCTGGCTGTGGCCCTGTCTCCATTAACAGTTTACTGAATAATCAATAAAATCTGATACTTCATGGCCTGTTTTTCAGATAAGCAAGGAATGTCAATCACTGTTCTCATCAAAATGATGGGGTGGGGGGAACCAGTCCTTTGAGCATAAAGGATTCTGCTTGTTGCTTTCATATACATTCTTTGCAATTTATTTATTTTTTTATTTTTTTTAACGTTTCTTCATTTTTGAGACAGAGAGAGACAGAGCATGAATGGGGGAAGGTCAGAGAGAGAGAGGGAGACACAGAATCTGAAACAGGCTCCAGGCTCTGAGCTGTCAGCACAGAGCCCGATGAGGGGCTCGAACTCACGGACCGCGAGATCATGACCTGAGCCGAAGTCAGACGCCCAACGGACTGAGCCACCCAGACACCCCTACATTCTTCCCAATTTAAATGGGATGACCTGATGTTTAACTGAGGTCGTAATTTCTCTATTCTGGAGACAGATTTGTCTTCAGAATCATGAAAGCAGTGGACACCTTTGTCCACTGACAACTCATGTACCCATTCATTCATTGCAGAATTCACTCTGCAGCAGATGTCTTACTATGTGTTTAGATGATGAGAAGACATAATAATGCTATTAATGAAGGGGACATCCTTAACTCAAATGAGTCTTGGCCATGAAAAAAAAAAAAACATATATAATTAGAGTCCAATGTGACAACTGTTATGATAGATGTAGCCTCAAATTGTTGAATCTAACATATATGACAAGAGACCCGAAGCGTGGCAAGAAGAATGACTGGCACACAAAGAAGCAGATTATATTCTATGCCAAACACATCATGTGCAAAGGCAGGGAGGTGTTAGTATATTCTTCTTTATTTCAATGGCTAGAAGATGCATAATATAAAATAATGAACATAATAATGTTACACTGTAGAACAGAGGAATATTAGGGGGGCAGTTATGAAAAATATTCTGGTTTCAGCTAGATAAGGATATTCTATGTCAAGGAGAACTTGCACTTTCTTTTGGGGCAATGAGAAATCACTAGAGTTTTAAGCAGGGATATGACATGATAGATCTTGGATTTATAAAAATCATTCTCAGGCTGTAAAAATGAATAGTAGAAAAAAAAGCTAATATAATATATCAGGAATGAGATGGCAAAACTAAAGTAGAGAGGAAACAGAAGATATGGAGAGAAGATTAAGGGGGAAAAAACAATATGGTAGGGAAGTTGGAAATGTACAGGGGAAAAAAATCTAAGGATGAACTGAGGGACTTTGGTTACTAATTAGACTTGAGAATAAAGTAGAAGGAGAGGTCTGGGAATTCAGAACAAGGTAGAGGACTGAAGGAGAAAATAAATAATTTAATTCTGGTCATGGTTATTTTGAGGCACCTGTGAGATACCTAGTTTGAGGAGCTCAATGGAAAAGTCTGAAATTCACAGGAGAGGTCCTGGCTGCAGATGAAGACAGAGACATCAACTGTAGAGAGAAAGGGATTAAAAACAGCCTCCCAGAAGGAAAAGGCCAAGGACAACAAAGGGCAGTGGGCTGGTGCTTGAAAACTCAACAACTTCCCAGGTAAAAAAAAGATTTTCGTTTCCCCTGAACATGCAGAATCCCACCACAGGGTTTCTGCACATTATGTTCTCTCTGCCTGGAAATTCCACCTGTTCCCTTGACAAAAATTTTATCCTTTTCTCCAAGATTAGAGTTTTAAGTACTATATAAATAGATCCCTCGTGTTATTCTGTCAACGCACCATTTTGGATTGCAACATAGAATTATCGCAATGAGTAATTTTACAATGACATATTTCTTTACTCGAGCATTGTGTATCTCTTCTAGCAGATTGCAAGCTCCTTGAAGTCATGAACCAGTTATTTTATTTATTAACACATCCCCATTATGTGACTAAATAGACTAACCACTCAAATATTGGGTGAAAGCATCAGTGAATATTGGCTACATGGGCCATGAAACAAGCCTATCCCAATGTAAAGCTTGATTTAAGGATCGGTCTTGATTCTTTGATAAGAAAAGCTGTCCTGAGACTGAGGCTGCTAAATTTGACTTCTGAACCCCAAATTTGACACTCTTTTATTTCTTGTCTCCTTCTCAGGAAACATTCCAGGAATCCAAAAACACAGCCTGTAACCTTGGGAAACACATTTGTTTTAATCCTACAATTGTACAATAGATTCCTTCTTAGATGAGAAAAAGTATTCTTAGCATCAAACATTACCAGTGAATACAGAATATGTGTTGCTAGAAGAGTTGTTCTTTTTAGTAAAATTAGGCAGCTGTGATGTTGTGACATTTAACTCAATTCCTAAACGACACTACGTGTGAGAAAGGTCAGACTTTATAGAATAAAGTCAGTCATTCCTGTCTTTCTAAAAGACATTGGAAATGTTAGATGATCCAAAGAAAAGATGATCTTTCTGGCCTAGTCCATAGTTGGGCGAATCTATCCATTCGATGCTTGCCTAAGACATCCCAAGCTATGAAACCCCATTATATGAAACTCCCAGATCCTTATGGACCCTTCTCCTTCCCCCTCACCAAAGGAAATCCTGATACACAATGCTCACTTCACTCTTCTCTGTCTTTACTATATCAACTACCTATTATAGCACCTGTATCAATTACTTTATCTGCCTGTCCTACTAATGGCCCTCTGATTTATTCAGGAAAATAAAAACTGGCACAACTCTAATAAAACTGCTGTACACAAACTTATTTCTAAATACTACTCCTTCATTTTCAAATGGAAACTGTGTGGTAGTTACACAGGTCAAACAAAATGTTCTGAGTCTATCACAGTGGCAGATATTGCAGATAACTGAAAAATGCAAAATCTGTTCCCCCTTAATGATTCATTAAGTTTGAGTTAGTGTATAATCTATCCCATTTGTAATGACATTTTAAGCATTACTTCTAAGTGTAGCCTATAGTGTGCTCTTGGGTACTCTTAAATACCCAAAGGTTATGAAATTCAATTAACAACATTTAAGCAATGAGCTTATCTTTCTTGAGTCCAATTTATTGCCTTACATTTTGGCTAGTGTTTGCTCTCCCTTATTTACCTAGAACAACAAGGACATGGATAGTTTGGCCAAACTCCTCTTAGCCATATTTCACATCAGCTGTCACAGACCTCCACAATTTAACTTTCTCTATAAGCTTCAAAACTGTATCTATGTAAAGAATATTTTCTCAGGTCCAATTATCTTCCAGACCTGGGCTCAATGATCAGGATAAAACTTGTAGGCCAGGGACACACCAAAACAACCATCTTTTCTTTACAATACCCTTTTAAGATGAAGTAAATTTATATCCATTTCATATTTAAGAAAACTATGGCACAGGTAAGTTTAAAGATACTAAGAACAAGGTTGCACAGAGAAGATTCTAATGTTGTCTTCTTGATCCTTAATGGCATTTTTGTTGTAACTGCATGGAGAACCATCCAGGCCTAGGTTAATATTGAAGGAGTGAGAGTTGAAGTTTTTCCAGCAAAAAAAAACAACAAAGTAAAAGACATCTTCTTGATTAAGTTCGGAAAAACTCCAAGTTCACCAGAAAAGGTGAAAAAAAGTTTACAGGAAATGTGTTTTTTTATTTATTCATATTTTAATTAGTCTATTAGCATGTGGAGGTAATGCACTTTAACGGGACCTTGGCAGGAAAAGCACATTTTAAACAAAAAGAAACCAGGGAAAACACTGAACATAGCTATTATTTTTGGCAGGAGTCTTTTCTTACATCTTTTTTTTTTTTTTCTTTTTGTTTCGCCTCTCTGGTAACAAAAGGGGAAAAAAGTTTAAATGGGAGAAGATTGCATAGAGTTGGGGATTAACATATTTAATTTACATAATGTCAGTGTGTTAAAGACTATGGAGGTGCAGTAGTATAAAATATTCTTAGTTAAAAAGCAGCTCAAAATAGGAACCTCTTTATTGTGCACATTTCACCAAGTTCATTGTGCGGCTAAGTTAAAAAAGAACACCATTTTCTCTGTAAAGGCAGCACAAAAAATGCATAGAAGTCTAATTATTTAGGAAGAAGAGTAGTTCTTCATTTGATTCACTCCCCAGGTGATGTAATGAAGACATCATTGAAGATATAATTTGACCCTCCTGACCCATCAAAATGGTAAAGTCCACATAGAAACACAGCACCAGATTTGAAATTTTAAAAATACATAGTCACTGATGTTGGAAAGTCTTGTTTTTTTAAGTAGAATCATCAGAATCTCCCTCTGTGAAAGGCACAGCGGGCTGCATAGTTGCTCTCCCTCTTGGATGCCGCTAATGCTAGCTGGCAGCTTTCACTCAGAAAGAGTTTTTGCAGAAAGACCACAGTGCATTCTTCTTTACCCAGCATGTTTAGCCTAATGCCTGCATTGGAACAGCATTCCAGGAGTCTTAATTCATAAGTGCAGCAGTTCAAAAACTAACTATTCTCTTTCTAAAACTCAGCTGTCCTCCAGCCAGAAGTCTTTGGCTTCTTTTTTATCACAAAGGTGCTGTTTGGAAGTGAGGGAGGAGAAGAAAGAGGGTCAACGAACCGGAGTTAAGATCAATGGAGTATAATGAAAACAACACAGGATCCAGAGTAACTAACTGGGTTCAAAGATTGTTGGAAGTGAGGAAAGTGTTTAGTCCCCTGCATCTTCTTTCCTTTCAGGTGTGGGGAACTCCAGTGTTGTGATACTTCTGGGTGCTCTCCACTCCTTCATACTCTCTATCTTGGGGAATATGCAGTGACAATCATACCGGTAAATTTGTGTAGTAGAGGGTTCTTCAACTCTGATTGGCAATTCTTCCTCTTGACTTCATGCCTGCATGTGTCCAATAGTCCTAACAAACCATCTCACCTAGGCAGATGTGTTCCAAGCATTGCCCTGGCCCAGACCTGTTTGGAACTGTGTGATCCCATATCAGATTCTGAGTTAAAATAGTAGCAGGCTCATGTAGGTGACAGATTTAATGCTGCATCCTCTGATCTCATCCATCCTTAATGATAACCAAGGATATACTGTGGCTTTCATATGTACTCTTTGTTCTATTTTCAGGTTGTTCAGAATCCAGGTTGGAAAATAAGTGCTAACTATAATGTAAACACCAATGGAGAGCTCACTCCCCAGGAAAGAACAGATTGCCAGCCAGGAAAAGACTGGCTGGTCTGCCCTCCACAGGAATGTCCATAATGATTGTTTTTATAGATGATTATATTCATTACCTGTCCTTCCTTAAAATCATCTAATGGTTCTCTCCTAAATGAAGAGAATAAATTCCAAAGTCTCTGTCTACATACATAAGACCTTTAATGATCTGGCCATTCCTTCCATTTTCCCACATCAGTACTTCCCCCAACTTTTGCGTGCTTTCAGGCCTTAGTTCATGTTCAACCTTCTACCTGGAATGATTATACCTTTCCTTCTCCAGTAATTTCACCTGACTCATCTTTCAAGGCCAAACTCACATGTTTTCCCTTCTAAGAAATTTTATTAATTGTTCTTATCTCTGTGTTTTCAGAAATCCTTATTCATGTCTTCAAAGTGCATACATCCATTATAACATCATTACTTATTTTTTTTTCCTTCCTGACAAAGTTATGACCCCTAGACAATAAGCACCATAAATTTACCACTTCTCTCTGTATGGAACCTAAAAAACACTAGGTACAGCACGAATATATAAGGAATAGAATCTACAGCACATAGAGAAAGTGTAATTTGGATTTATAAAGTATGAAATAATTTTTTTGGTAATTTATATTTAAAAAGGAAAGAAAATCTTCCTTAAAATACTTATCAAACTCTTTGTTTTACCTTGGTATTTTATGTCTTTGAATATATTATGTTATTTCCTTCTCCTTCTAACTTAATAACTAGCTCTTGGGTACTTGGGCTTATGAACCAAACAACATTGATTCTTCTGTTATCAAATTATGTACCACTGATTGTTGAATGTATTGTATGGTATTTATGACAGGTTTGTAAACTTGGGGAACAACTTTTGGGAGAATTCCAATCAAGTAAGAACCTTCTCCCACAAACACTGTCTAGTGAAAGTAATTAAATTTATACAGAGAATTCATTCATCAACACAAAATATTTTAACACTAACAATAAAATGACAGTTCATAATTAATTAGCAACTATTACGTGTCAAATGCTTTTTAAAGCCGTTCACAAATTTTAAGTCACTCAGAGCTCAGGACAACACTGTTCTCTGTCTTCATTTCCCCCACACTTTACAGCTGAGAATGAGGCTGTCCAGGTAGGAAGTATCTGAACTACTATCTGAACCAGGTAAACCAACTCCAAGTCTCATATCCCTAACTTAATATCACTATTGTGGAAAGAAAAATAAAACTCACATAATTTCAAAATAGTTCATGCATTTTACTTGCAGTTCTATTGACCTCACCTATCATAGCTACTCTAGAATCTTTCTCTCATATTTTCCTGTGTTTGTTCACTTTACTCTGTAAACACTCCTCAATCTCTACACAAAGCATGTCTTTTGCTACTACTCTCTTCTTCCTTTCCATATCACAATTCTCATGACCAAAGCCAGAGGAACAGCAATGAAAGACTTCTCCTCACTTCAGATATTACTTTCTTGAGAAAGTTTTGCCCGCCTAGCCAAACTAAAGCATCTCCCCCTCATCCTCTAACCCACGACCTCCCTTAAATCCAAGCCCCTGGTTTTACTTTATTAAATTACCAGTTACCTGAGTGCTGTGTGTGCTCCCTCATTCCTCCTAGCATATACGTTCCTTGAGATGAATAACATGATCTTGATTACTACTCAATCTTAAAGCAAAGCAAAGACCAACAAAAAACACTAGTCTGACTGACAGGAATATATAGATGTAGCAGAGGGGAAAAAATTCCTGAGGTCTTTGTAATTAAGATCAGTGGGAAGGAAGTGCTTGAGGACATCCACAGTATATGATTTTAGCCTAAATATTACATTTTAATATTGATTTCATATAATACTATATATTAATATATATAATACTACATCTACCCACATACACCAAATAGGTATGTCTAGATATACTATATTATTAACTTACATACTGCTAGACAACAAAACAGATATGCTCTCACAAAGTAAAACAAATTGAAAATAAATATGTGGGGTAGAGTTGAAAATCCAGACACAACGTAGTTACATTACTGTTATGAGATTTGGGTTCCTTCTCCACGTCCTGGGTAAAGAACATCTACACCATTGACATAGATAACACCTGACTCTAATAACATTAATGTATGAATCATTCATTATGTATCAGACAGTGAGTTTAATATTCTGTGTACGTCGTTCTTTGTCTGTTTTGATTCGTGACAATACTATGAGAAAGGCATTTTTACTGCCCAAGTACATTTGGGGAAACTGAGGTTTAGAGATGTTAACTGGATTGCTCTAGGTCAAGTGGCTGGGATTCCAGCCTAAGTCTGATGGATTCTCAAGTCTATTGTCTTAGCCATGATGCTCCAACTTACTGAATATCATCAAGTGTCCAGGAGAAAATTGGCCAAATCTAGTAATTAAAAATCCTCATCCATCTACCCTCTGCCCTAGCCCCGCCAGAACAAAGTTAAAAGAAAACATTTACCTCTTATTTGTCATTGTAATATGGGAGATGTATGATATGGGTGTTTTTTATTTTTTTATTTTATTTTTTTCCAAATCTGCCACTGCACATACTGAATGCTTTTTTCCCTTCTCAGTCTTCCATGTCAAGAATCATTTTCATATCAACTAATAGTACATCAGGGACATTTGTTTACAATTATTTGCATCTGCCACAAATAAGGGCTGCTCTTGTTCTACAGCATAATCTTGGGGTTGGAGTGCTTACATTACTTGGCAACTATATTCCCAGGTGCAAGGCAATGGATTCTAAAAGAAATTTAACATGAGAACAATACACCCTTGGCAACTGTAGTCAAGACAGCATATTGTATTTATTCCTCCAAACTTGTAAGGCTTTAGATGGGAGTCTTCCTTATTATTAGCACTTTGCTGTCATTTAAATTGGCTTACAGTACACCAAACTATGTGAAAAGTTGGAAGAGTAACAATTAGAGAAGAAATGTTGCCCTTTTAACCATCCATTTTCTGCACAATATTTTACTCTCTTTCTGTATACTTATCTATGGTAACTGCTTTTAGAATAACAGTAAACTAAAGATGATACAAGTAACAATAGATACTATTTACTATGTGTAAGCTCTCTAAGGGATCAGACAATACTGGATTTTACTTTGTTGTCTTCCAAAAACAGGTAACACGCTGCAGCGCACATTCTAGCCTTAAAAATTGTCAAAGGATTGCTGGCCAACTTCTGTTTTACCATCTCTGTATATCTAACTTGCAAGAAAGTAGTAACAATACCCTTTTCCTGATTAGAGAGCAATGCCTCATAAAGATATATCTAAATTCATGTCGTAATTTAATAGAAAGTATTTTCTTTTCCATCTTTTTCCAAAACGATCCTCAAGACTCGGGGCTTCCACTTTCAAAGGCATTTTCCCATGTTAGTTTTTAATTATTAAATGTTTTGAATATGGTAAGAGAGTGGGAAGTCGCCATAAGCCTTGGAATCACAAAAGCTGAGGCTGAATTCCAGTTTTATATATTATATGCACAACTCCTTTCCAGTTTTCTCATCTTCATAAAAATATTACACAGTTACTATGAGAAGCAACTAAATGAAGCAATATCAAAGTCCAGACACCTAAAAGACTCTTAGTATTTGTTTATATATTGTCCCTATTGGGATATATTTCTATATGTACTAATCGCAAAATTCTCCTGATTAATGCACAGTGTACAATGAAGGCCAAATGAAGAGGGATGAGTTCCTATCTGACCAGGTTAAAAAAAAAGATGGAAATCTATCCCTCTAGCTCTTCTCATATCTAGGAATGCAAATCTTTGAAACCAGGGGAATAATAAACTGAATTACTCATCATCCACCAGTAATTACTAAAGGGTTGGCCCTTACAAGGTATATATACAAATTGAGAGACAGAGAGAGTGAGAGAGCACGAGCAGGGGAGGGACACAGAGAGAGAGGGTAAAAGAGAATCTTAAGCAGGCTCTACATCCAGCCCTACTTGAGGCTCAATCTGAGATCAAGACCTGAGCTGGCATCAAGAGTTAGATGCTTAACTCACTGAGCCACCCAGGCACCCCTACAAGTTATGAGATTTCTTAAACTCGCTTTTCTCACCACCTATAAATTTAGCCTACCAGTACATAAAATTAAATGAGAAAAACCCATAGGAGTCACCCAGGCTAAGTACATCACAAGGGAAGCTTGGTACATGTTAGCCTTTATTTTCATAGTGAGGTGTACTGAGCTAAAACAAACCTATGAAACTCAGTTTTCCTAAACTACTGGTGTGGTACAAAAGAGATGCCTACTATGTCCTGCTTTTCTTTTTGCCTTTATACTTTATTTTCCAATTTTTCTAAATGAATACCTATATATGTGTTTTTCTAACATCCTGCACATTAGGGTTTCTTTAGTATTATTCTTTGTATCTTATTATGAAGTTTATTAGCCAGTATCTGCATATTTCCTCTTATTTCATCAGACACATATACTTTACAATTTTATTTACATTTTATAGGAGTTTAGGATTTTGGTTTCTTTTCTTTCTGAAAAAGCATTAGGAAGAACATCATGTTTTGGTTACTTTAAGTACATAAATACTTTATTTATTTATTTATTTATTTATTTATTTAAGTAAATAAGTACATTTTGAGAAATTTCTTTACAGCAATATCATCTAGTTGCTTCCTCTGAAGTCCTAATCAAAAGGAAGATATTACTACTGTATTTGCTATCCTGCTTTAGAACACAAAGCAAGGTCAATGTGAACAGGAAGACATTGTTTAAAGGCTCATAATCAGAGGAAGAAGCCTTAATGTTAAGTATTTGACTTAGGAAAGGACTTAGGAAAGCTTGCTTGTAATGCTTGGTTAATGCATTAATTTTATACTTGTGAAGTAATGGACATCAAAAAAGAATTATGTGATCCCCAGTGACCACACATTAAAAAAAAATCTAAATGAATGCTAAGCTTTCAAGTTAACTCATTGTTCTTTCAGCAACTAAGTGTATGGATTTCACAGAGGGAAAAAAAATGTAGGTCATTCTAAAAAGAAAAGAGATAAACTAAGATTTGTGTTAGGTAGGTGGCATTAGTATCTAGCTATTGAAAATACACCTGTGAAAATTTAAAGTTGTAATTAGAAAAATCATGTAGATGTTTTTTGGTTGCTATATTGGAAATGTTGTCATTCTAGTTTCTTCTGTATAAATAATACCAGATGGATCGAAGTCAGATGGACTTTTTAAGAAAAATAAACAAATATTTATGCTTTTCTTATTATCTTACCTGACTATTAGAATTAAAAAACAGAAAACATAACATTTTTAAAAAATTTCCCACAAAATAATAGTTTGCACTTAAAATTATTTAAAGTAGTCACTCACAGAAAGACAACATCACAAGATTTTTATACCCAGAAGGGAACTGAGATGTGGCTGATTTTCTGGTTTCTAAACTATGCCTCTCTGGAAACTCAGAGATCTACAAGGGCAGATATGGCTCCAGGGACTATTTTATAGCTATTAAAGGTTTAGTTTAAAAATATATTATTTTTATCATTAAGGGGCAAAACTGAAAAATCCCATTTTTTCTTCCCTTGTCTTAAATTATACCAGTAATTACATGGAGTTTTTCATGTTGAGCAAAAACTTTAGTTGACTATAACATATATATATATCATATGCTATACATACCATATGATATATATATACATATACATCTATAAATATGTATATATCTATATATGATATATATAATATATATTATGTGTGTATATATGTATATATATATATAATTAGAGGAAAAATATATGTATATATGTACACAGATGTATAGATGTATATATATTTATATTGTGTGTGTGTGTGTTTATAAAATATCACTCGCAATGTATTAAAACGTTAGTAAATTTGTTCTGAGCCAACTAATAAGAGATCAGGATATAGCTATGAATAAGATACAGACAGTTCCAGGGGCGCCTGGGTGGCGCAGTCGGTTGAGCGTCCGACTTCAGCCAGGTCACGATCTCGCGGTCCGTGAGTTCGAGCCCCGCGTCAGGCTCTGGGCTGATGGCTCAGAGCCTGGAGCCTGTTTCCGATTCTGTGTCTCCCTCTCTCTCTGCCCCTCCCCCATTCATGCTCTGTCTCTCTCTGTCCCAAAAATAAATAAACGTTGAAAAAAAAAAAAAAAGGATACAGACAGTTCCGGCTCTCACACTGAGGGATACACATAAGTAAACAATTACACTTAAAAGGTACATAATGCAATAAACAGGTACACAGGTAATAAATAAAGGATAAATGAAAAGATGGGGGCATAGAGGGTAGTATGTGATACATCCATGATGCTTCTAACCAAGTCTTAACTTCAGAGAGAAAGAAATATCCAAGTTGAAAATGAAAAATGTAAGTAGAAGTTAGATAGGCAAAAGTGAACAGAGTATTTTCCAGGCAGAGCTAACAATATTACTGTAAGATTAAAAAGAGAAGAAGAAGAAGAGGAAGAATATCTTCATAAAAACTTTGACAAAATTGACACTGCCTCATTAGAGAACAGTAAATCCTAGACAGGGTTTTATGTTACAATCTGGGGACCAACTTTAACTTAATGGACTTTATGATTCCACTCCCGGGTATTTTGATTCAGTAGTACAAGACAGGCCCAGACAACCTATTTTTAGATTGTTGCTAGACCCACATTTGGGAAGGAGGAAAATCCAACCTGCTCATTGAAGAGTTTAATCCAAGGACACTGAAGGAAATAGGTCTGTTTGGTACTTCTGAAACAGAATTGGAGAACAAGGATTAGAATACAGGTCACCCTCCTTGTAGACTCATGCACTTTTGACAACAGTGAAGTGAGTACTGTTTTGGCAGTAGGTCTGGGGCTGTCCAATACCAAGTTCACCGAAAAAAAGTGGAATGCTCAGCTGATCATGAAATGAACTGTCAAAACCTGACAACACATCTCTCACCCCAGAGCATTTCAATCATCATTCCACCCAACCCTCTGTGCAACATTTAACTCCAGATGCTTGATGGCTCCTCCAGAGCAGGGGTCATTTTAGACTCTTGTATCCCCCAGCATTCAGTCAAAATGTTAGCTTTTTTTTTTTTTAATATTCCTCCAAGAAAAATGTTTAAAATACTTTCTTCTTAATCCTACTATTGGGTGTGTGTGTGTGTGTGAGAGAGAGAGAGAGAGAGAGGCAGAGAAATGTGTTTGTGCACATACATGCACACATGCACACACACATATGTGTGTACACATAGGTAAATTTTATCTACCTATGGTACAGGGTCAGAATAGACTAATAAGCTAGTCATAGAGAGGCAGGGACTACAATAGGGCCATTTACACATAGACTTAAAAAGCTCAGTCACAAAGCTCATTGGAAGCACCATGTGAATCACAAGTGAAGGGGAGAATGTTAACAATCAAGGGAAACCAGCACAGTCATAAACATTGTCCATTAAAGAATGCTGCTTGGGATTCCACTCTGGCTGGTGTTAATATCCAAAAGAATCAATCTCATGTGCTGAATGGGGCCCCCCCAAAAGGGACTCCAAACAGTGCTAATGGAGGGCTAGATTATAATCCAGAATTGCTTGTGTGATTTGAGGCCAAAGAGCCTTATGTAATCGGGCCTATGACAAACAGTCCATGCCCAGGAAAAGTAGAGGCCAGGGAAAGGCTGGGCATGGTTTCAGAAACTCTGCTAAATAGCTAAGTTTCCTATACTAGATCCTGCAGGGGTCTGCAGAGCTTTTCCATAAATAGAATCAGGGGGCCTCAGCAATTTTTAAAACAAATATAGAGTTGTGGCTCATTGAACATGTGAGTTGATAGGTCTACTCCAGGGTGAACTAGATGGCAGGCTTAAAATACCATGGTAAATCCCAGAGCCAGGCTGACCGGGGAGAGACTTGAGGTTAGCAGAGGTATATATGCAGAGTTCAGATTTGGCCTAAACAAAAATATTATTTTAACCTCTCACTTTCTATAATTGTTACACTGTAGAGGTACCAGAATAGGGTTTAATAGTTTCAATTACTTAAGGGGATTACTCTTAATTGAAAGGGCATATGAAGGTGTGCCTGGGTGGCTCAGTCAATTGAGCATCTGACTTCAGCTCAGGTCAAGATCTCAGGGTTTTGAGTTCGAGCACTGAAACAGGCTGGCTATCAGCACAGAGCCCGCTTAGGATCCTCTGTCCCCCCTCTCTCTATGCCCCTCCCCAGCTCATTCTCTCTCAAAAACTAAATTTAAAAATGGGTTCAGCTCACCAGTGACTTGGGACCATGTTAAACCTAACATTTTAATGAATGCCTTAATACTTAATTGTATTATTTCATAATATTCTTTATAATTGAGTATATATTTGTTTCTGGTCTACTACCCAGTACGAATGAATTAGGTGTTTTTTTTTTTTTCTTTGTATTATCTTCTTACTGTTTTAATTCCATGAGTTGTTCTAATTTGTTCCAATTACAAATTGTGTCTATTATACACTGAATACAAGCAAGGCTCATACATGTCTTGGTCCATGATTCTCCATTTTCTGTGTCCACTTAAGCATATTCATCCAGTGTCAACTCCCCAATCTCTAAGTCTTAGGTTACATCCTTCTAATCTAGAATTCAAGATCACTTTTACCTTTTAATTCCTCCAGCCTTGTTCTCTATTTCCCAATGCTCTTCACTCTTTCTTGTATTCAACATATTTGTGCAAAAGTTTACATCCAGAGATTCCAGGTTCCTTTTTTTTTCAATATATGAAGTTTATTGTCAAATTGGTTTCCATACAACACCCAGTGCTCATCCCAAAAGGTGCCCTCCTCAATACCCATCACCCATCAAGCCTCAGTTTGTTCTCAGTTTTTAAGAGTCTCTTATGCTTTGGCTCTCTTCCACTCTAACCTCTTTTTTTTTTCCTCCCCATGGGTCTCTGTTAAGTTTCTCAGGCTCCACATAAGAGTGAAACCATATGGTATCTGTCTTTCTCTGTATGGCTTATTTCACTTAGCATCACACTCTCCAGTTCCATCCACGTTGCTACAAAGGGCCATATTTCATTCTTTCTCATTGCCTCATAGTACTCCATTGGTATATAAACCACAATTTCTTTATCCATTCATCAGTTGATGGACATTTAGGCTCTTTCCATAATTTGGTTATTGGTGAGAGTGCTGCTATAAACATTGGGGTACAAGTGCCCCTATGCATCAGTATTCCTGTATCCCTTGGGTAAATTCCTAGCAGTGCTATTGCTGGGTCATAGGGTAGGTCTATTTTTAATTTTTTGAGGAACCTCCACACTGTTTTCCAGAGTGGTTGCACCAATTTGCATTCCCACCAACAGTGCAAGAGGGTTCCCGTTTCTCCACATCCTCTCCAGCATCTATAGTCTCCTGATTTGTTCATTTTGGCCACTCTGACTGGCGTGAGGTGATATCTGAGTGTGGTTTTGATTTCCAGGTTCCTGTTAATCCGTTAGATCCTAGCCTACATGTCCCAAATCTATGGGAAAGTATTATTTCAGTTTAGCACTGAACAATGGTCCCTTTAAGTGAGCTAGAAGTTTGGATTGAATTTTATTCCCATAGATTACTTTCGAAAAACAGACAGAACTCATGAGGTCACTCATTCCTTTTCCCATTTAAAACACTTCAAAGGTTCTTCATTACTTTTGGAATATTCTCCTTTTATATGGCCCACAGTGCCCTGTACAGTGTTATCACTATCTAGCTCTCCAACTCAGATTATCTTTTGCCAGCTCTCTCTCTGTATATACAACATACAAATATTGAATTATATATTAGATTTATATTGAATATATAAGTATTAATACATTTAATATATATTCACCTCAATTCAATATATGTATGTATAAATACATATATCATGTTTGTGTGTGCATATATATATCTATACATATATATGTATAGATATATGTGTATATAATTGTTATCAGATAATTTCTTTAGATCTTGGAACACTGGTCCTCTCTTAGTTCCTTGAACTCAGCATGATTCTTGACCCACAGAACCTTTTTTTTTTTATGTTTATTCATTTTTGAGAGACAGGGAGAGACAGAGCACAAGCAGAGGAGGGGCAGTGAGGGAGGGAGACCCAGAATCTGAAGCAGGCTCCAGGCTCTAAGATGTCAGCACAGAGCCCAATACAGGGCTTGAACCCATGAACCATGAGATCATGACCTGAGCCAAAGTCTGCTGCCACTCAACTGACTGAGCCACGCCGGTGCCCCCAAAGAACCTTTTTAATAGATTTTCTCTACCCCATCCTCTCCACTAATTAACTTTCCTCATCCCCAGAGCAGAACTGAAACAGGGATTCCTTAGGCAGTCCATTCCTCACCAGGTCAACCTCATTCAACACAAATTCACTAGAGCTCCACTATGTGCCAGCCACTGTCCTAGTCTTATAGCAGTAAACAAATTGTCCTAGGGTACAGTTTCATCATTCCTTGTACCTCTCCTGTACATCACTTATCGCTGGTGTAATTTAACTTATTTAATGTGATACTTTAAAACTTATTGCTTCACTTGATATTACTCTCCCTGAAGCCAGGAAGCATGGCTGTTTTGGCTCACATTTTGAATCAAAGTTCACAGCAGTTAGGCAACCAGTATTTGTAGAGTGAGACAATAAATCAAATTATGATTCCATATCATAAGAGTTAAAGAATAAAAGGATCTTTGGTTTGGACAATAAGAAGTATTGTCTATACTGATTCATAAGTAAAAAAAATTACTTATTTATCCTGCTTTAAGCTGAAATGGAAAGTAAGTCAAAGCACAAAAGTAGGTGCACAGAACACATACCTAGAGAAAAAAAAGGCATTTATCACATTTTAGCCATGTGCAGAGCCCAGACAACTTTCATCAATGAGGTCCCTCAGCCTAAACCCACAGTACACTTTGGGGAAAAGAGATCCAATTTTGTTGTCAATTTTGTTATGTGCATTGATCAAATTCACCAGCAGATATCCTTCTCTGTATTGAGCCAATACCTCTAACCATAACCAAACAGTTCAGAGTTCTGAAAGACATTATAAGGGAAGAATGGATTGTCTTTGCCCTTCCAAAGCTGCAAAATCCTCATTATTATCTTGTGATTCATTTTCTCTTTTTAAAAGTGGTATCGTTTGTATGTCCTTAATTAATTCTTAATTTTATGCATGAAAAGAAGACAGGGTAGCCGCTGACACATAGTAGACAAAAAAGGGAGGCACCAGATAGGGATCTAGAGTGGAGTTCTCATCTCTGCTCTGTCACCATACCTTTAAGGATTTCTCTCAACTTACCTCTTCACCTGACTTACTCAGATTTAACTGAACATAGTCATTGCTTTCGTGGCTCTAAGTTCTCTGATTCTATATAAAACCTTGTTGCTTTTATTGTGAAAACTTTAAAAAAATTTTCCCTAAGATGAGAATCAGCATTAAAGAAAAATAGAGGTCTTCCATGATTTTGATTTTAATTTTTTTTAATTTTTTTAACGTTTTATGTATTTTTGAGACAGAGAGAGACAGAGCATGAACAGGGGAGGGGCAGAGAGAGAGGGAGACACAGAATCGGAAGCAGGCTCCAGGCTCTGGGCCATCAGCCCAGAGCCCGACGCGGGGCTCGAACCCACGGACCGCGAGATCGTGACCTGAGCCGAAGTCGGACGCTCAACCGACTGAGCCACCCAGGCGCCCCCATGATTTTGATTTTATACAATTAAGCCATGAACTTGTTTTTAGTGTTTAAATTATCTAATTGTTCTACTCTTCCATGGGGTATATTTATTTTAATTTTTTTCAACGTTTTTTATTTATTTTTGGGACAGAGAGAGACAGAGCATGAACGGGGGAGGGGCAGAGAGAGAGGGAGACACAGAATCGGAAACAGGCTCCAGGCTCTGAGCCATCCGCCCAGAGCCCGACGCGGGGCTCGAACTCACGGACCGCGAGATCGTGACCTGGCTGAAGTCGGACGCTTAACCGACTGCGCCACCCAGGCGCCCCAATTTTAAAGAACTTTGTACGTGTATGTATATTATGGTTTCCCTTTGCAAAACAGACAGCAAGGAAGTTAGGAAATTTTGAAATAAAAAGTCACTTGCAGTATCATTAAGTTTATTTCATTTCCCATTCTCATTACTATCACTGTCAAAATAATAGGTTCAATTTGTGTTATGTTCTCATTACAACCTTGAATGAAGCATCAGAATTTTAATGCCTCATATTTCCAAAGAATTAGAAAGCATGCTGTATTACATTGACCTTTTCAATATTCCATACAAACGGATCTAGAAACCGTCTTTGAGAAAATGCATTTGTGCCTCTCCTGCCCTCCCTGTACAGCAACTTCTTTTCCTCCTTAACTGGGTAGGGGAGCAGAAGAAATTGTCCAATCAGGCAGATGCAAGTCCTGAAAAGGTTATAATGTCTGTATATAAGCTTGTGTGTATAAACACATATACATTTACATACACACATACACATGTACACAGATACATATGCACACACATATATAATACTATATATACATGAACTTTTTATAATTTAAATATATTGGCATCTTTAACAATCATATCCTGAACTTGAGAACCCATTCAAAAGATAATGTTCCACATTGTCACATTAGGGACAATTTCTTCTATTTCCCATTTATGAAATACAGACTGAGGCTGGGATTAAGAGTTTATAGTTTTATAAAATAATTCTGTAATAATTATAATAAATTAGAGAAATAATTCCATTTGAGTGTACTAAAATGAGTATCATAAAGAAAAAAAAACCAGTATTATGTAAAATTTACTCAGCACTTAAGTGCAAGTCAACCTAAGCAATGTATTGTATTAAAATAGTCTAGGGGCGCCTGGGTGGCGCAGTCGGTTAAGCGTCCGACTTCAGCCAGGTCACGATCTCGCGGTCCGTGAGTTCGAGCCCCGCGTCAGACTCTGGGCTGATGGCTCGGAGCCTGGAGCCTGTTTCCGATTCTGTGTCTCCCTCTCTCTCTGCCCCTCCCCCGTTCATGCTCTGTCTCTCTCTGTCCCAAAAATAAATAAACGTTGGAAAAAATAAATAAATAAATAAAATATTCTAGTCTCATTGCAACCTAGGTGACATCAATATGTGCAGTGCATAGTGAGGCATTGAGGCAGAGAGATATTTAGCCACTGTTCAAGGTCACATAGCTAAAGTTATAAAGCCAGAAATAAATAATGTTAAAAAGAAAAATAAAACATTCCTCTGTTTGTATCCTATAGGATATTCCTACATATCCTATATAGTATGACATCACCATTATAGTAATAGGCTTGTTTTATTTACTTGAAAAACTACATTTCAAGTTACAATTTTATCATATTGCTAACAATTATTATAATTTTATCATGCTATACTTTTAAAATACTACTATGATACAATTTTATCATACTACAATCTGCAACAAGAGAGATGAAAAGAAATTGAGTGGATAGCCCTTTAACCTCTTGAAATAATAAAATCCGTGAGTAAATCAGCAATGTTTGTTATAGGTTCCCCGACCTCACTGCAATCAAATTCAGAGCCAAGGTTTATTGTTGTTGCTATTTTCTCCACCAGATCACATGCAAAAGTGTAGATAAATGTTACCTAAAATCATACTAAAACAACACAATAAAAATCTTAGCACTCTTTGTGTTAACACTACATACTTGTAATCATCCAAGTAGATGTAATTTATATAGTTAATGTATTTGCAAAACTTCATGACTCTTGATTACACATTAGAGTGGGAAGGGGTGCCTTCCCCTTCACATAGAGTGGGAAGGGGTGCCTGGATGGCTCAGTGGGTCAGGTGTTGCACACTTGATTTCAGCTCAGGTCTTGATCTAACGAATCATGAAACTAAGCCCTGTGTAGGGCTCTGTTGGGCTCTGCACTAACAGCACAGAGCCTGCTTGGGATTCTCTCTCCGTCCCTCCCCTACTCATGCACGCATGCGTGCTCTCTCTCAAAGTAAATAAGCCTTTAAAAAAATAAATAAAAAATAGAAGTGGGTTGAAGCAACATGGATGGAACTAGAGAATGTTATGCTAAGTGAAATAAGTCATACAGAGAAAGACAGATACCATGTTTTCACTCTTATGTGGAGCCTGAGAAACTTACCAGAAGACCATGAGGGAGGGGAAGAAAAAAAAGAATAAAGAAAGGTTACAGAGGGAAGGAGCCAAAACATAAAAGACTCTTAAAAACTGAGAACAAACTGAGGGTTGATGGGGGGTGGGAGGAAGGGGAGGTGGGCGATGGGTATTGAGGAGGGCACCTGTTGGGATGAGCACTGGGTGTTGTATGGAAACCAATTTGACAATAAATTTCATATTAAAAAAAAAAAAAAAAACAGAAGTGGGTTGGATGCTAGAGGGGGCAGTTTATATAAGCTAAATTGTTTCAAGGGTTTTAGCTCCATATTTAATCAAGAATAATATATTTTATTGGCAAAAACCATTCAAATCAAAATTGCACGTTTTAAACAATCGATTCAGTACTTCCTGATTGTAGGTTCCCTAATTAAAACTTTAAACTAAATTGAACTTTCTTCTCTACTTTACCTAATACACACACACATACTCTACAGACACCTAAAACAGATTTTCAAATTTTAATATAGAATTTAAAGACTATAATTTCCTGTATCTTCTTTGTGGATTTTGAGGGCTTAATTGCTATGTTATGGCTGCACTTATCAGAAAGCATTGAAAAGTGTTAATTACTTTGTACTTTCGTTATGAATGCATGCAAAATTTAACTTTTTCCCTAGAAGCAAATAAAGTTCACATTTATTATGTTACATAAAAGTTACAGAATGATTTAAAATAATTAAGCCAAAGGCAGTCATATTCCAAGTTTCAAACATTTGTATGGCACATAAAATGAATCTTGGAAAATTCTATGAAACCATATAGTCATTTTAATGAGAAAAAATCATTGGTGGGGCAATGGAAAAACTGTTATGTGTGTGAATATGTATGCATGCATATATGCACACGTGTGTATGCATGTTGTTTGATAACCATAAACATTTAGAAAAAAAAAGGAATAAGACAAAATAAGCATAGAAAGGAGTTTTAAACTATCACCTGTCCCTATCATTTTCTTGGTACCTGAATCCCAGTACCATATTCCAGTTCTTGACTCTACTATGAAATTATTACCAATAAAATTTGTCAGAATACTTCTACTGACTGGAACTATTACTTGAGGTGGTTTCATCTAATGCTTAATTTGACTATAAATTTTTTAAAAATATTCTTTGTATTTAATTGCACTGTACCACCTAGTTGATATATTTGCCGCAATTCATTAATTAAGGAAATATTTTTGAGTATCTGCCACATAACCAGTATTCTTCTTTTTTTTGTTGTTTATTTATTTATTTTGAGAGAGAGAGAGAGAATGAATGAATGAATGAATGAATGAGTGCATGAGCAGGGGAGGGACAGAGAGAGAGGAAATAAGAGACAGAATGGGGCTGACTAGAACTCAAGAACTGTGAGATTCTGACCAGAGCTGAAATCAAGAGTTGAAAGCTTAACCAGCTGAGCCATCCAGGCACACCTAGCCAGCATTATTCTATGTGCTGAGTCACAGTGATGAATCAACAGGCAGAAAAGCCTTGCCCTCACATAGACTATGTATAGGAGTGACAGAAGTCTGACGAGATGTTAAAAGGAAAACAAAAAAACAAAGGAGAAAACATTCACATGGAAGGGGAATATGCTATGATTAAGACACAACTCTTAGTACTAGAATGACCCCTGCTACATAATAGATATGAAACTTGGGAGTATTTCTCTCAGTTAAAAGTTTTAAGAACCATATAACCTAACACATAAATATGGTTTGACTTTGCTCTTGCCTCTGCATTCAGCATCCTGAATTACTGTGTTAATGTTGCGAGGAGGTAGTGGTGGTGGATATGGTGAAAGTAGCAGTTTCCTAAAAGAAAAATGATGAGGTCTATCTCCTTCTCTATATGCAAGAAAACTCACCATCCGTTTGAGATATCTCAACTCCAAATTTATCTCTCTTGGTTTTTTAAATGGTTCTTTATAGAATATACTTTCTATTTGCTCATTAATTTTCCATCTTTTCTGATAAAACTCCCCTATCTTAATTCATGTTCCCCAGTTCCACATGCATACATTCAAAAATGAAAAAAAAAAAAAACTAAACTAAAGATGTAAATTGAAAATTATATAAAGAAAAAAATCTACAATGTCATTTTTAGGCAAAGTAAAGATTTGATGGTCCCACCGCAACGTAAAAGTTACCTTTAAGAATTGCATGTGAGGGGCACCTTGGGTGGCTCAGTTGGTTAAGCAATGGACTTCAGCACACTCAGGTCATGATCTTATGTCATCAGTTTGAGCCCTCCATCAGGCTTCTCTGCTGTCATCACAGAGCCTGCTTCCAATCCTTGGTCCCTCTCTCTCTACCCAGCCCACCCACCTGTGCTCTCTGATTCTCTCAAAATAAAATAAATTTCAAAAAAAAAGATGAACTACATGTGAAAAAAGGGGCATGGGTGGCTCAGTCAGTTTAGCATCCAACTCTTGGTTTTCGCTCATGTCATGATCTCACGGCTTGTGAGACAGAGCCCCACATGGGCCTCTGTGCTGAGCCTGCTTGGGATTCTCTCTCTCCCCCCTCTCTCTACCCCCCTCCCCCCCCACCCAAGCACACTCTCTCAAAAAAAATAAATAAACCTTAAAAAAAATAAAACATACAGGGGCACTTGGGTGGCTCAGTGGATTAAGCATCCGACTTCAACTCAGGTCATGATCTCAAGGTTTGTCAGTTGGAGCTCCATATCAGGCTCTGTGCTGACAGAGCTTGGGATTCTCTCTCTCTCCCTCTCTATGCCCCTCCCCCACTTGCTCTTTCTCTCACTCAAAATAAATAAATGAATTAAAAAATATATATATGTAAAAACAAAAAACTACAGGTAACATACAGCATCAATGCCTATGGTTAGCAATACTATGCTACATAAAGAGACTAGAACTTAAAAGTTCTCATAAGAAAAATATGTAACCATGTGACATGATAGATGTTAACTTATAATGGAAATCACTTTGTAATATGTACATATATACAATCATTCTGTTGTCCACTTTGGAGTAATACAAATTTTTATGTCAATTTTATCTCAATAAAACTGGAAAAAATTAGCAATCATTCTTAATTTCAAAATTTTCAAGCAAAATAAAGAAACAATGTAACTGTAATAAGAATACATTACTGAATTCTACAGTAACCATTATCCTAAAATAGGAAAATACGAAAACCATATTGGTTCAAACCAGAAACAAGAATACTGTAAGGTTTTAGCAATTATAAGTTGAAAAATGAAATAACTGGATATGTATTAAAAATATGTCAAACTATCCCTTCATGGTGATGACTGGTTGTAAATATAACAACTAGAGTTTAATAAAAGAGTGTTGTGAAGTAGTAGGCTCCAATATAGGTATGTAACAATCACTAGATTTTTCTTTCCTCCAGAAAAACATATGTAAAATGGAAATTTAAAAATCCATTCCCAATACCAAAAAAAAAATATGTAAGAATATACTTTAAAGAAGAAAAGCATAAGACAAATATGAAAAAAAGCTATATATAACACATGGAAAGGCCCTTTCAACAGAAAAAACTTAGTATCATAAAAATTAAAATTCTCCCAAAATTAATTAAAACAATAATGCAGTTCCCATTAAAATTCCAAAAGGATGAAGATGGAAAAGGAGATTTGGGTAAATATATCGGAAGTTTATACAGAAAGGACTCAAAAACAGTCAAGACAACTATGAAAATGAATAGTGAAGGTATACTCATCTGATCATCAGAATATGCTACAAAAACACTATAATAAAACGTGGGCTAAATAAACAACTACATTGAGAGAGTCAATATTCTGGCTATGTATGGCATAGATATTTTTATTAAATTTCCATTTTCTATATTTTGTGTTTATTTTCCCTTTCTCTCTTCCCACCTTCCTTTTTACCATTCTCATTTTCATTGTGAATTCTTCATGTCTCATTTCAGTGGCATATACTTCAATTCTTATGTTCACTGAAGTACCGTGGCTAGTTTCCACAAAAAGAGCAAAATCCTAAGTATGATAAACCTAGGACAGGCATTTTTTTTTTCGTTCACAAAGGAATAAACCTCTTCTAGGTGTGTTAACGTCAAGGTAAGTCAACCAAACTATAATTGACTCTAATTGTGACTCCCAGAAACTCTTCATCTTTTAAAAAAGTATCCTAAGTTAAGAGAAGGTGAAAAATTACCTATGGCTTTTAAGTATTACAAAATCTGATCTTCCTATGAAAACATCTCTGATTCGGAATCAGAAAAAATAAATGTATTTTCTAAAGCATTAGCCTAACTATCCCAGAGCCAATTCCATATCTTAAGCCAATAGATGGGTCCCTTGTACCATTTTTGACTGTCAACCCGATTTTCTAAGACCTAATATCAAGTGATAAACTTTGTTATGTTTAGAGATCTAGGTGATACTGAATTGAGATCTCAGTTGTGATCTCCCTAAGGGTAGAGAGTTTGCATTATTTATCACTTTTCTTATCACCCTCATCTTAAAATAGGACCTACAAGGATATATGACATAAATAAAATTTGAGAAATAAGCACCTTTCTGTTGGAGAAATGGTAGTTCCTGCCAATGTAACCGGTAATTATAAAAAAAAAAAACTTAAAATAAATACATTCTCCTTGTTACAGTACACAGATACACATGTGCAAGAAGTTCACGTCTTAAAAAAAAGTTCATGTTTCACTCCAAGTCCAGGATTTCACACACGCGTGCACGCGCGCGCGCACACACACACACACAATCTAATACAGATTCAGAAGTAGGGTAAAAATCTTTGAGATTGTATATAACTTGTAATATCTACCATTTGAAAATACATGTCTGCTTAAATGGGCACTCTCAATACTCTGATATCTAATTAAACACTTTATATTTTCATGAGGAAAGGCAGAAGGAATTAGGAGTATAAAACTGTAAGTGGTGAACGCTGCTGAACAGCAGAAGAGCTGTCTACAGGGACATGTTGGTTTGTAACACAGAATGAGACAACAATCTCTTGTTCACTATTCTTCCTATGAATAAGCACAAACAACAGTGAAATTACCAGAGGAAGGAGACTGGATTCTTTAAGTAAAGAGAGAGTTATTAACAGGTAGGGTCTAATGGTGATTCTAATATCGCTGTATTTCTTTAAAATTTGTAGACACACGTGGTTCAGGCATTTCTGTTTGGAAGAGATGAGTTCACTGTTGGACAATGTGATCTTGCACAAGATGACCTTTTATTATCTTAGACAAGAATTTAACTGGCTCTCATCATGAGATATTTTGGTTGTTAAACTAAAAAAGGAAAATTCAATGCAAATACCTCTCAGCACTTTATTAGAATCAAAATCAGTAGAGATTGTCTACAGGGCAAAGACTATCTAGAAACTCTGCTGGTAAAGTTTATCCAAACATTATCTTAAACCTTTGTTTCATGGAACTTGGAAAGGGAAGTTGATCACATCTGAATGCACAACTGTAAATATCCCTTTGAATAAGCACATTAATGATCAAATATTAGGTTACCCTTTTGTGACATTTTCTCAGTTTTAATTTTTATTTAATTGAAAGTATGTTAGAACTGCTGTAACATTTAGAAGCATGGCTCTGGGAAGGCCATGCACTATGTCTCCTTAAGTACATATTTATCCAACAGGCTAACATTCTGAGACAATGATGCCAGCTGTTAGTGAGATTTTATAGGTTTAATGTTGACACATGAAAATTATAATTTATGTTTTATCAGTTGTTGACGGAGATGTTTAGTGAAATTGAAAACAAATCAATTGCGTTTTTTAATTAAAAAGATGTACCACAGCATGCAATTTAACCACATATTTTCTGCTGCTGATGCAATATTGTTTTCCATTCTTGGAGTTAGGGATATAATTCCTAATACTTTAGCCATATCTGGCCATGATATTTTATTTTTATTTTTAATGCTTATTTTTGAGAAAGAGAGAGCGAACATGCATGTATGCATACAAGCGGGTGAGGGGCAGAGAGAGAGGGGAGCAGAGGATCCAAAGCAGGCTGTGTGCTGATAGCAGAAAGCCTGATGTGGGGCTTGAACTCAGGAGCCATGAGATCATGAATCGAGCTGAATTTGGACACCATCAACTGAGTCACCCAGGAGCATCTGGCCATAATTTAAAAATTATACTCACCAGCCACAATGCAATTGCACTAGCATTTATTTAGTTGCCTAACATTTTGGGGTAAGTTTCAAAGTAATTTAATTATTTCACAAATATCTGAGACAGGTATCAATACTCCCATTTGACAGAGGAGAAATTCAAGCTTGTAAAAGTCACCAGCTTATCTATAGTGAATCAATGGTTTGGTCCTAGATTCTCCATAACCAAGTACAGGGTTTTTCAACTGTATACAGTCATGCACCTTTAATAATAAGAGGGTGTCTTACTGTGTTTGGGCTGCTACAAAAAAAAAAAAAACAGTCTGGGAGGATTATAAACAACACAGATTTATTTCTCACATGTCTGGAGACTGGGAATTCCGTGTTCAAGCTTCCAGCAGATGTATTTCTAGTGAGAACCTGCTTCCTGGTTGAGAGATGGCCACCTTCCAGGTGTAACATCACATGGCAGAAGGGATGAAGGAGCTCCCTGGGGCCTCTTTTATAATAGTACTCATCTCATTTCTGAGGGCTCTACCTTTATGACCCCATAACCTCCCAAAGATCCAACCCCTCCCAATGTTATTGGATTGGCAATTAGCTTTCAACACATATATTTGGGGGAGAACACAACCATTCAGTCTATAGTGGAGGGTGTGGTGGGGGGCAGTGTGCATGTGGGTATATTTGTTTCCAATGAACTCTAACGAACCTGCACATGTGTCTTTGAATCACACACACAAACACCTTGAGCGATGGAAATGTAACATTGCTAGGTAAGTATTTGTCTCTGCATTTTAATAATAAAGGGAACACTATAGCTCAATATTTACATTCAGTGGTGCAATATATTCAGTATGTAACTTTCTTGTTGACCAGCTGTTGCTCGTAAGATTAATCATTAAAACTAATGTTTCAGACAGACAAACATTGAATGTTGGACCACATTTGTTTACTCTGTGCCACATGCAACAGCAGATTCTGTCCAGAGACCACATTAAAAATCTTAGAATTATAGGTCTTGTAAAAATGAGAGCAAAGCGATTTCCTAAATGGTCAATCCAAGGGTGAAGCTCAAGAGAACTCCTGACATTTCTGACTACAGTCAGGATTTCTGACTGCACCAGTCCAGTGAAGCTGGTCACCTGAAGTGCTTCAATGTGGGTTTTTCCTTCAACTATCCACTCATGCCCAGCATGATTTTTTTCCCTTCACCTATTACTTTAAATATTTGTTTTTACTCTGTATTTTACTGTAAGCCACCTGATAGACTATATATTATAATGTAATACTATATATGGCATATTCTTTATTTTATGCCAGCCGATCCATTATAATATGTACTTCATATTTTTTTACCCTGTTTTGGATTCTGTACCCACTCCAGAATCTAGAACAGTGCCTGGTACACAACAGATGCTTTTAACTATTTGTTGAGTTGATTTGTTGCACAAAAGGGGACAAAAAAACTATTCTTACATTGAGAAGGATTATATACAGAAAGACTTTTATATTGCCTTATTCTCAATCTTGAATATTGCTGATGAAGTGTCCTTAGCACGCACGACCACCGATTCTCATTTCATAAATTTAAAGCCACAGGTCAGAATTGCTTTTCTTTCATCTATTCTCATCTTCAAATATGTTGAAAAAACTGTCAAAGGCAGTTCAAAAGGAGGGGGGAAACAGCCTGGTGAGATTGTGAATAAAATTTTCTTCATTCATGTGATCTCTTTTATTAAAAAGGTCTCCCAAGCTTGGACCCATGAGCCAGGCTTAATTAAAGTTATTTGCTTTTAGCTTAGAATATGAATTGCCCCTTCTCATTCTGAGGTGGAATCCACCACTGACAGCAGGAGTTGAAATCTGAGGCTCTGTCTTCCATAGAATTTGTCCCTTTGTCCTCAAATGAATCACTTTAATTAAAATAACTTAGTGACCTTTGTCTTGCTCTCTCAGCTAGAAGAATTTTCTCCAAGACTCCGATTTGCCCTTGGATAGTTAAAAATATTGCATGGAGAAACTCCTTTTATTTCCTCTAGAAATATCTTTCCTTGTAAGCACCTTTTCTTTTTATTATGACTGGATATTTTAGTTGATGTATTTGATTGATAAAGATTATAACACCATAAACAAATTTAATATAGTTCAAGCCAGGGCAATAGCAATATTCTTCAATATTTGATTCTTTTTGGGCTGAACACAATGCTTGAGGCTTAGTAAGGCTCAAAATAAACTTGGTGAATGAAACAATCAATGAATTATATGACTAATTATTTATAAGGCTGAAGAAGATTTGAAATCATTACCACGCAGTAACGTAGCTTCAATGTTTATTTTTGAGAGAGAGACAGCAGGGGAAGGGCAGAGAGAGGAGACACAGAAACAGAATCTGAAACAAGCTCCAGGCTATGAGCTGTCAACAGAGCCTCATGCAGGACTTGAACTTGTGAAGTGCAAGATCATGACCTGAGCTCAAGTTGGACACTTAACCGACTAAGCCACCCAGATGCCCCTAAGCTACTTTAAAAACAGGTTAATTTTTTTTATAAGACATAAATTTTGCTCTGAATAATAATGAGATTTAGTGAGTATTTATTATATACTCATTTTATCAAAAATATTTATTGAACCATATAATATGCCAGCCAGTGTATCTGGTGTGTAAAGGAGAAGTGAATAAACTCATTCTCTCCCTTTAACAATCATACGTGCTCCATGGAGAAATGGATTTTAATCTGAAAATCACATTTTTAACAAAATATTTACATCTATGTTAAGCTATGTGAAAAAATAAATAAATAAAGTATTTTTAACCAGGAACTCAACCTAAATGGAGGTGGAGGGTATTAGTGGGGAAAGCCAGTTTGAGAAAGAAGCATTTGATCTGAAGAAGAAGAATTAGCTATGTCACAATGAGAAGAAAAAAAAAGAAATCCAGACAGCAGAAACAGCAGGCATGAGATGCCTGGGAGATGGCCCATTTGAAGAATGAAAAGCCTTAAGAAGATAGCGGGAGATGAGAAGGTACGTAACGCGGGCCTCATGAGGTCATTTCAAAATCCTCAATTTAATTCTAGAACAAATGGCAAAGGATTAACTGCTATTGTTTTTATTTTCAAATGATTCCATTTTCTGTATGCAGTACTCAACCCAAAATGGGCAAGAGTGGCAAGGAGGTTACCAGACATAAGGTTCCTGTAATAGTCCACATGATTGTAGCATGAGTTTTGAGGGTCTAAAGACTACCTAGGGGTTCTAAATTGCCTGGAAAGACATGACTCATATGTGGACATTTTGCTAGAGATGACAGCTTTAAGGAAATCAAAACTAAAGTGAAGATTAAGTGTTCTGTTTTGAATGTGTTAGGTTTGGAATTGCTGTAAGAAATCCAAGGGCAGATGCCAACTAGACATTTTTGTATTTACACACCCACACAGATATAGTCACACATGGGTCTGCAGCTGGCATAAGGGATCTATACTTGAGATAATATTTGAGAATAAACAGCAGATAAACAATATTTATAGCAAAGAGGACTGATAACTTGCCGGCAGAAAGGTGGAAGGAAATCCATAGACAAGTAATAACATGGAAACCGAAAACAGCAAGTTTTAGTAAAAAGTAACTCAATTTTATGTATGAGATGATGCTTGGAACTAAGGATGGGGATGGGTGCCATCAATATTATCTTCATTTAAAAAATAAATGATGGGATTCAGGAGGAATCCCAAAATTATATACAGTGACTGTGTCAAGCTTTCAAATTAAGGCACTTTTTTTTAACTCAAAATATTCATCTCACTACATCATAATATCATGATGATGTGGGTAGTAATACAAAGTAAGTAAACTTATTTGCTTGTGTAGAAAAGATAGAATAATCAGAGCCTCGTCTCTGCAAGATGAGTGGACAGATGCATTCTTATTAGAAGGGTGCCATTAGAGTCTCACTTGCCCTAAACTGGCCACCTTCTCTTGACTAATCTGAAATGGCTGTTCTAAAGTCTTGGCTCTGGAATTTCTTCTGTGTTCGTCATTAAGGTGCTTTGTAACATGGAAAGAGAGTCACACTGGAGGAGTAAAATCATGGATAATAAAGAATCCTAATGCTATAGGTCTTCACAGAAGGGTAACTTTCTCAGTTTGGGCTTCCTTTGGCCATTCTAAATTGGAAAAAACACCTCTGTGAATCTCTCTTTCCCATTACCCTGCTATAGTTTCATAAAATATATACATTTGTTTGCTGCCTTCCTTCCTCACTAATAAGCCTGAGGAAGGTTAGAATGTTGTCCTGCTATTCACTCTTTATTCATAATGTCTAGAAGAAAGTCTATGCATACTGTTCACTCAATAGGTAATTACAGAATAAATGGTTAGATGGATTACTGAGATAAACTTCAGAAGTGACCCACAAGTAGCTCGTTTGTGCACACCTCGAAGGATTTGAATGCATAACTAGAAGAGCTATAATTTATTATATGAAGTGTAATGCAGGAGGTAGGGGGAAGGGGCTGCCACTGTTTACTGAGAGATATCCCAAGGAAACAGCCAGTGGATACATGGAATATGGGTATCCCAGTAAACAGAATGAAGTCTGGGTGGCGAGGACAGGTAATAGCCAAAAAAAACCCAAAACAAAACAAAAAAATGAGCATTGAGATAATATATCTCCTTTTCATCTCTCTCTTATGAATAATAAGTATTTTCATGGGGTTTCATAGGATGTCCCATGCTTGAAAATCTCCCATTCCTCCCTATTCCTAGTCTCTGCTAAAAAAAAACGAGAAGTTATGAGAGCATGTCAGAAAAGTTTATGTATATTAGGGTACAGCTCCAGGTAGCAGAATTTCTAAAGGCACTAATCAGTCACATGCACATGGGTATACTTCAGACTGATTTTTCCAGATATGTGATTGTTTCATTAACATATTAAAGACCCATTTTACAACTTCTCAGTTTTACAAATTTACTGTCCTAGTTGTCTCTGTGGATTTAAGGGACTGAATTTGGAATTGGTTGTCCAATCTTATTCAGAGGGTTCAAAATTATCTTTTATATAAAAAGCATATTTCATTTTCTCTCCTGTAGTTAAAAATACCCAACAAATAAAGCTTATTAGATGAAACTTTATTCTTGAGCTATCACTCAGGCTTTCACTACAGAAAGGAAGTTAATCTCACATTATTTAGTATAGAAAAAAACTTTATGTTCAAGAAAAATATCCCCTCCCTGTATGTGTGTGTATATGTGTGTGTATACACATATGTAGATATATGTGTATACCCATACATATATCTACATATGTGTATACACACATATGAATATAGTCACCATGCATTCTTGAATAGAGAGTCTATGCCATGAATCATTGTCTAAAATGATCTTAGTAAGTCCTATAAAAGTTACAGAAGTTTACAGATGCAAATGACCGTTAACATTGTTAAATATTTGATATATGTGTATATATATGTGTGTATATGAAGTATTGATTATACTATCTATCTATCTATCTATCTATCTATCTATCTATCTACCTACCTACCTACCTACCTATCTGCCTGTTTATATATGTTTCCATGTGACTGACTCTTACATTTCCTCTAAAGCAGGATTTCCAAACCCCGGCAATACTGATGCTTTGGGCCAGATTTGTTATGGAAACTACCCTATTCACACTAGGAGCTTGCCATCACCCATGCCCTCTACCTAGTAGGTACCAGTTGCACCCATTTCCTGATAATGATAACCAAAAATGTCTCCAGACATTGCCAAGTGTCCTCTGAGGTGCAAAATCACCCCAGGTTAAAAACCACGCTCTAGAAAAAGGTTCCTCAAAATATTTCTCAGAGCCCCACTGACTGAAAATCTTTGTTTACATATGAAGGTCTCTGGCCCCTCCCATAACTAACTTAAAGTCTCTAGGGAGGAGGTTCTGGGAATCTGAATTTTTCACAAGCACACTTGATGATACTGAGGAAATTCCAAGTTTCATGTGCAAAGTCACCATGAGATAACTACAAAATGATACTCAATCCTGACACAGATTAAAGATAGTGATTCTTTGAAGTTAGCATGTATTTTTCTGACTTGTAGATGAACATAGTAAAAAAAATATTTACAACTGAAAGGCATGTTTTATTGGATTTGCAATAGATAGTATTGTGGTCCATGAAAATTGGACTGCTAGTTAAAATACCAATATTCTATCACATCATTAATTATTTCTGTAGTTCTGGGCATGTCTTAGTGCCTAACACTGAGTTGGTGAACAGTACATGTTACTCTTCTCGTTTTATTTCCCATCCTTTTTTTTTTTTTAATACTTTTGCTTCTTTTTTTTAAATTTTTTTAACGTTTATTCATTTTTTTTTAATTTTTTTTCAACGTTTATTTATTTTTGGGACAGAGAGAGACAGAGCATGAACGGGGGAGGGGCAGAGAGAGAGGGAGACACAGAATCAGAAACAGGCTCCAGGCTCTGAGCCATCAGCCCAGAGCCTGACGCGGGGCTCGAACTCACGGACCGCAAGATCGTGACCTGGCTGAAGTCGGACGCTTAACCGACTGCACCACCCAGGCGCCCCCGTTTATTCATTTTTGAGAGAGAGACCGAGCATGAGTGGGGGAGGGGCAGAGAGAGAGGGAGACACAGAATCTGAAGCAGGCTCCAGGCCCCGAGCTGTCAGCACAGAGCCTGACGCGGGGCTCGAACTCACAGAGTGAGATCGTGACCTGAGCCAAGGTCGGGCACTCAAATGACTGAGCTACCCAGGCGCCCTTATTTCCCATCCTTTTTAAACATTCCATTAAAAAAATGGAAATAGAACTACCTTGCCTATTTCACACACAAAAAAAGAGAGATTATGATAATGCTTTGATAAACACAAATGTAACAAATATGAATGGACCAGACTTATTACCCATACAATATTATGAGTGTGTGTGTTTATTTTTAAGGTAACAATCAAATTCCTGTTTTTCCTCCTCCTTATGTGCTGCCTTCACACGTAGTCCAGCTGTGGCATATGGTCAATTCTTGATTATCTGTGAATGGATTAGCTGTCTTGCAGATTATCCACATGCACTGGGAGCTGACTCATTATCTAGCTGAACAGCTGCTAACACATCTGTCTTCTCCCACTCACAATGGGATTCCCAGAGAGGCTTTTCCCTTCTACCAACCAGCTCATACAGCTCTGAGGGTTTGTGCCTCAGCCTTATGGAGTCTCTGACCTAAGGCTTTGTGGGCAAAAAAGTGGAAAGACATTAGACATATTTCTAAATCCTCTCTCCTCTTCATGGAAAAGTTCATGGAAATGGGCCTCCTTCCTACTACACAAAAGGGTAATGTTTGTTTTATGAATTGCGTTCCCCTATCAACACACATATTGCTATGTGAATAGAATAGGGGAGAATACAGTCATAGAGATTTCAAAAAAATCTCCAAAGGAAAAATTTACACTTTATGGTGCACCTGGGTGCCTTACTTCATTGAGCATCCAACATCAGCTCATGTCATGATCTCATGGGTCATGGGTTCGAGTCCGTGTTGGGCTCTCTGCTGACAGCTCAGAGCCTAGAGCCTGCTTCAGATTCTTTGTCTCCCTCTCTCTCTGCCCCTCTCCTGCTCGCACTCTGCCTCTCTAAAATAAACATTAAAATTAAAAAAAAATTTGTACTTTATAGAATCCACTGTAGTAACTTCAAAACAGGTCTATAAATGCTTTGATACTCCTCCCATCAAAAGGTGGCCCTTAAACCCTTCCCTTTGACTGGCTGAACTTAGTAAATAGTCAACTTCTAAGTATGGCATACATGGCATTATGTAACTTTTAAGTGTAGGTTGTGACGGTGATGCAACTCCTGCCTCATTTTCTAGAAGAATCAGATGAGAGAACCCATCCAGCATGAAATCAAAACGACTAACTGAGGCCACTATACTCTGAGTAAGCTCAAACTAGCCCACACTAAGATTCACACAGGGAAGACCTAAGACTACACAAAAGGACAGATATACCAGCTGGCCACTCCCCATCTCCTCCAGTCACCTACTGTTTCACCTTCAGCCTCCATCTGACTGCACTGTGTTAGCAAACCCCATCTGGAACCATCAGCCTAACCCTCCCAAATTTCTGATAGAATGAAATATGGTAACATTGTTATAAACTACTGACTTTGGGGGTAACTTGTGTAGCAATAGATGGCTGATTCATCCCCTAATGTATCAGCTTGCAACTTTTCATTACTGTTGTTTAAGAATCAGACTTTGGTAGGAAATGTGTGTAAATGCCCAGCAGCATAGGCACCTTTCATTTAATTAACAAGCATATGTTATCTCAGACACTTTTCTAAGCAAGGGTGATTTGTAGTATAGCACACATAGTCTACACTCCTGGAATATGTGGAGCCCAGGAGAGATACACATGTTAGGTGTAAATAACTAATAAAGATATTTCTCATTAGAAGTACTAATGTAGAGAACATAAAATACTCAAGAAGGTCATATACCAGGGAAATAGACTCTCTGGGTGCGGCCAAGGAGGATAGTGACTGTATTCCCTAACTGTCCATCAAATCCTGACCTCTCTGGGATATCCTTGACTATTTCAAAGCTCAGCCACATGATAGAAAATGAAATGTGGCTAGACATAAAATCCATTATGTAAGTTGTGAAATCTTTCAGGTTCCATGTGCTCTGGAATCCTGGGTTTTTATTTATTTTTATTATTTTTTGAGAGGGAGAGAGAGCACATGTGCAGGCACAGGTGAGCGAGTAGTGGAGGGGCAGAGGGAGTGGGAGAGAGAGAATCTAAAGCAGGCTCCATGCTCGGCACAGAGCCCAACGTGAGGCTCAATCTCAAGACCATGAGATTGTGACCCTGACCTGAAATCAAGAGTTGGAGGCCCAATTGACTGAGCCCCTCAGGCGCCCCTGGAATCTTAAGTTTTTAAACAAAAGTTTAACCAACTAGGAAAACTAACAACAGAAACAAGAGAATAAACCCTTTTTTTTTTTTTAACTCCAAATTTGGACTCCAGGCTTCAACAATTTGATGATTGCTTTGCTTCAGGATAGTGATGAAAATAGTCATTGACTTATTGGCACGTTTGTACCATCTGGGCTCATGTTCCTTCTCATTAGTGCCTAGTAGCAAGAGCTTATTTTGTTTGATAAATACTAAATTCAGTGAACTTATACTATTCTAAACACTGTAAAGAAAGCAAAATAAGACAAGAAAAACAAAAAGACGAGGCTTTACCCTTCATAAATGTATACTATAGAAATATACAAACTATTGCCCCCAAAATTCTATTTAGGATTCTGTAGGAGTTTAGGAAACACCTATTTAAGGACCTATTACTAGATTCTAGGTGCTATAAGAGATAGCAAATAAGCATCAGATACTGTCACTGCTGTCAGACTAAATCTTTTTTTTTTTTTATTTAAAGGATTAAGATAAGTTATCACATAATGTCATTCCAGTTTTCTTTCCCATTTCAAAGTGGCCATGTTTCAGGGGAAGTTGAACTTTTATTCATACATAGTTTATCCTTGTATTTTTAAAATTAGCCCTATAAAAACATTCCTTTTTTTTTAATCATTCCTAAGAATATTAAGGATGATTTATATCAATAAACTTCAGTAACTTTTACAGGATTTACTAGGCAGCCTTTTAGGTATAGTTAATGACACAGATTCTGGATTCAAGAATGCATGGGAACTAACCCTATGATCTATCTTTCTGACCATGTGTACATTTTTAAATCTCTGTGCCTAAATTTCATCACCTGTAAAGTGAGGCTAGTAATGAGTATTTAAGCAATAAAATGAAAGCATTCAGTGCAATGTATTGCATATATTGAACACTCAAAAATATATTACCATAAAATTACAGTGATTTCATTTTATTTGGCTTTCAAAAAAAACCCTTTCACATAAATATAGTTTATATTTATAGACACATAAATATAGCTTTATTATCCCCATTTTATGGAAGATGGAAGTTAAGAGATTATATTATTTGCCTATGGCCACATAGTAAGTTGAATAGTTGGTATACAACTCCCAATATTTTAATTCCATATCCAGATGTAATTTTATAATGATTGAGATGTATTATTTTTTTCTGGATATTTTACATCTGTCTCATTTATTGCTATAACTTTAAGTAATTTAGGAATAATTAATTCTTATCCTCTTTCTCTATTCCTTACCTCCCTCTATTCCTGACGTCCATAAAATAAAGCCTATCAGCTCTAGTTCCAAAATTTGTTGTGATCTATCCACTACTTCCCATCTATACTATGAGACATCACCTGGTCCACGTCATCATCACATCACAACTGGAAATCAGCAAGAGTCAACTTACCAATCTCATGTTGGTGCCCTTTCCCCACCTCTCCAGTTATAACACAATACAAATCCCTTATTGTGACCTAGAAAAGCAGACACAACGTTGCTCTGACTACCCCTCCTCTTCACCTCAACACCCTATCCCTTTTGTCCAAGTCAGGAGCCCACAGTCTTCTTTCTAGTGCCAGCTAAATGGCTTTCCTTGCATCTCAGCTCTTCCTGTGACTGGATCCTGCTTGGAATTCAGAAGTAAACTCAAAATCATCTCAAGTACAAAGTGGCTCCTGTCCCTGACCACACAATCTAGATTATTCTCCCTCGACAGTTAGATGCTTCTATTTTATTTTCTATGTAACACATACTACTCTATAAGATTATCTGCTTTGATTGTGTATTTAATTGTTAATTGTTTTCTGTCTTCTTTCCCTAGAATGTAAGCTCTAGAAAATTAATCCACCTTATTTGTTACTGAATTCGCAACCTGTAGAACAATGTAAGACATGGACTAGGCTTCCAATTAGCACTTGTTGAAATACTGAATTAACTTTACTCCCTGAAGCTCTTCTGAGTCTAAAAGTCCATTTTAGAATACACATATCCTGCAAAGTTGAAATTTCCAAGGAAGAAGATAGCCACTTGACTGATTCTCATAGTAGAGACAGAGGTAGAGGAAAAACAAAAAACAAGACAGCAGCATACTAATAGTAGTAAATAGTACTACTTGCAATACTAGCAATAATAAGAAAACATTGATTGTTAACAATTACCCAAAGTGGTTTAGGATAATGTACATATGTCCACCTTGAAGCAGATGTTACCATGCCTGTTCCACAGACAAAAACAAACAAACAAACAAACAAACAAACAAAAAACCCACTGGCTCAGAAAAGCTCCATCCCAAAGTCACTCTACCACCAAGTGATACAGACAGTATTGAAACCCAGGTTTATCTGCCTGTAAAGATATATTCTTTGCAAAATCTCTTCCATGAAGCAACCTATTGTGCTTTGTTTTGTTTTCTCAATGCTGGTTTGTTATTTTCCAATGATAGATAATTTTTCTAATTCCATGAGAAGAATACAAAAGCTGCCATGCTATCTGTTGACAACATACCTGCTTTTGAAAACTGCTAGAAATGGTTCTCCCTGGAAAGGGCATATCACCAGAGTCCTTATCATCCTTTTAGTTTTAAAATCCAGTGCAGTCACAGAAATATTTAGGCTTTGTTTTGCTACAAGGCTTCATCTTAAGGAATACAGAGACAAACTGAAAGCAAATGTCTCAAAACTGTGATCACTCAACACCAGAAACTCTGCTGGGAACAGGAGGAGATGAGTGTGGGGTCCACTCAGGGGACTCTGTCAGTGTTTCCTACTGAGAAGGATGAATGAAAGGAGTCTTCAAGGTTGAACACCCATAACTGGGGTCAGAACACTGGATTTATTACTATTTTCCACTCACGAAAAAACCCTCGCCTATGGTTTCTTTTCATTTTCAGCTTCTTGTATTTTAAACACTGAGTGAAATGCAAATGTGACATTTAAACTTTCAGAGGGACATTAAAAATGAACAGCTATGTGTAGAGAGTATTTGGTATGGATTGGTGGGGTAGTGAGGAGAGAAAAGGTTATTACATCTAAAGGAAATTTAACTGAAAAGAGAAAGAAAAAAAAAAAACAGACTAAGTTATTCATATATATGGGGAAACTGAAAGACTATAGAAGGGTACTGAATATAAATCTTCTTCCTCCTCAAATTGTTTGAAAAAAAAATTACGTACTGGGTAAGTCTAAAAACTTTATCTTACCCAAGAAAATATAGATGGTTTATTTTCCTGAGTTGACTGATGAGATGGAGAAGTTTTGTGGGGAGAAATTTAAGTCTCTCTTTAAAGTAATATTTTAATTCTCTGCTACTAATTTGAAAGGCTGCTAAGGCTTTGAAAATATTGCATTTTTCTGGACAGAGGGGAACTTGATGCCTATCAGTGATAATTATATGAGGAAAACATAATTCATACATTTATATTTCTAGAAAGATATCTGTAAACTTCCTAAATTGATGAAAGACAACTGTATAAACCAAAATACTAGGCAAATCATTGCATAAATAGTTGGGTCAAAGAATATGTGGCAATAAAATAGTTGAAATAGTAAGTAGAATCGATGAAGGTGGTGAGTCCAGAAAAATCCAGTGATTTATCCAATAACCATTGTGGAAGATATTTCACAATGAACAGAAGTCGGGTAAAAAGACTATCCAGTCTAGGGGATGTTTGTACACATGGAAGTCCAAGCCAATATCAACACTGCATATTAGTCTATACCTAATTGATGGGATAAAATGCCATTCCCAGGGGGAAAAAAAGATGCTCTTTAGATATTCTCCCGCTCAGAATTCTCATGGAGCACCTATATATATATTATCTGCTTATAAGCCTTAATGGTCTGTTAGAATTCTAGCATAGGCTCTCTTGTTTACCTTCTGTCTTTCCTCCTCTCTCCTAACCAACCCCCCTCCCTCACTGCCTCCACCTTCACCTTAAAGTGAAAAGTGTGTTGGTTGGGTAGATTGGGCAAAAGTTATTGGGGGTAGTAGGAAGGGGCAACTAGGCTGATGGTAAAAACATACTTTTCAAGAAGTCACTTCCTTTTGAGAATTTCTGCCTTTTTGTTATTGTTTTTTTTTAATTTAATGTTTTGCTGATTTTTCCGAGAAAGACAGAATGCAATGCAGAGAGAGAGGGAGACACAGAACTCTGGGCTTGAATCCACAAGTCGTGAGATCACAACCCAAGCTGAAGTTGAATGCTTAACTGAGTGAGCTATCCAGGTGCTGCTCCTACCTTTTTGTTCTTGATCCTTAAGTAACTCTGAGGCAGGAAGGAGGACTCATTACAGTTATAATTGAGAACATTAGTGGAGATTTGAAGATCAAATATCATACCCACACACTGCAACAATCTCTTTGGTGTGGATGGCATTTTGACTTCCCCACAAAAGAAAGTTCAGTAACAACAGAATTGATTAAGGATCATCCCTGTTCTTTAACAATTGTTAAACTGTTTGGAGATGTTTCTCCCAAGTAGCTACCAATGATATTCTGCAAATATCTGGGAATGATACATCATGATTTTGATGTCTTTACATAAATATCCCTAGATCATGAGCTGCTTGAGGGTCAGTTCCTTGGCTAACTCAGTGAATAGCCCATTAGAGAATATAATCTTAGGTCACAGGATATGTGACACTCTTACTAGGAACACCTGTGACTTTTGTGTGTCCAGTAGCTTTTGTTGGGACTCTCAATTCAAAAGGGCACAGCCTAGCTTCAAAGTCATTGATAAAGCCTTTTGTACTATGTCTACTCCTCAAAAACGTGGTATTTCTTTTCTCAGAAAGATACATATAAGTCTATTATCTCATTCACCTCAACCAACATCTTGTAAGTTAGTGTCATCTTTTTCCTGGAGGGGAAAATGAAGTCAAATAAGTAGTGACTTTGCCAAACGTTGTCCTTTATAGCAATGAGTCATGTTATCCTAATCATTCAGCTATATCCATAGAAGAGCCGCGGGCCCTGTATTTATAGGAAAATAGAAAGCAACAGCGGCTGGTAGGTGCCTAACACATGGTCATCTCAGTTGTTGTGTTTTTCTTTTTATTTCTTAGATCAGAATCTTAGCTTTACTAACTTGCTGTGTAACTGCAGATAGGTCACTTCTCAGTTTATTTGCTTGTAAAATGCATTAATTTTTCATTATATTTCATGGAATGGTTATAACAATGATAAATAAAAGGTATACATATAAATTATTGCCAAAATTGACATTTTCATTCATGCAGGTCAAATTGTCAGGTGTTCCAAAGTACCCTGGCTATGATGAGGGCGCTTCTGTGTTTGAGCAGTACCATGGTGCCAAGAATATCACTGTACTCTCGTTTTTGGGTAACTTTAGATTTCCAGTGGGCCCTTCTCTTTCTGTTTAGGTCCTGACTCTCTCATCAGTCTCCTCCATCTTCTATACCTGAATGTCAGGAAAGTAAGGAATAATCATCAGCCCCAAATTCTAAGAACTCACCATTGACAATCCTCATAGGATAGTTTCTCTTATCTTCTGGGCTCAAAATCTTTGTCTCCAAACCTTTATGCCGTATCTACTGATACCTTTAATTCAATAATCTTACAGACTGATTTCTCCCAGTCTCTTGATTATTTTTCTAGTTTCTCTTCCCTGACTCTGAGTGTCCTGGTTCACTTTGGTGGTAAGAGTTATATTCCAGCCACAGATGCTACAGAAGTCCACCCAGGAAAAGTCAAACTACAGCCACTCAAACATATGGGAGACAGAAAGTATGTTTATTTCCCTGCTTCTAGGTGTATCCACTGGGGCTTCCTTACATACCAATTGAAGGGTCATAGCAAAGTTAATTGACCTCTTTGAGTCTCAGTTTCCTCACATCTAAACTATGAATGATAATACACCTATATAGTAGTTACAATATAAGTTGCATTAAAGAATGCATGTAAGTACATAGTAGTCAGATAGCATCTGACTTCTTGCAAGGAAGCAACATGCCTTAGCTGTGTGTCAGTAGCAGTAGTGGTAGTTAATAGTCGTAGTAGGAACAGCAGCAGCAGCATCTCACTCATAATTCATTTTAACCTTATTTTTCATTTCATGGCTCGGTCGTTTACTTCACCACTTATTTTTAGCCACACAGGTATAAGAGCAAAATGGCTAATTCTTCCTGGTACCCCCCATGTGTGGACTCAGTCATGTCAGACTATGAAGAGAAGGCTAGTGAAGGAGTTGATAGACTGGTGATAGATACGGTCACTGTTTCCTTCATGTGAAGGGAGTTCCAGTAACCTGACATCTCTGACCTCTTTCTACTTCTCATTCACTAATTTCTATCAGTGGAGAATTACTGAATCCGATGATCCATACTGAAGGAGAAATGGGCCATACATAACCTAGTCACTTTTGTCAACATAACTCCTGCAAGATATTTCAGTCCTTATTACACACAGCATACCCTTTTTCCTTCTGTGTCCTGCTAAAATTTCTCTGCTTAGCCCTTCACATGGGACGCATGCAGTTTCACATCACGTCTCGTGACGAGGTGGGTGAACCTAGCTCCTTCTCAATTTTAGTATTAACAAGTCCACCGCTTTCTGGCAATGTTTAATATACCACACTGGGTGGATTAAAAGCCAAAATTTATTTTCTCACAGTTCTGGAGGCTAGAAGTCAGGGTATCAGAAGGTTTGGTTTTTCCTGAGCCCTCTCTCCTTGGCTTGTAGATGGCCACCTTGTCACCATGCCTTCACATGGCCTTTTCTCTGTGTATGCATATGCCTGGTATATCTTCCTCTTTTTTTTTTTTTTTCAACGTTTATTTATCTCTGGGACAGAGAGAGACAGAGCATGAACGGGGGAGGGGCAGAGAGAGAGGGAAACACAGAATCGGAAACAGGCTCCAGGCTCCGAGCCGTCGGCCCAGAGCCCGACGCGGGGCTCGAACTCACGGACCGCGAGATCGTGACCTGGCTGAAGTCGGACGCTTAACCGACTGCGCCACCCAGGCGCCCCAATATATCTTCCTCTTTTTAAAGAAACACCAGTGCTATTGAGTTAGGACCCTACTCTTATGACTTCATTTAATGCTAACCAACATTTTCAAGTTTCTCTCTCAAAATATAGCTGTATTTTAAAGTGCTGAAGTTTAGGACTTCAACATACAAATTTTGCAGGGACACGATTCAGTCCCTCATAGATTACCGTTTGTTTTCCTCTCAGCTGTTTTCAAATATTATGTTTGCATAAGATAGTGCAGATGAATCATTTTGAAGACTTCAGTAGTCTTAGAGCAGTATTTTTCAACCCTATTTTCATTACCCACCTGAGGGGCCATTTTTGGTCCTAGGGAGGGCCATAAATAGAACCTCCTAATATCCAACATATTTTGGCCGTTAAGAGTCAATTTTTGTCCTCTTGGGGGTAGTTTTCTGAAAAGGAGAGATTAAACAGAGCAGGAACAGAATTCAATCACCAAGCAGGCATTATGACTCATTCCAGAGCTCCTTAGCCCCTTCCAAGGCAGTACTCTGAGCTCTTAGCTCTGGGGACCTCAGAATGAGATTATCCACATGCATGGAGCATAAAAGGGATATCTTCGATTGGGCAGAGCATTGAACTAAATAAGTAAAATCACATTCCTACCTTTTTGTCTATACTATATCACCATATGTTAAAGGTCTATTTGGGACTGATTACCTGACTTACAATACAGACTAGATAGCATACATAAAATTTCACTTTGTAAGGCCTGGGTCAATCAGACACTTGAAAGTAACTTGTAACTATATCCTCTGGAATAGCTGGCACTGAGATGTGAGGTACTCATGCGACTCTCTATTGGGAGAGGTGCACCCTGTGAATTAGACTTCCATGAACACAGAAAACAAAAAGGGCTTCCAAGTATGGACCCCAAATCGAAAGATAAGAATCCCTAAATGTTGACGCTGATATGCTATTGGGTTGCTTCTCAGGTAGACAAGTCTATAGAGTTCTTCTGAGTGAGTGCTACACAGTATTTATTAAGTATAAGCTAACAATACTCCTGATAAAAACAGATAAGCATAACAACAAAAACAATGGAAGATCAACAACAAAAGTTTGAGACTGGAGCGCCTGGGTGGCTCAGTTGGTTGGGCATCCGACTTCGGCTCAGGTCATGATCACGGTTTGTGAGTTCGAGCCCCATGTTAGGCTCTGTGCTGACAGCTCAGAGCCTGGAGCCTGCTTTGGATTCTGTGTCTCCTTCTCTCTCTTCCCCTCCCCAACTTGTGCTCTGTCTCTAGGTCTCTCAAAAAATAAATAAAAATGTAAAAAAAAATTAAAAAGTTCGAGAGCATTTCGATGTCAGACACGGTGCCAAGCATAATGTCATTTAATACTCACAACTGGTAGGAGATAGATGCTATCATCACAGTCATTCTGTTCATGAATTACAATGAGGTTTAACAAGGTAAGTAACTTATTCCATGTCAAATCTAGGTCTGATTACACAGTCGGAGTATTCGCCACAAACCATTCTGGTTGCCACCTGCTCCTACCTCGTGGGTGTAGATAATAAAACTAATCTTTACAGTGCCAACACTACTCTCGCCTCTTACATTCTGTCTTTTATACAGCAAGAGGGATCTGAGAGGTGCCTTCCACGCATATCCTCATAGAAGAAGAAAAGAAATGCACCATTTGGAGAGGAACTGTGGCCACAGGCAGAGCTGCAGCTTATGTTAGCTCTAACTATAAAATTGTACCCTCAGAATGCACACCCCTCTGAAGTAGGTACCTAGGCAATGATTTCCACCTTCCAAATGAGGACACCAAGGACTAGAGACTTCACTGATTTATCCAAGGTCATTTATCCAAATGTAAGTATCAAAAATAATTGGTAACTTCTGACTCTAAGTTTGCTGCTAGATTCCCTACATTATATTGTTCCTATGAAGGGAAATATTCTTCTCTTTTCCTCCACTCCACTGTGTCCCCACTCCTGCCCCTGACATCAGCTTCCTACTTCCTCATCACCACTGTGGTTTTGAAGTTTCTAAGTCATTTGGAGGAAATCAACTTCTCCAGCATCCAGACACGCTTGTGCTAAAGAAGTCTGCAGTACATAAAGCACAGAGAGGATTTACATCTTTGACTCTCTTCCAACAGATATTACTTATCTTGAACTGCCAGCAGAGTCTCGTCTATGTGATGTGCGTGACAGTGAGGAATAGCTTTTTGCTGCATTGCCCAGCTTTTGTGGGCAAAAACATAAAATAAAATTCAAGTAGGAGTTGTTGTCTGATGGAACGAATATTCAGGAACATCTCTGGGAAATCTTGGCAAGGGGACTGAGGTGGGAGACCTAATATTAGGGTCTACGAAAATGACCCCCAAATTCCTGACCCCTTGCAAAGATTTTGTGGAGGTTTGTCAAGGAAACAAAAAAAAAAAAAAAAAAAAAAAAAAGAGAGAGAGAGAGAGAGAGAGAGATTATTCAGCCTTTCTTAAGACTCCTGTGTGCCAACTCTTTCCCAGTAAAGCTGTCTTTGAATTACATATAATGTGAGAAAAGTTTGTTTATAACTTGGTCCTTTAAAACTCAGAATCAATGGTGTCTTACAAACTGTAATGAGTAGTCATTATAGACGGTGACTACATATCTCAGTAGTAACTTGCATACATCAGACAGTCAAAAATGGTAATTCTTCTTAATTTTAGTTACCATTTCTGCTTTATATTTCTATCAGGTTTTTTTTTTTGTCTCCACAGGATAGCACAGAGTGTTAGATGAGATGTCTGCATTTTACAGTATACCCATGGTACAATAAAATCCAGTTTTAAATTTACATTCATAGCACAGAGTAGAAAATATTAATTAATGGACCTATTTTCAAAAAAAATTCCTAGGTATACCTAGAAATTATCAGACTTAAGTAATTAAAATTACTAAATATGAAAGAGATCTGGTTGATTTAGAACTGGTTGAATTGAGGTAAAAAAAAAAGTCTTCACAATTTTGATAATATGTTTAAACAAGATATTCTCAGTTTATTGCAATATTTGCCTATCAGCAATAAAAAAAGGGTTTAAAATTGTACCAAAGGGTCAATTACACCAATGCCAGCTTAATATCATCAGATTATGCACAAATAAATTATTTCGTACTTTTCATTTTAATAGCATGACTGACCTCTGAATTCGATCTTATTTAAGCTCAGTATTTCTTCACTGAGATATAAAACGGAACTCAGGGATTCAATCCTGGTAGTGAACATTAGTTCAAAATCCTACTTTGATGTATATGAAAACGTGTTAAAAAATAAAACACATTTGACAGGCACAAACATATTTTTTCAACATAAGCATAAGCATAGTGTCAAGTACTAACATAATATAAACTATTTTGAGGGTTTTAGTCACAGCACATATGTACTTTTTTCTTTCCTTCTTCTCTGATATCAAATGCTAGCAGCATAAGATCCACTCTAGAATAAATCAAGGGAATTTGGGTATACTGCTCATTGTGAAATGTATGTATTCTTAAAATGGTCAAATGGTCTTAAATGTATCCCATGTATTATTTTTCATTTTAAATACACATAGTAAATTCAGGCATACAGTTTTATCCTTAAGTCAACTCCTCACAAGTGGTTACAGGAGTTTCAAGAGTTCCAGACCTCAAAGAAGTAGTCACATATCACTCAAGGAACAGAGGGTTTCAGTGAAAAAGCAAGTACAGTTATTTTCCAGCAGCACTAGTGAGCACTGCTCCATATGAGGGATGTGTATCCATCCACGAACCAGTGCAGAATTAACAACAAGGTCAATTCTAAATAAGCTTCTGGGCTGAGGGTAGGAATGGTCCCTTAAAATTAAATATAGGTGGTACTGGTAAAAGAAGAAACTAAATAATGACAAAGCAGCCAACATTTGCCTACCACAAGCTAACATCTGAATCTCTGGCAGTGTGGCCAGGATGTCTGCATTTTTAAACAGATCTCTCAGGTGATTCTTATTGGCATTAAGCTTTAAGAACCACTCTTCATATACAATCTTTGCATCTCTAGAAACAATTAGGAGACTAGGTGAAGCAGATTCCTCTACCCAATGTGAGTGGGCATCCCATCCACTGAGGGCCAATACGACAGAAGAAGGGAAAATTCACTCTTTCTACCTGATGCTGGAGCCAGGATATTTGTCTTCTACTCATGGACTAGGACTTACAACATCTGATGGTAGGTGCTCAGGCTTCTGGGCTCACACTGGAACTACACCACCAGTTTTCCTGGATCTCCAGCCACAGACAAAGTATCATAGAACTTCTCCACCTCCATAATCACCTGAGCCAATTCCTCATAAAACATATATAAATAAATATATTTATTATTTATTTTATAAATGCATAGATGTGATAAGTAAATGTAATAATATGGCAAAATAATTTAATAAATAAAATGTAATAATACAATCTATGTAACCAAATATTTGAGAAACATTTAGACGTATAAATGTATATAAAAAAGAAAGAAAGTCAGAGTGATTCATTCTTTGTTGGCTCTGCTTTTCTGGAAAACCCTAATACATTGCCCTTGCTATAAGAATACTCTTTGATTACTGAGTTTTAATTAATTAATTTTTACAAATAGCGTATTTTCTTTCTGATGGGCTCTGCAAAGTGTTCGTTATGGCTGTGAGATTATGCTCTCTCTCTCACTGAAGTTTGCTGTATCTGCATCTGTGTTTACTCACGTAGGTGCTTCCTCTGATGCAACCGCCATTACTTTACCTGCTGCATTTTCTGTCCCTTGATGGGTTGGCTATTTTTGTCCAAGATAGAAAAGAAAGGGAAGTTTAAAATGACCTTGAGGGGCGCCTGGGTGGCGCAGTCGGTTAAGCGTCCGACTTCAGCCAGGTCACGATCTCGCGGTCCGTGAGTTCGAGCCCTGCGTAGGGCTCTGGGCTGATGGCTCAGAGCCTGAAGCCTGTTTCCGATTCTGTGTCTCCCTCTCTCTCTGCCCCTCCCCCGTTCATGCTTCTGTCTCTCTCTGTCCCAAAAATAAATAAACGTTGAAAAAATTAAAAAAAAAAATAAAATGACCTTGAACAGGAAAATTTCTAGCTGTTTAAAAATATTCTAGGGGCGCCTGGGTGGCGCAGTCGGTTAAGCGTCCGACTTCAG
>NW_024412421.1:16399545-16440700 GCF_014898765.1 Herpailurus yagouaroundi
AGCCTGTTTCCGATTCTGTGTCTCCCTCTCTCTCTGCCCCTCCCCCGTTCATGCTCTGTCTCTCTCTGTCCCAAAAATAAATAAACGTTGAAAAAAAAAATTCTAAAAAATGGATCCTCCAATAAGCCTTAATATAGGTCACACACAACTTCTGGAAAAAATGTTGAACATCCTTCAGAAAAGACAACATAGAACTAGCTCTACCCATTACTCTTTTGTTACCTTAAATTCCACCATGTGGATTCTTCTTGCTCTTTCAAATGCTCTCTCCTAATCCATCTTCTATATACACCATTTATTTAGTGCTTGAAATATTGGTGATATAGTACAGGCCCTAGGGTTGTAAGTTAGATTACATGGTGTCCTCTCTCCTAGACCCACAGAGTGGCCAATATTATGAATATTAATAGATAAATCAACAGGTTACTATTGTGTTACAGAGTAAGTGAACCCAATTGCTCCTGGAAACCTGACAACTCTGTTCAAACAGAGGGCAGAGGGACAGAGATTTAAAGAAAAAGGATTTGGCAAGCATAAAAGTACATTACATACTGATGAAATAGTATGTACTGAGGCAAAGGGATATGGAAATGCATGATGTTTATAGTGAAGAGCATGTTTCTCAAATACTTGTTTAGAGTAAAGGAAGTGATACGGGGATGTTTAGATGGGAGAATGCAAAGCTAGAAAGGAACATTGAATATATGGACCATATATATCCACTGAAAATTTTTTAGGCAGGGGGGACATCAGACATGTCATTTTAGGAACATGATTGTAACATCATATGACAAACTAAGGAGGTTAAATTTGAGAATAAGATTAAGACTAAATACAATAATTGGTCGACAATTTAAGTAAGATTTGATGAGACCTGAAGATAAACATTGGCAGGAGGGCTGTCACGAGAGTTTCGATATGTGAAATAAAATATTTAGGGCTTTGTAGCTCATTGGATGCAATGGTGAAGAAAAAGAGAGGGGATGAAGATGGCTCCTGGCCTGAAAAGTAAGTGATGTGAGAAAAAGTAAAGCGAATAAGCCATATTTAATTCTCTTAATTTCTATGGGCTATTCATGCTGGAAACATTTAGTGATTATTAACAGCACAGAATCACAGACTAGCGAACACCACACAGACTATACCATATAAAAATGTTGAACAATTCCTGTGGTTCTACAACTTTTCACTTTGACAATCAGAGTTCTCAAAAGCATATTGTAGAAGTTCTTCTACCTTATGCCTATGTTTCTCAGGAAGCTCTTTCTGAATGAATTATCTCAATGATCCAAAGAACTTTATATTTAGTGACTGTAACAGCCTAGTTGCCAGAGAGACATCTTCTGTACAGCTATACGTCAAAGGGCAAATAGACAACTAGGGCTCCTTTAGCTTTTCTACTAAGGAAATGCTACAGATAGCTGAGAAGGGAGCATGCATAGCAGCGCTGCATCTTGATGATTTTTTGATTATTGATTATGGAAATTGGGAAATGTCTGTCTAATCCTATCAGCTTCAGACTGACTCTTCAAAGGTTCTTTGGTTTCTCACTTTGATATTCCCTCATTCTGGTAATTCCCACCACACTTCACCCTTACTTTCTTAGTATTATAATTTGATTGCGATAGAGAGACTTGTGACAGCAACATTTTGAGTCATTGCACGATTCATAAATAAGTTGATTTTCCCAAGGTCACACAAAATAACATTTTATTTTTAATGTTTATTTATTTATTTTGAGACAGTGAGTGAGCACAAGTGGAGGATCTCATAAACCATGATATCATGACCTGAGCTGAAATCAAGAGTTAGGCACTTAATTGACTGAGCCACCCAGGTGCCCCCCTCACCCCGCCAAAAATACTTTATATTAAAAGAATGAATTGACAATTGGATTAGGTTTAGGGTTTTGTCTCCTATTTGTGACAGAAAAGTAGGAAGCAATGAGTTGGTGGGGCATTTGAGTCTGGGATATTAAGCTTTAGCCATGGGGTATGTACCTACTGGAAAAGTTGAGAAAAGATCGATTTTAAGGACCAGGAAAACAATCCTCATCAGAAAGACTTTTCCCCAGAGAGGAGTAAAGTATATCCATCACTTAAGGCTGACAAATTGATTCTAGGTGATCAGTTCATTCAACGTACAGAGACTGTGTGAGCTCATCCAAAAAAGTTACATGGAAAGATCTAACAAACCAAAGGAGGTATCCATAATAGACAAGTGGTTTAGAAGAAAAGTCAAGGCCACATACCTTGTCTGTGTTCCTATTTTGGGGGTGATCCAATGAGCACACTGAAGTCCTGAATTTTGTGGTCTTGTAGTGGTAGACAGACTGATGAGACCAAAATGTAGTCATCAACGTTTCTGTGTAGTACTAGTTAACTGGGAACTTCTCTATGTTACATCTATACAATGTAATGATGAGTGGGAAATGGAAGAAGCATATGACTGAAGTATGTATTGACATCTTTCTCCCTTGTATTTTGTCCACCTCTGTCAAATAAGAGTATTATCAAATTCTTGTTGTTTGCAAGTAGTTATCTATATCAAAAATAATCTTCCAAGAAAGGGAACCTGAAAATACCTGAATACAAATTGTCAGGATCATGAAAATGCCCTGGATCCCCATCATTCCTTCAACAAATTGTGTGTGTGTGTGTGTGTGTGTGTGTGTGTGTGTGTGTGTGATATGTGTATATGTTATGAACAAGCTCTTTCTAGCTGTAGCTCAAAAGATACATAACAGATAGTAATAGAGTTGCTGCTTTCTTCCATGGTTGTGGTGCATACAAACAACTTGAGACTTCAAGGTATCAAATAAATGAGTTTTCAGGTTGCTATCCCCCATAAACTAATTGAAGTCATGTGCTTCTTCTACTTAAAGATTATCTCTGGCAGTGCGTCTGAAAATGAAAAACCAGAAGAAACACTCTGCTCCTTGCCCTGTTCCATAGCTCCGCTATGGACTCCAGAGTGATCTCTAACGATTGTAGGTTTAGTGAAGAGCAAATCTTAAAATAAGACAAAGTTCAAATAATCTTCAGCTTGGCTGCCTCAAATTATGCAGAGTAACTGGAGTATTCCCTATTTCATTTTGTCAGTGGGGTTTCAGATGAAATTGCAGGGACCCCTCAGACTCAAAAAGCAACGGGAACACTTTACACTCAACCACGAGTTCTCCAGCACTCAGTGAACTTGACATTCCCCTCTGAGTGTGTTAGTAAACCGGAAGAAAATGGCACAGGAAAAGCTTAAACTTGAAACCATGTGGTGAAATCTGCCAACATCTGCAGCACCTACACTGGCTATTTTCACGTGGAAGTGTAAGTCTCAATCCCCTCCCCAAACCCAAAATACACTCATACTGCAGTATAATATTCTCCTTAGCAGCACCAGATTAACCCAGAAAATGTTTCAGTATTTAGTACTGTTTTATCAGGCTGTTTCTAGGCAGTTTCACTAACTTTAAGAACAAGAAATTATAATATTAAAACAGGACCTATACATAAAAACACAAACATAACACACATAGAAAAGGAGATCATTGCCGAGTATGTGAAAATGTCCTGGAGCTTTTGTTATTCTTCAGAAAGGACCCTAGTTCTGTATTTTATACTAACAATTTTAAATCTTCACATTAATCTCTTATTAAGCCCTGACAATGAATGGAGGGGCATTGTGAGTAAGGCCCAAAGTGACCCTAGATTTACATTTTCACCTTGGGGCTCTTCTCTATACCTATTTTCCTATCTTTAAAACAGTAGTTAAGATTCATCTATTTCTAAGGTCATTCATTCTTAGCTTTAAAAGTTTATCATGGCATTCCATTAATTAGATTTTATTAAATATAAACTTTAAGAGCCATCTTTATCAGTTCAAAATTGTTCAGCAGCTTTCAAAAAAAATCCATTAAGAGTTTGTAATTGACTTACCCAATGGCATCTCCCAGTATTTCCCAGGAAATTTTCACATGTAAGATAGGTCCGTCCCACCTCTAAACATCCTCTGCTGGCTGTACTATCTGCCTCCTCCAGCATCTTGGCAGCCTCCTTTGTGGCTGATGGCATCCACCTGAGTTCAGACCCTGATTCAACCACTTCCACGTAGCTGAGCTTCAGGGTCTCAGTAAATTATTTACCATCTTGATCCCATTTTCTTATTTACAAAAGCAAGGTTGCTTATATGCCTGCTCCTCAATGAACTTGTTAGAAATACAGAATCACTGGCTTAATCTCACACCTTCTGATTAGAGAAGTACTGGTTTATACAACTGTATCTAATAACACAAGGAATGAACTTACAATGGTTCCTAACAAACAGTAAGAACTCATAAATGCTATTATGCTTATTAACTTAGTAAATACTAACTAGTCATAATTCAGAAGTTCAAGGTAGAGATGATTATTTTGGATAATGAGAGCAATGTCTTATTATCCAATGCTGTTCCCCCCAAAACAAGACAAACAAAACACACATTACCAAATAACTGATCCTTAACCAAAATTCCATTAATAGAGTTGAAAGGATTAATATGTATTAATATATGAGACAAGAGAACACTGAAGCCTAATGGTGTTTCCTGTGCGCTCAAGTAGCAAATTATACAATAAAATCTTGCTAGTCATGTTCTACATCTTTCTCCCGCCAAATTCAGGCTTCTGAAATGAAATTCCAAGTAGATGTCATTTCTTCTAAATATTCTTGTCTGGTTCATGAAGAGCAATAGATAAAGCCCAAACGTTTTGGTGCTTGGGTGTTTAGTTTCATCTTCTGATACCCTCCCCTACATTCTCCTGCCTGCCTCCCACATTTCCCAACCCACTGTTGTGCTTCTGTAACTTCACACAGAATATGTGCATCCCCTTAAATGCCATCATTTTCCATCAACTACAGAAATCCTATTTCTTCCCCACATCTCTTCTTGCATGTCACCTGTTCTGTGAAGAAACAAGTTTCCAAAGAAGGTGTAATTCTCCTATGAGGCTAATAGAGCATAATTTATATCCTCTCTCTAGCTGCTAATTACACTGTGTTGAAATTGTCTCCTTAAATCTATCCATTTCACACAGTAAACTGTGCATTCAATGAAGGAATGTTCATATTCGCCATTTCCTTAGCATATATTCCTAGATTATTCTTGGACAATACCAGTAGATGTCAAACTTTACTGTTCACTAGAAATTCCCAGAAGCTTGTTAAAACACAGGTTTTAATAGGCTTAACTGACAGAACCCCGATGCATATTAGGAACTCAGCAAACTTTTGTTGAAAATATGAATCGATATGGATGTGGTTATGATCCCTGCACCTAATGTCAGACAAGTATGAGGTCAGATCCCTGATCTTCTAGGTACCAGTCTATACATGGTCATTTTATCTGAATTTTGTAGTTGTTGTTCTTCAGAGCAATTGTTCTCTATCACTGCTTCACAAATTGCCACAAATTTTGTGGTTTAAAACACATTTACTACTGTGTGGTAGTTCCTTCTCACAAGTAAGCACAGAATTTCCATATGACCTAGTAATTCCAATCTTAGTAATATACTCAAAAGCGCTGAATCAAACAAATGCATGTATACACATATATAGTAGCAGTATTCACAATAGCCAAAAGATGGAAACAACTCAAATGGCCATTGATGGATGAATGAATAAACAAAATACTATATATCCACATAAGAGAATATTATTCAGGGATAGAAAAAAATAAAGTACTGGGGGTGCCTGGATGGCTCAGTCAGTTAAGCGTCGGACTCTGGCTCAGGTCATGATCTCACAGCCTGTGGGTTCGAGCCCCGCATTGGGTTCTGCGCTGACAGCTCAGAGCCTGGAGCCTGCCTTGGATTCTGTGTCTTTCTCTCTCTCTTCCCCTCCCCCACTTGTGTTTTCTCTCTCTCAAAAATAATAAATAAGCCTAAAAGAAAAAAGAAACAAAGTAATGATATATGCTACAGTGTAGATGAACCTTGAAAAGAAATCAGACAAAGGTCACATACTGCATGATTACATTTATATGAAATATCCATAGTAGGTAAATCTATATAGGCAGAAGCAGATTAGTAGTTGCTAAGAGCTGCAGGAAGGGAGGCAGGTAGGGAATGACCACTTACTTACTGGGTACCAGGTTTCCTTTTGGGGGTATTGAAAATGTGTGCAAATAAAAATTAATGACTGCACAAAATGGTAAATATAATAAATGAGTCATAGGCTCTAAAATGGGCTAATTTTATGCTATGTGAAATTTAACTCAATTGAAAATAATTAAAAAAAAAACATTCTTCTATTTTCTTCAAGTTTCCATGAGTAAGGAACCTGGACACATTTTAGCTGTATCCTCTACCCAGGATCTCACAAGGCTAAAGTTAAGGTATTGGTCAGGCTGCATTCTGATTACAGGTTTGAGTGGGAAAGGATACTTTTTCCATACCCCTTCATTTGCATAATTCATTTTCTTGTGCTGTACAGAATGGTACCTTGCTTCCTTAGAGCAAACAAGAAACCCTCTGACCCAATCTTGGCCACCTTACTGCACTGCATTCCAGGTTTGAGTTTCTGCACCATGACTCAAGTTCCCCCTTTGGAGTGCACCCAGACATTTACATTCATCTTTCAGTACTGATGTTCTCCATGCAAGTTGTGGCTCATGTATCAGTGTTTACAAGAAAATCAATCAGTACTTTTGATTAAGTACTACAAATCATAACAAATTATAATTATGTCTAGAAGCTCCTTTCCCATATAAAATGCTAAATTCTTATAAAGAAGGTAATATGACTTCTTCATATGCTGAACAGATGGCACTCTTATAGGATTCATCTGATTGGATCAGACCACCCAGAATGATTACCCTTTTGATTAACTCAAAATCAAATGCTTGGGAACTTAATCACGTCTGAGAAGTCCATTTACCTTTGGCAAGTCACAGGCTCTGTCTGTACTCAAGGAGAGAGGGTTATGTAATGGTGTGACTCATTGGCGAGTCACCTTAGAGTATGTTTGCTTGCTATAGACTGAATGCCTGTGTTCCCCAAAATTCATATGTTGACATCGAATCACCAATGTTAAGATATTTGGTGGTGGTGACTTTGGAAGGCAATTAGGTCATGAGGCTGGAGCCCCTATGAATAGGATTAGTACCCTTATAAATGAGATACGAGAAAACTCCTTGCCATTCTACCACCTGAGGACACAACAAGAAGACAGTCATCTATAAACCAGGAAGCAAGTTCTCACTGTATTCCCATCCTCCAGAACTGTGAGAGATAAAATTCTATTGTCTCTAAGCCACTCCATCTATGGTATTTTTGTAGTAGCAGCCCAAATATTATACTAGCCTCTCAATTTGTAGAGTGACAAAGAAATAATACACACACTTCCTTAGGTCTGTCACAGGAATTCAATGAGTCGAAGCCAGCACAATGCTTATATATAGTAAAGGCTTTGTAAGTATTAGGTATCATAATAATTATTTACCTTATTTATCATATGTCAATTATTAATTCTTCCTAGTATAAATTTATTTTATTTACAAAAGGTAACGGAGGCTAGAAAACAAAACCTAATCATGATTATTGTATTTTGAGGTTGAATAACAAATACTCAACACAACTGACTCCAATGCTTCAAAATATATTTTGAGGTAGAAAATAGCATCCTAGCCTCCAAAAAGAAATGATAGATGGGCTGATAAGGAGATATGTGGAGTTTTCTGAGCATGTCCGCACACACAGTACACTTTAGAGAGGACTTTAGTGGAGTGATTTTTCCCTTGAATGATGCTGGTAACCAAATCAATGGGAGTGGCCAGTGCTGTTGGCTGCTGCCGCCTAATGGGCACCTCTTACTAAGGGACGAGGTAAGCAGTTCCAGATTATCCTTCAAGAGCCTTGTGCTATTTCTTGCCTCTGAATAATTGCATATTTCTTCATTGCCATAATGGACATGTTCTAGATTTTCATGTAGCAGTGCTAGAAGCACAGGCAGCAGGCCAGTGAGGAGGTGGATCTGGCCCATTCTATGCCGAATAAAGTTCCGTGAGGAGGCTACATAGGTATGGTCTCTGAGAACAAACTGGGATACTGTATTTGTTCTATCACCATCAAGCTGTGTGGCTAGACAATTACATAACCTAGCTAAACCCATGCCTCTCCATCCACCAAATAAAAATAGCCATTTCTAAATTTTAGTAATGATTAAAGCATTACTTGTTAAAAATACTTTTGATTATTGGTAGCCACTTTTGTTGTTATTACTATTATTATTAGTGTTACAAAATACCTAACACAGAAGCTGACACGTGTGTGGCTTAAGGTCAATTATGACCCCATTTATGCAAAGGTCTTAATATTCAATGCTAAGATAAAGCACATGGGTGGGATAGTATGAACTTTCCCGGAAGACAAGTTTGACTTTAAGCTCAAACTGTGTGGCTAAGGATCCCTGCTAATACTTGCATGACCTAGAGTCTCCACAAACTATTGATGCCAGTTGTATCCATCACCTGTAAAAATGGTGGTAAGTCACAGTGCTGCCATGAACACTGGACAAGGTGAGCTGAGGGATTTCGTACCCAATGCCTAGTATATATCAAGTGCTCAGTGGGGTAAGATACTAGCAAGGAATAACAAGGGGGGGGGGATTTTAACATCACTCCTCTGACTCCATAATCCAAAATCTTAGTCATTTAACTTTACACAATACGTTTTTGAGGCTCTGCACCATGTCTGATGCTCCTCTTCTGCAGTCCACACATAAAATTTGTATTTATCCTGATGTTTTCCATGCAGATTGTGGCTCATATGTCTATTCTCCCAGGGAAACCAATAATCAATTTTGCTTAAGTACTATAGATTATATCTAACTATAATTATTTGTGTAGACTCTGCCTACCCACTGAAAATGCTAAGTTACTGAAAAAATGGTAACTTTTAATTTTCTTCATATGCTAAACAGCTAACGCAGAGCTCAACTAGCAGTAGTCACTTAAGTAATGTAAACTATAAAAGCAATGATGGAATAAATGAGTGAATGAACAAAAAATAAATTAGTGTTCCCTTACATCATTTTGCAGTTATCTTTGCCACGTAAGCATCTGGTAAAGGAGAAATGTAATTCCCATTTGCACACAGCAGATCCCTTTAAAATGGTTTCAATGATAACTGGCATGGTTCTCTGCCCTCAAATCTCTTCTCTAGAATTCCACTTCAACAGTTAATTTCAAATATTACTATAAAATTATTTCCATAGCAGTTTCCAATCAACCCAAATGAATCCATCCAAAGCAAACAAACAAATAATGTATAGAGATGGTGATTAAGAGTACACTTGTCATGGTGAGCACTGAGAAACGTATAGATTTGGTGAATCATTATACTGTACACCTGAAACTAATATAATACTGTATGTTAATTATACTTGAACATTTTTTTTCAAAAATTAAAAAGTAAAATAAAATAGCAATGAAAATATATTTTAAAAAGAAGTGTTTCCTAAGTTGTTTTTATACTGTATTTATTTATGTATAGATTATTCAGTTATTTTATTTTCAAGAATTTTAATTCTTATTCCATGCTTTTTTATTTTTTTTAAATAAACAAGTTCCCTACTCTGTTTCCACTCTCCCCAAAACTTTCCAGATAATATAGCTATGATATCACTTCCTAAGACATGATCCACGTCTGATAGGAAAAAAGGAGGCAGTCAAGTGACTTATAACACCCAAGGGGTTCTGTGGAAATATCTCCTGGATGGGGGGGGGGGGGGAGGTAAATATCTGATTGGAATCCAACCAGTGGATGGCAGTTCAAATGAGAGAACTATGAAGATTGGTAAGAAATTAGGTAGTTCCTAGAGAAGAACAAAAAAGATAAAAAATAAGTAAATATACAGAATCAAGAGTGTGAGGAAGAAAATGGAGAAGTGTAAATCACTTACTATGTATGAGACATCATTGTAGTCTTTGGATATTTAATACACAAAAATGAACATTTAAATAGCACCACTCCATCTATCCACTGCCTCATAATTTATATACCACAACAAGTAACTACTCCAACTGAAACAACATTGGTATCTTTACTCCAGAACTTTTTAAAATTGCTTTTACTGTCCTCCTCTGCATTGACTGATATTCTCTGGCTCCAGTGTTTTATTCTTACTCAGTCATATTTCCTTGTATCTAAAATTTGAGCTCAGGTATCACATCGTCCATAAAATCCTACCCGTCCAATTCCCTGCCATGTCCAGTACCCTATACTATATTTCTTTATGCTGCTTTAATAACCCGTGGTTCTGTTTTGTTGCACCTACTTGATTATATCTGTCTTTACAGTCACCAATGATAGTTAAATAAAAATTGGAGGAATTCCCCCATTTTAACATTCACAGAAAACCTGTAAGTAGGTGTTATGCTGAATCTTACACATCATAAATAGTCAAATACCCAGAGTATCACTGTCAGCTCCAGGATTCAAAGCCCTATCTGTCAAATGTACAGTCCATACTCTTGTCACTCAGAAACATTTTAATACTTTAATTATAATATAACCTCACAAAAGAGAAAATGGCTGTTGCTTGGAAAGAGTTACACCAGAAAAACAATATAGACCTGACAAAGAGAATCCGAATAAACTTCTGAATTCTTGATGAGAAAAAGCAAAAGAAATGAAATAAACATTTCTGACTGATCAGGTAAGTGAAAATACATTCTGTGCAATGAAATCTGTGTTCTTTATACGTGCCAGAAAGACATTTTGGGGGTGGGGTGGGAGTATCCAAAGTGTTATAAAGTCTTTCTTGTGCTCCTATTAATAGAACTCTTAGAAGAAAGAAAAAGACCAACGGTCTAGGATCCAGGCAAAATGAATCCACTTGTTATCCCTGATCAACAGAGCAAAGCTGATATTTTTAACAGTGTGACCTTAGTTAGGTATGTTAAGCTCTCTAGACTTAGTTTCCACATCTGAAAATTGGACATCATATCAATGTCATAGAACTTTTATAGGTTGTAAATTAGATAATATAAAATGCCCATTCCAGTAATTGCCACATACAAAATAGTAAGAGGATAATGATCATAATGGCAGCTAGGTCAGGTCTTAACTCCCTGAACTACAATGTCCTTAGGCAATTATGTTTTGCACTATCCAATGATCATAGGAGTACCCTAAATCATGGTAAATTCATTTCAAGGCATAATGTGCATATGCAGGGTGATAAAATTCTTATGAACAGCACTCAGAATTATTTCTGCTTGTGTTAAGAAAGCCAGTGGGCCAAGAAGGCTTCATTTCTATCTTGGCTTATTGGTGCTTTGTTGTTGTTGTTGTTGTTACTTTGTTTTTTACCATGAAAAAGGAAATGCAAACACAAAGGATGAAACCAAAGGGAAACTATGGCACTATTTTATTATCATTTTTAGATGGAGAAAAGTTTGTTCTCCTCACCCTAATATGACTTTCTCTGGAAGTGAGCAGTTGGCCTAATTGTAGTCCTAAACAGAAAGTTTTCCTACCTGCTACACCCAAATTATGTGAGCCAATGGCTGCTCAAAATCTCAGAAAGTATCACTGCATATGAATATAAGAGTAGAGGTAAAGCGAAGCCAACTCTTCTTTGTGTTTCATCCATCTGGTTTCCCTTCTTACTGATCCTAACACAATGCTTCTCTGAGAAGCATATGCTGAGACATAATAGGGGTCCAAAGAGTTTACTGGGGAGTCACCCTGAGAAAGGAAACAGGAGCAAGCATGATTGAGAAGGACATGCCATCAAATTGCAAGGCAGAGCTGGCAAAGTCTCTTGTGTCCCAAAGAAAAAGTCTGGACCAAAGATTACCAATCTGAAGAATCCCATGATGAGTGGGCAATGGCCAGACTTTTCACCACTGCCTTGCTTAATAATTAGATAGAAGACACATGAAGGAGTGTGATATAAGCATGAAAATACTGAAAGAAACCCTGAAAATGCTACCAGGTGAAGGCAGTCAGCTTCCATACTCCATGAAGATAGACATTAAGTCTTTTCTTGAAGAGGAATCTGAAAGGTATGCCTCCATACAAATAATGACCCAGTGGACCATGTACATAATACAGTCTCAGACCTAGCATGTGAAACCTCAGAATTGCTACCTACTCTTCTAGTTGAAAAACTAGCTAACTGAGGGACAGAAATTTTGTTTCTTATCTTCACCTCTTAAAATAGTGGCCATGATAATGATGATCAGTCAATTTCAAAGCAGTTTCATTTGTTCTAAACTTGGTGCTTCTGCCAGAGGAAATTCTTATATATTTTTTAAGTACTGATAGGATAAAATAAGTTTAAAAAAGTAATTTAATTTTTCTACATTTAGAAGCTGAAAATTAATAAGAAGGCAAAGATCATAGCATTAATCCTACTCTGACACAATCTTTGAGATTATTCTTGGGATGAATATTTTCTCTAGGGGTTAGTAAGCTTGAGGGAATGAATGAAAAGCTGTAGTACACTAGATAATTTAGAATAAGGAATTCAAATAAGCAGTGAATACAACCTATTCCAATTAAGTTGTATGTTTAATCATCTGCCTACTTTTAAAAAATAAAATATTTAAGCCTCTTTCCTCAAAAAAATAAAAAAAAAAGCAATTTCCCTCAGAAGCCTACTGAAGCCTGAACTGAAATATGAGGAGGCCACTCAGTCATGAATTCTACCAGACAGAGAGACAAATAGCCCCACATAGTTTCATTTAATCAACTAAGCCCATTTGAGAAATGTGGGGTTGGGATACTAAGTCAAGTTGGAGATTACACATGTCAGCAGAGTTAATGGCCTTTCTCTTTTGAGAAATTGCCATGGGGACAGAATTGTATTTAAACTTGTAGGTGGGTTAAGAAAGCCTTTAATTTAGCATATTCCATATTACCCAAGTGCACACTGAAACAATCAATTTATTGATCATTTTATTGAGCACCTATTATATATCAGGTAGAAGGCTAGGTTTACAGCTCACAGGGAACTGTCAATAAATTAAAAGAATTAAGTGCTAGGATATGACTGATATGACTCACTGATCAGTTACCCAAGGGCATTCACTCTCAAGGTATAAAAGTTTTCCAATAATATGCCCATGAAAGACAGAGTGACTCAAATTTACAATAATATGGAGAGAGATGCAAATTGTTCAAATATATCTGAGAGAATTACCATGAGTTATGGTGTGGAGAGACACAACTGAGAAGAAATCAGAGGTTGAACAGACTCACGGCCTACGAACCAGAAAGCCCATCACCAATAAGCTAGTCCCATCCACCCAGCAAACACACACACACTGCTCCTCTTCTGCTTCCTTATGAAAATTGCTAAAATGAGCTGTAGGAGTGGAAGAGGAGGAAAGGCTGGGCGCTACATTCTGAAACAGGAGTTCAGGCAGATTGTGAAAACAGAAAGGGAGAAAACAGGTAATGGAGGAGGTATGGACGTTTTATTTCCTTATATACTCTTCTAGGTAGAAAAGAGTCATGAATGATTTCCACAAAAGCAAGAACAACAAAAGCAAAAACTCCTCCATTCATTTGTGAATTCTATCAGGCAGTGATACCAAGAGACACAAACAGCTATTGCTAACCAAAGATCACCAACTAGAAAGACCAGGGCAAATTCTTGCTGAACCTTTGATGCCCAACAGAGTCTCACATGACTCTGTCATGGAAATCTACACAAGATACTCTATCACTGAACATATGACAAGTACATTCTAAAGACCCAGATGTTTACAAGTGAAACATAAGAGGGAGAAGCATATCCTTAACTCAGCAAACAAACAACTATGCAAGTTAAACACAAAATGTTCCACTTATACAGAGAGATTTAGCTTAAAAAACACATCTCCAAGTAACAAAAAAGATGAACTTCATTAGAAATTAGGGAATCACAAAAAGAAAACATTTTGCACCTAGCACTTAGGCAAATACATACATTTTAAGGACAATAACTGTGGCTTCTTAAAGCCAGTCTTCTCACAGAGCAGGAATGTAGGGGCTTGAAGGTTGAGTAGATACACTTTAAGAGGTAAAGATGTGGAAACACAGAGCAAGAGGAAGAAACAACATCTGAAAAGGGACTGAATTTTGAATAAACATGACATTTTCTCAAACAAAACAACACAGGTCTTAAAGCCTGGAGTTAGGGCTGTGTGGTGGTTAGGTTAAGGAAGGAAGCCAGCCAGATGAATGGAGAATGGGGAGGAATACAGAACCTTGGAATTCAAGGTGCAGAGTCTGGGTCTATTGTGTAGGCCAAGGGCAAGCACTCGATCCCTGGGCATCATTTTCTTGGAACTCTGGTCTAAAGGGTTTCTTTAAAATCTTGCCAATGCCACGCTATATGCAGAACTGGAAATCGAGGAGACTTTGGTCAAGAGAGGTAAAGGGATGTACTCAGGGCCATGCAATGAGTTACTGATTTTATTGTCACAGGAAAAATCCATGCCTTGCATTGCTACAATATGCATAATTATCCTTAAAAAGAACTACTTCTGCCTACAAAGGCATCTGAAACAGTGCAAAAGTCTGTGGGTTTTTTTGGTATTTTATGCAAATACATTTTTCTTTCTTTTCTCAATCTGTTCCCATCTGTCTTTTTTAAGAATACTCTGAAATATAAATAAATAAGTAAATAAATGCGGAGGGGGAGGGAAAAGCACCTGGTCATTTGTATCAGTTATTGAGTACTTGGGATGTTTTCATGAGTAACAGTCAGAATGGATTGTTCTCTAAAGATTTTGCAGTTACGCTGTTTATCAATACTGAGTTCCTCACACATGCTTACTACGAAAAGATAAGGATTAAAGAAGTGGATCTGGCTGGATTCTGAGATGTAGAGAAGCTGCAGCCAGGTGGTATGGACTTGACTGTGAGAACCTGGGCTATGACTGATACACAGCTTGCTTAGCCAAATGTCTTTGCTAAGGCGGGTTCTTCAGCTCCTTCCCTAATGTTTATAAATATGTATATAGTAAAAACTGCACAGTTGTAGAATACTGGGTTAGAATTAGACCTTTCTCATAGGAATGATATAAGCATTACACAGCATAGTATATGTAAAGTGCCTTGCCCAGAACCTGGAACAGGATCAGTGGTTAATAAATGTTTAGAATTAGTCTCTTACCCTTAGTCCCTTAAACTCCTTATGGGCAGGGCATTCATCTCCACATGTGAGCTCATCACTTCACATCTTGGCATTTACATTGCCAATATGTTGTTTTTAAAATTTTGTTTATTTATTTTGAGAGAGAGGAAGGGAGTGCATGCACAAGTGGGGAGGGGCGGGGAGGGAGAGAGGGGGAGAGAGGGAGAGGGGGAGAGAGGGAGAGGGAGAGGGAGAGGAAGAGGGAGGGAGAGGAAGAGGGAGGGAGAGGGATAGTAAGAGAGAGGGAGAGAGGGAGAGAGATGGAGAGAGGGAAAGAGAGGGGGAGAGAGAGAGAGAGAGAGAGACAGACAGAGAGAGAGAGAATGAATCCCAAGCAGGCCCAGTGTGGTCAGTGCAGAGCCCGACAGGGGGCTTGATCCCATGAACTTTTGAGATCATGACCTGAGCTGAAATCAAGAGTCAGATGCTTAACTGAATGAGCCACCTAGGTGCCCCTGTTGCTTCCTAATATAACACTCCCTCTGCCTCAATTCTCTCATCTGTCAGGTCATGATGGCAAATACTCCTCCTGAGCTTGAACTGCAGATTTCACATGGTATCTGTCTGGCGTATGAAACACTCATGGTAAACATTCAATAAATGTCGACCATTTTATGCAATACTATAATATAGGAGGCAATGTAGTGCCATAGTGAAGCAAATGTTCTTAGGAGCTCGACTGTTAACACTAGCTGTAGGACTTTGGATAAATTATTTTAATGCCTTGTGCCTCCTTTCCCCATCTGAAAAGAGGGGTTGATAATAGTACCTATAGGACAGGATCGGTGGGTTTAATAAATTAGTTAAGTAAAGCACTTAGAATAATATCTGATATATAGTAAACATTGCTCTTTAATGTCTGCCAATACCCCTCCCTTTACACATGAATAAATGAGATATCAAAACACAAACAACCCATTATTGTCACCCCTATTGTTTTAGACCCTGCAATGCAGGGGGAGAGGGGCATTTCTTTAGAGCTGGCTGCTCCAGTCACCAGCTGTTACTCTGTTAGAAAGATCTCTGGTGCAACTGGTTGTGAACACATGATAACCCCAGAAGATGTTTGCCTTCTGCTGCCTTGGGCTTTTGCAACTATTCAAATCTCGCCTCTGCTTTCCTTTCCTCTTTTCCTTGTCAGCTGTCGCCTTTGGAATCCACGCTGAAGCCAACGTCAGTCACTTTAGCAAACTTGAGTGCTGCTGTGGGCTGTTCTTTGAACCCCTTCCAGCAAGCTCATGGTGTTCATCTGTGCGGAGAGAAGGAGTCTGCCCAAAGAATTCTCAGCACTTCAGGGCTTCCAAGCATTTCCCTGGTGTCTTTGTGCAACTCTATTTCAAATTTGTATGTCAGAAAGTTGACATTGTCTGCATTGAGAGTAAAATGTTACTTTTGGTATGTCATGTTTCTTTAAGGCTAAAGTACTTCAAATCTTGGTGCAGGGTATTTTGTCTCAGTGATATCAAAATAGGTTTAATCCTGGTGTGTTTTGTTTGTTTGTTGGGTGTTCTTGTATGTTTGTTTTCTTTTTGGGTTTTTTGTTGTTGTTGTTGTTTTTTGTTTTTTGTTTTTTGTTTGTTGTTGTTGTTGTTGTTGTTGTTGTTGTTGTTGTTCTGTGGCCAGACTTATCTTATCAGTGTTCTTACTCTGATATACATTTTAGCATTTTTCATCTTTTCAGGGAGACCTACTTTCAGGTCTAGACTCTGCCACTTTCTGGCTACAGACTGGTTATTTTAGGCTTGTGGATTCATAAATTCAACAAATATTTATTCAATGCCAAATATGGTCAAATGCTTTGTGTCTGTGTATCACTGCATCCCCAACACGTACAGATATTCCCCATGCTCTCGAACCGATATTTCAGTAGGAATAAACACAAATCAACATGGTCACAAACACGTGCGTAAGTATAAAATGAGATAAGTTAATGGACAGAAAGAACATGCACTATGAAAGCAGCAAGTAAGCCTGCTTAAATATAAGGATCATGGGGAAGACGGATCAATGAAGTTATATATGCATGGAAATCTGAAAGCTGAGTATAAATTCACAACAGGAAAGGGAAAGTGCTCCAAGGAGAGGAGATGGATGTACAAATGTACAAAACCACAGCTGCTGGAAGAGCATATTCTGTTTCCATCTAAAAGGTCAGTGAAAGAGAACCAAAAATGCATCCATGGAACTGTGTATCACAGAGGTCAAGGTTAAAACAAAGAACCTGCCTTGCCTTCTCTAATCTGGACTAATGAAAAGGACACTTTACTTCTGTTAGATTACCAGGTGATGCTGTGAATTCTTTAAGCAAAAGACTGTTAGTGGGAGAAGGGAAGGGGTTCTTAAAACCATGCAATTCTTTCCGTATTATTTGCCTGTGTACCTCCAAGTCTACCCGCCCACCATCTCCGCTCTACAATAAACTGCTGCTGGCTCAGTGTTCCCAAAACATTTTATTCTATTTTCTGGGCGAATGGAGGTTGCTTGTATTCTTATAGTTATGCTAAATTATTTCCAGTTTGGCCCCAACCAATCTTCATTATTCTCTTGTGATGGGGGTGGGCCAACTTTTCTTGAAATAGTTGCCTTCCTTTCCCCAAAATGCTCCATTTGCTGCTGACCCATGGACCTTGCCTCACAAAACCCTTTATGTACATTATTTATTCTCATTTCAGTCTCTAAGTTAAGACGATCCAAATAAGCCCCTATCCCTCCAGGAATAACAGCAAAAACTCATTGGTCATTATTCCAAATTGCTTCAATATTTTACACTATTTTGTTCCCATTAAATATAAGTTATTCAAATACAAGGTTCACATATTTCATTTTTTATTGGCCATCGTACCTTGTCTCATGTTTTTCTGTTTGGAAATGAATAAGATAGCTAAATATGGGAATGTTAAAGAGGTCCCTGCACTAAAAGTGAAATGAAATGAAAATTTCATTGAAATTTAAATGAAAATTAAGGAAGTATGCATCACTAAGAGATTATGGGCAAGGTAAATGAGACACTTAAAACTCTCTATATAGTGTGTTTCAGAAACCTAGTACCAGCTCAGTTACTAAACCTACTATATTAAAAATCATAATTTTTGAGGATTATGAGCTTTTCCAATGGTATATGTTTTAGGTCTTGGTCAAATGTGATCAAGGTGCAGTGCTTCCTTGACCATCAAACAGGAGATTCAGCACAGGTCTTCAGAGATTCCTTGGGAGGAAATAAACACACCACAAGCACAAACTACTCATTCCAGCATCTTAAGCCAACCACATGGACCATTTTAATTAAGTACTTTTGACATGCAGAAGCTTAAGCAGAATCCACTTATATTTGGACTTTAGTGATCAAACCAGGAAATAAAGTATATTACTATAGTACTCCATTTTTTCTACATGTTTCAGGCATAGGTGAGGATATTACCAACAGGTGACACTACTCTTGGATTATGTGTTTTCTGAAATATAAACTGTCTCAATATTAGCAGAAGCGTTTTCTGAAATACACCTGATTACTTTCAGCTTTCCCAATATCTTATTGAAGTACCCCTTAGGTCAAATCTTTCATCCTTCAGAGTCAAAGGGAATCCAGTGCAAAAAAAAAAAAAAAAAAAATATTTGTGAATATGTGTTCACAGCTCCACTGTCATTAAACATTCGAAGAGGGAAAGGTAGAATAATCATAGTCAGCTCAGGCTGCCAGAGCAAAATACAATGGACCAGGTGGCTCGAGCAGCAGAAAGGTATTTTCTCAATTCCAAGATCAAGATGTCAGTCTTACCAGCTTCTGGTGAGAGCTGTTTTTATGGCTTGTAGACAGCAACCTTCTTGCTGTGTCCTCAAATGGCAGGGAGAGAGAAAGGGAGCAAGTGCATTGCTGTCTTTCTTTATAAGGACACTAATTCCATCATGGGAATCTACCCTCAGAACCTCAGCTAAACTTAGTTATTTCCCCACGGCCCTAGATCCAAATATCATCACATAGGGAGGTAGGACTTCAACATATGAATTTTGGAGGATTCAACTGAGTCCACTGCAAGTAGGAATGAGGTCAGTTTCCATTTTCAGGAGACTGAATACATATAATCTTTAGACAACTACTTTATTACTAGGAACTCCATGGAAGTTTATCCCCTTAATGTTTTCATATGTATTCAGAAAATATTTCGGACTTTCTTTATCTTGATGTACAGAAAACTGTATCTCCAGCCTACAATATTTAGTCAGCCAGTGGATACCCAATTCCTTCTTCCTGAATTTCACCTGAAACAAGACCTCTAGGCTTTTACTATACTTCCTCTAACAAGACATATAAACACATTTCATTGAAATAGAATAGCTTATTTATTATTTACCAGAAGTTACATTTGCATTGCTTAATACATATTTGCATCTAATCCATCTTAATTGCAATTAATAAAAAAAATTGCCAAATATAGGGTATAAAAAAATGTCAGCACTAAAACATACTCAGGTGAGCATTTTCAAGATCATTTTATCCCATGACACTTGTCCTCAGCAGGAGCTCAGAATGTTTGCTGATACATGTATATCATATGACAACACCAGGGATGATTGAAAACTGGCTCATTCCAAAGACAGCAGGGGACAATAGCAGGGGGTGGGGTGTAGGAACTAAGAGTTCACTTTCAATATGCTACACTTTAAGGTGATTTTCTCCCTCAGTGAATTGTCTGCTTCTTCAAATGAATTCACTAATCTCTTAAAATGGGCTGGTGTAGACCATATCCTAAAACAGCATTGATATACTTAGTAAATACTGGTAGAATAAATGCATAAATGAACTCCCAATGCTCCCCCGATACCCCCTACACCCAACATACAAAAAGCAGTAACAAACACAATCCTATCAGCGTGTTTTTGTTTTTTATTTCCTGAGAAACAGATACAGGATGTTTTTTCTCTAGCTGTAACATGGTATTGGGTATTGGTGTCTATGAAAGGGAAGAATTAAAATTAATACCATAAATTCTATTTATTGATTTAAAAACCAAATCATTAGCTAGTTAAAATAATAGTCTATATCCCAGCTGCTGATATGAATTAACAAATTAGCATGTTCCTGCTCATGTATTCCAGTAACATTTTATGAACTTCTGGCCTCTACTAGGCTCTCTTCTTGGCTCTGAGATTTTAAAGATAAATAACCTACAGACCTGACCCACAAGATGCTTATAATCCAGAGGGGGGAAGATAAATATTCAAGCATATCAATTATAATACATGTTTTTGCAATCGATAGTATCTATATAAAAATGAAGTGGTCTGTGAATCTAAAGGAAAAAAAAAATTAAAAAGCAACAGAATACTGGAAAGGCCAACCACAGAGATCAATTCAAATTCAATTGATGAATCAGTTCTACTTCAAATGACGGAAAGAGACTGCTAGGTGGAGTCATTCATATATATTTACACTTTAAAGTTTTTACTGTCATATAATTCACTTGTAGGTTATAATCCAATTGTAGGTTCCCACATAACCTTCCTCTAGCTTCCCCTAATATAAATATCTCACTTTGTCACAGTATAATTATGAAAATCAGAAGGTGAGCATTGATACAATTATATGAACTAATACATAGATCTTACTATTTTGCCACAGGACACATGATCCAAGTTCAGCTTCTCAGCCTAATCCCTCCTCTTGGCTACAGGAATGAGTTTAGGGTGCGGTTAAATGCTTATAACAATTTATTAAGATTCAAATCAGGTGTTTTAATAGAATTCATCAGGAAATAGAAGATTCTTTTGTGCTAGAATTTCTAGGTATAGAATGAGAATCTCAGAACTACTAGAGGGGAAGATGTCTAGAGAAATATAGAGAGATTCTTAATGATATTAACATAATACGGCAGTGACTGATAAAGATCTATCCCTGAATGCCTAGTTATAGGATTAAACAAATGACCTTTTACTTAGACTACTTGGAGTTTGATTTTCTGTCATATGCTAAATAAAAAAAAAAAAAAATATATATATATATATATATATATATATATATATATATATATATATGTGTGTATGCGTGTGTGTGACTGATAGATATACACAAGTGACTTCCTTCAGGTAACAGCACTTTTAAGTCATATATGTATATATAATTACTTACCTAATTGCCCTTGGAAACAAAGGTATACATAAATTATAGGAGACATATCTGGACTCTGAGTATGCTAACTTGTCACAACCTAAGTTTTCTCATACACGGAAAATCAAATCTATCTTACTGATTCCTGAGACAATACGCTTGAGCACTGAGCACCTAGCACCATAGTGTAGATGGTAAGCTAGATAGTGTGCCAGGTCATCAGTGAATGACCACACCCCTGTCTTTCACATAATTCAAGGGGGTTCTCACTGTGGGTACCAAGGATAACTCATTGAGAACAAGATCTGAGAGAGGCAAAAGAAATTATATTCTCACTCTTCATGAATTCCTCAACTGCCCTACTCACTCACTCCTTTGGTGGAAATGGTGCTGGGGGACTGAAATTTTCCCTTTGTATTCAGGATTTAGACAAGAAGTTTGATATAAAAACTGCCACGATTATTTTCCTGTTCTCATCTTTGAAAGTCGCAGCCAGGCTGAGAGTGTGTTTGCCAAGTTTTCCGCCTGGAGGAAAATTGTGTGGCTGAGTTATAAATACATTGATGGATCCAGCTGGAACTGTCTCTTGTAATTTAATATGCAAAGAAATAATCTGAGTCATAGATGGAGACAAGCAGCTCCTTTCAGATAAGAGCGCTCTAAGTTTGGCTCTACGGAAGACTTTCAAAAAGCTTCTTCCACAGAAGAACAAGAGATGGTCACAGGGCAAGTGGGGTCAAACTTTGTCCTTTAAAATAGCATTCAATTGCCTGTCCCAGTCTTTGTTCCAAGCGTAAGCAAAGGGGCTTATGCCACCTGAATTCTTTCTTAATAGGCTTAAATCAAAGGATGGTCTATAAAGTGTTTGCCAATTTTGGAAAGAAAATAAATTTTAGTAGCTGAGAAGTGCACATTTTTTATATTCCTTTAAGTTACATAATATGTACATGTACCCACTATGGAGGAGATAACACACCACAGAGTGGAGGGGAAGAGAGGCTAAGAATTGCAATTGGACCCCTCCAGACCCTGCCCTGAATATAATGTTGAAGTCATGTATTAATCCATATGCAGTTGAATTGTTTTGAAGAGTTTATGATACTATTATGTCAACAGTACCATAAACATTTTAATTAAAAATAACAATGGTGTTAATAGTACTTTTTTAATAAGAACCTATACCATTTGATACATATGGACACTGTTTTAACTATTGTTTATAAAGAATCATCCCTGGGGCGCCTGGGTGGCTCAGTCGGTTAAGCGTCCGACTTCGGCTCAGGTCATGATCTCACGGTCTGTGAGTTCGAGCCCCGCGTCAGGCTCTGTGCTGACAGCTCAGAGCCTGGAGTCCATTTCAGATTCTGTGTCTCCCTCTCTCTCTGCCCCTCCCTTGTTCATGCTCTGTCTCTGTCTCAAAAATAAATAAACATTAAAAAATTAAAAAAAAAAAAAAGAATCATCCCTAAAACCCAGGGGCTACAAACAGCAATTTGTTATTTATCTTAATTATGTGGGGTGGTTAGGAGATTTTCACTGGTTTCACCTGGATTCACTCTTGCATGTATCTGGAGGAGGATTGGCTATTAAAAAAGATTCTAGATCCTCTTTCCTATGTCTGGTAATTGATGGTGCTGCAAGTAAGGCATTTCTATTCTCCTCCATGTGCTCTCTCACACTCCATTTGGCTAAACCACCTTCCTTCCTCACATGGCAGTTTCAGGGCAATGCTCCAAGAGGTTACAAATCAAAGTTCTAAGTCTTCTTACAGCTCAGCCTAAGAAGCAGTCTAATTTCTCTTTCATGATTTTCTCTTAAGTCAGAGCAGGTCCTGAGGTCAAGCCAGGTTCACAAAGTAGTGAATGAAACGGGGCAAATATGAGAAAGCTGAAGCTCAGAGAAGTTCAGAAATTAAATAGTAAATGTCAGAGTGAGGATTCAAACCCACAGCTACTCATGGGGCCAATGTTTGTGAGTTTTCCACAGTGGCTGCCTGTGTGTTCAGTTTTGTTAAGCACTTTTTTTACCTAAGATTTTAACTCTATCATTCCTGTGAGATAGTTGATGTGGGTATTTTAACAATAAAAATAGAGGTTCAGAAAAATTTGTGATTTTGTCAGAGAAAAGTTGGTAAGTAGGAGTATAATATAGAATATATTAAACTTTACCAATCTCCTTCGGATGTCAATGATGTCATTCATTCATTCATCCCCATTACTCTGTGGAGACTACAGAGTTAGGGCATCAGACTCAACCAAGGAGTGCAATTAGGAGGCTACTATGATGATGATAGCGATAACGGTAATTCAGATCAGGGTATATAAATGGAGTGAAGTGGACTGGTTTGTGATATCATTTTGAGATAAAACTGTGAGAGATCATAACTTTTCATCAAATCAATTCCTCAAACTTGTGCTGCTCTGCTTTTCAGGTTATCCTAGTAGGCAGTATCTCTAAGGATTCATTGTCATCTGGATTTTCAACCAATGGGAGGCATAAGTGGGAGATCTGAAAGGAAAGAAACAGAGCAGATGGTGTCGCTCACATGATCCCTCTCTGCCTCCCAGCTCCATCCTCAAAGGATGCTGTGTATCTTCCAGGGCTTCATCTCTGCTGCATAATCCCAAGTTTCTTCTACCAACCTAAGCAAGGTAGCAGCTTCCTGTGTTCCTAGGTTCCCAAAGGAGTCTTCTCTTCGGCTTTCTGTTTATCTAGCACCGAGGTCATCAATTCCCAGACAAATCACCTTTCTTCTAAGTAAACACAATACTTTTTATTTTCCTGCTTGGATCTCGGACTGATAGTGACTCAATGATGGGTTTTGTGAAGAAAGGGAGGAAAAGGGTAACCATCATTTGAGGTTTGAGCAAGTACATGGCTGGAGGTTCCTCTTATGAAGATCTCAAATCTTGCATGTGTGTGCACTTGCTAATTTTCATTCTTTAAGACTTAAATATCAACCCTCAAAAACCTTCACCTTGAACTCTCTATGTAAAATAGATCTTCTAGCTTAGCCCCACACTTTTAGTTTTTGTTTCATTTAGTAATAAGTGAATTATTTTTATTTTTTTTAACTTTCTGTGTAAAAATATAAGCTCTATGGTGGCAATGCCATGATCTTCTTGTTCCTTGTCATATTCCAAGTGCATCACACACTAATTGATAGATTAGTGTTTGTAGAAGGAAAAATGAAAATAGGAAGGGAAGAAGAAAGGAAGGGAGGTAAGGAGGAAAGAAAGCTAGAGAACGAGGGAGGGAAATAGGAAAGGAGTATGACAAGAACTTTATACTACCTCTAACCACATCTATCCCTACCACTGACACACAAACTCTATGCAAGCAAAGAAAACTGCCTAGCACCATGATAGAAATGAGGTGAGTCCTTCTCCCTCTTGAAAACATCAATAACCGGCCTGCATTTCTGGTTGTACCTGTCCTAGGATATTCTAATTATTTTCTCTACCTTCCAGAAGACAACCTTACCATATATTAAGGCTCAAATGACAATGTATTTCTAGGGATGCACCTTTATCTATGTCTGTCATTGTACTACTTAGATCTTTTGTTTTAGACTGTATGCCTGATGGGAAAAATTAAAGTCTAACATTTGCATATTCTTTCTATATAAGACTCTAGTTGGGGGACAGGCCCCATCCTAAACAATCTACCTCCACCCAAATGCAATTAACCAGTTCATAATCAGGTTTGTTCTTAGGTGTAATACCTTGAAAGCAAAGTGGTGCAGAAAAACTTGGGAATTAAACACAGACAGGTTCATCCCACCTCTGTCAATTACTAGCTTGTTATTTCAATAAATCTTTTTCCCTTCCTGAGCATAAATCTTCACATTTGAAAGTAAAAGATAATTACCCAATGATAATTACAGTATCTGAAAAACAAGATACATTAAACATTTGTTGAAGGAAAGACTGAAAGCCTGTCTCTGTTGCTATGAAATTTATGTGATTTTACATGAGTACAAAACAATAACATGGTGCCTGTTCCACAGAGGTACTCACCAAATATTAGCTCACCAAACCTCCAAATGCTAATTGATATCAGATTACCAGACTTCAAATCAGCCCTATTCTGCCCAGTCATTATAATCATTAGCGGCTGCAGAAGTCTCAAAGGACTGCCTTATGCCATTTTCACTTCACTGAAGTAGTTATTTCATTCTACCAATTTCTTCCTGGTTCTGTGTTCACATAACTGCCCCACACTACCCTCAACTCTGCATTTCTAAACGTCATCTCATCTCCCATCTGAATGCACCTCATTTCCTTCTAAACTCTTATATTTTCAGGCCATAAGCCACATTACAGACATGGGGTCAACACCCTCTGACCGTGTACGTCCAACTGATTCTTTCACAAAAATCTCTAAATACATTATTTTCTTTCCTGTCTTCACTACCTATGTCTTAGTTCCAGTCCCTATTGTATTATTCTTTAATTCTTTTCTATTTTAATAGACGGCTTATAAGATCACTTGAGGATCCTCATTTCCTATATACTTCACTATTTATGTTGCTACTTGAGTGATTTTCCTTTTAAAACATCACATAAATAGATGAAAAATGAAAATTGTATCTAACCATTATCATTCTCAGTTTCCTTATCTGGGTCGTCATAGGAAAAAATCCCAAACTAACCATAATACATCATACTCTTCACAATGCAGACCCCACCTACCTCCCTGGCTTTGTCACTAAGGTGACTATACACTTTTTATTATTATTATTATTATTATTATTGTTGTTATTATTATTAATTAAGACTTTATTTTGTAAGAGCAGTTCTAGATTCACAACAAAATTGGGAGGGAGGTACAGGGATTTTCCATATACCTCCTACGCCCACTCATGCAAACCTCCCCTCATTGTCAACCTCTCCCACCCAAGTGGTGTGTTTGTTTGTAAGTGATGAACTTTTCTTTTCACATCACAATAACCCTGAGTCCATAGTTTACACGAGGGCCCGCTCATTATATCACATATTCTATGGTTTGGACAAATTTATAATGACATACAGATGTGTATACCTTTATAGTATATGCAGTAGTTTCACTTCCTTACAAGTCCTCGTGCTCTGCCTATTCATCCCTCACCACCTCCCAACCCCTGGTACTCCCTAATCTTCTTAGTCTTTCCCAAGATTTGTCCTTTCCCAGCATGTCATATCGTTGGAATCCTAGATTGGCTTCTTTCACTTAAGAATATTCCTTTAAGTTTCCTTCTTGTCTCTTAATGGCCTGATGGCTCATTTCTTTTAGTTTTGTGTTCTTTTTACTTTTGCAATGTATTTCTTTAGGGAGAGATTCATGGTATGCTCTAAGGGTATCATGATTTCACTTCCTTTAAATTGGTGATGAGGACTTTGAAAGTATTGATCTAGTGAACTCGATGGATACACACACACACACACACACACACACACACACACACACCCCTTCAAAATTACAAATGTTTTCTTAAAAAAAACCACAACTGACAAAAGGAGTTCTAAACAGGGAACAAAAATAAAACTTAGCAAAGAAAAAAATAATTTACTACCCAACACATGCACTCAGCAATCATACCCAACAGTATCACTGTCCTTGGCATTTTGCTTCCCCACCAACAGCCTCTAAGAATAAACAATAAGAAGGAACAGCTTGTTCATCTTTTCATATGCTGCCCCAAACATATGTTATCAAAACTTTGCCTTTTTAAAAATATCATTAAAAGCATTAAAGATAAATCAGGCCTTTGTGGGTTTAATTATTCAGTATATTGCATTTTAATTATTTATTAATATTCTGTCTTTGACAAACATTTCCAGAGAATTAGGGAGGTTATAATAAAAAGATTAATTGACTCCATTAATATTCCAGAATGAGCCTAGTTTATGCATCAACTGGGCAAAGCACATCTATCTTCTCTGAAGAGAACCCAAGACTAGCTTTGTAACCTTGGGGAAACTGTCTGACATCTTTAAGCCTTCATTTCCTCATCAGTAAAACAGAGATACTAATCATGTCTTTAACAAGAGATTCATATAAGGATTAAAGGAATGAAGTATATTAAGGAGGTGGCACAATGCCTTAAAGTGTCCAATAAATATTTATTAATATCCAATATTCTTTCCAGTTACAGAGACAAGGTAACACACATTTTTACACTAATGGAAAGGGTCTGGGAATGCTCTGGGTGGGTGGTGCTATTTGAACTGCTTTTGGAGGATGATGTAATATGCTCCAAGGGGAAAAGGCACTCCAGGGACTGGGGAAAGCATCAGCACAACATTATATTTAAATCCTATCTCTTCTGTGATTGATTTACTGCTGAGCACTACCCAAAACTACTCTACAACATTAATGAATTAGGAAAATTCAAAGCAATACTTAGAATACAGAAGATACTGTCAGAATTTCCCACCAAGGTGTAAAAATCTATCTACTCAAACAAGGCATTACATGAACCCATATTCAGTCTTAGGAGCAAAGCAGATTCGTAAGAAGGCCCCTCAAATGTGATCTTCTTCCAAGCTCTTAAGATATAACAGGAAGGGTAATAATCTCTGCCACCTTGGATAAGCCTTTGCTATTCTTAAATTTAGAAGGGAAAAATGTCTGAATCTAGGATGAATTATCAACAATGCTATCTGGTATGTCACTTTTTGTTGTTGATAATCTAGAGTCTGTCAGTTTCCCCAGAGTGACTAATACCAACATTCCGCAGATAAAGAAAAACAGGTAAACAGCACCTGTGGAATGTTTATTTATTTATTTGTAAATACCACACAGATCATTTTATAGGTATCATCTTATTTAAGCCTCAAAACAGGCCTGTGAGAATGATAGTATAAACATGTTTGGGGAAGAAACCAAGGCAAAATGAACTAGCCAAAGTCACATCAAGTGTGCACTGTTAATTGCATGCTACTAAAAATTCATCTCCTTATCCATTCTTCTATGACAGTACTGTAATCATTGCAAGTAGTCTGCATATTAACCTACCTATGCCGATTAATTATAGCATTTTAGTTTTCCAGGTTCTGCCTGTGGAATCCAAGCATCCCAAAATTCATTAGTAATCCAAAAAACTACAAGTCCATACATTCCTTTGTGTAAACAGGATCACTAGGGAAGAGTGTTGACTATATTTAGAAACCCCCCTGGATCTGTCTCCAATAACCAAACTTTGACTAACACTCCAAATCCCATGTTATTGGTGTTTAAGTCCATCTTCCAGCCAGTACAGCATGTGGGGTAGGCACAAATCAGAACAAAAAAGGTCTGCATTTTGGTTCTGTTACTAATAAACTGAGTAATTCAGGGGAATGATTTTATCAATCCCCTTATGAGGAAATGGGAACATTAAATGTACCTACCACATTAAATGTACCCACCAGCCTACACTCCCAGATTGGAAAACATCCTAGACAGTTTCCAATGTATTCCATAATAAATAACTATATGTTAACTATTTGTACATAATTTTTGCCATCATTATCCTCATCATCATTTTAAGATTATCTGTTGCTTTATTCACCTCCAGTGGCTTCTGTAATCAAGAAAAGATTATCAGTATGAAAACAGAGTGACAGCAGGTATGGGAAACGTCATGTCTCAGAAACCTCAAGTGTGGATTTAGAAATTACTTTTATTAAAAGGAACCAAAGTCTGTTTTCTGACTGAGCCAAGCAGAATGTTTAGGAGATACTCAAAGGATTCAGGGAGAAAAATAATAAAGAGTCAAATAAAAAAGAGAAAAGGAGAAAGAAATAATGACAGAGAAAAGATGTTAGTTTCTACTGGAACCTCTCTTTAGATCATGCTAATTACTGGAGACTGATGGCTTCAGGGAAATTGATACATCTACAACTCAGCTTTCTTGCATAAAAATAAGACCTTACTGGCTTCAGAATGTTCTAGTTTTAACTCTGCTTTTATGTAATTCAAATAGGAAGGAGAGAGACTTGTAAATTGTAGATGACTGTCCCCTCGATTCCTTAGACTTCACCAGGAGAACCTGAGTGTGAGAACAGAAATTAACAAGACACTTGTAAACAACAGCCTTACTGGCTCAGTACTTATCAGAAGGTTTTCCTGGGATATTTTTCACAGGACTTTAGTTAGCCATGAAACAGCCTGTTTAAAACTGTTCTGGTGTCAAAAGGGGGGAATGAACAATCCTTAAGTACAAAGGGATTTTTGCTAACTCAGCAAAATTGCTAACTTTGCTAACTCCCTAGAAGAATCAATACTGTAGCATAACTCACCCCCTCCCATTGAAATAGTGTGGTTTAAAATATAAAGATTCTAGTCTTCTTTGGGAAAAAGCAATGTTTAAATTTTCCACCTGACATGTTATAGTGTTATATTTCATGTCAGGTTGTTTCAGGCATGGCAAATGATAGGAAGCCTCAGTGATACAATGATACAACTTCTGCAGCTCACATTGAGTTATCTTAGTGAAACATATCAGCTTGAAAACATACATGGGGAAGACATACAATTCTGAAAACCAGAGATAATACCCAGGGGTCCCAGAGATAGTGATGTTCATCATTTATTTTGGATGCAAGGACAAGGTAATAAAAGCAAGATAGTAATACTATTTATCCAGCTTTGTAAAATTAAGACAACAGAAAGATTTTTGCTTTAACTCAAGGGGTAGATAAACCTAAAAACAGCTAATTAGAACCAGTTGAATTTAAATAAATAATTCTAAAGATGACAAGAAGTGTAATATTTATCTCATACCTACTGTGTGCCAGAATCTTTCTGATATATTTGATTTAATAATCATAATTTTTATCATGTAGGTAATATTATTTTCAATCTTCATTTCTTTTCCAAAAAAAAAAAAAGGGAAAAATAAATTGAAGTTCAGCATATTGAGCTCAATTCCCCACCATCATCTTTTTTAAGCCATCCAAAGACCACATAATTTTTTTTTTTTCCTTTTTGGCATGGCTTTGAGTCAAGAGCCAAATAAAGCCGGTTTTTCTGTTGTCACAAACACTGCCCTATGTCAGGCCTTTAATACTCTGGCTTAAAATTCTATAGTGATTTTTTTTAATGATTCACCCAAATTCAGCTCCTTGTTAAAGCCTTCCATACCCTTGTAGCCAAGTTTTTATTATCTTTAAGTGTAGTGCCAATCACTCATTCGTGTCCTCAGAAAACGTTATTGGAATTATTTCCAGTTTTAAATGCCATCTGAGCAGCACTGAATTGCTGGCTCGGCCTCTCCCAATTTCCCACTAAAATAACTAGAAACCTACAGAAATCCCAAACGTTCTTCTAGGCAACCAAAGAAATCTGAAAGAGAGCTCTGGAACTGAATAAATGTAGACGCAACCTAGGCCTCACAGCATCCATGGATAAATGTAAGGTCAGAAAACTAAACAGACTCTCTTATAAAACATTAATGTCAAAGTGATTTAAATATATAGGAATACCAGATACAAAGAAAAGGGTCTTCAGCCAATCCCAGAAATATAGGACATGTTTCATGCAGGCTAAGGGGCAGCAAGAAAAAGAGGTGCAGATCACAAAGAATCCATGAAATACCCATATGCAAAAGTTGACTCCATTAAAGAGAGTCATGGTTACAGATTATAGATGTTAAGCCAAAGATGCAGGGAGAAAATCATAACTATATTGAACAGTAGGTTTACTTACTGCCAGAAAATGTTAGGACTGAAAATGCCAAAAAAAGGAACCAGACTGAGAAATTATAGCTCATATTTGCTATATGACAAATAGAAATCTACCAGTCGGATATGTGAGGAGATTCCTTTATCTCTTTATTGATGTTTCTTATCTCAGTTTAGAAATGATGTATTTATCAACTCTGCAATCACCTCTTGCCACCACATATGATTTTTCAGCTGCAACAGCCTGAGGGTTCTTCCTTTCTCATCCACATCAGGATCTCAATTACTCTTTATACTCTTGGACTAGAAGATGCAGAAAGTCATTGGCCAGTAAGTAGAAGCTACAGGGGTAGGATGTAGATAGAAGGATGACAGGAAGGCTTTTGGTAGGCATGCATGTAGGCGACTGTTGTTGTCAGGCATTCCATTTGCCAGATTGTCTGAAAACCTAACACTCAGGATGCGGCTAACAGGTCTAAAGTAGATTTAAACAGGAGCTGTACGGGAAGTGGGCACAGAGCTATTTACAACCTACTTCCACCTGTGGAAATCCATGGGCATTTTATATAATGGATGGTTGGCCAACTCCAACTAGGAGGCCTCCCTTTTTTAGGTGTAGAAATGAAATGAAAGTAAAATAAATCTATCCATCTGTCTATCTTTATATCTCACTGGAAATACATTATAGAGCGATGGAAAGGTATATCATCCAGACACTGAAGGATAACCTCTACTGGCCTTATAATCTGACATTGTTCTGTTTTTACGGACTAGTTAATAGAACAAGATAGGAATCACTTTAAAACTAAGCCACAGTAGGGACACCTGGTTGGCTCAGTTGGTTAAGCACCTGACTTTGGCTCAGGTCATGATCTCACGGTTTGTGAGTTCAAGCCCCAGGTTGGGCTCTGTGCTGACAGCCTAGAGCCTGCTTCGGATCTGTGTCTCCCTCTCTCTGCCCTCCCTGGCTCACTCTCTGTCTCTCAAAGATGAATAAATGTTTTAAAAAATTAAAAAGGAAAAACTAAGTCACAGGAAAAAAAAAGTACATAGAACTATAGTTAGTATGATTCTGACTCTATCCGTGTCAAATTGTGTTTGTATGTAAGGGAGGTACATATTCATGTTTAACTGGAAGGAAATGTATGAATAATATAATTATTATCTCTGAGTAATGGATTTGGGAGGACTTTCATGTTCTCTTACCTACTTTTCCATGGTTTTAAATTTCTTATAGTTGTCACATTCTTTCTTTGTAATAGAAATAAAGATTTAAAAATAAATGAATAAAATAGAGTCGCATGCAGCAAGTTCCCCATGAGCTGCTTCCAAATGTGATATTTCTGTTAGCATTCAAGGCTTTGCGTATTTTGATTCTAATTGTCACTTTAGTCTTCTCTTCATTACTCTCTGGCAAACATGCCAAACCAAGTTCTCACTTTGGCTAGAATCCTCTAGCCAGGGCACTGTAAACTTACACAAAGGAAAAAAAAATATATTTATCAGCAATTTTATGTTGCTTCTATAGTCAGACAACTTATATTCAGTATTACCTTAGGAAGGCTCTATTTTTCTATATCTTAGTCTGCCCGTCTCCCTATTAAAAGGTTTAATTTTATTCAAGTATTTCATGTTAAGGGAAAAGCTTATCTTGGAATAATCTAGTGATTCCTTTCTATGCATCCATACCTGTATATCAACTCCTTTTTCCTATTATATATTCCAGACCACATGATCCATTAACCATAAGCCTTCCACTTATCAGCTGTGGTTTTCTTCATACCTTGGCTTCCCTTGTTCTCTCCACGTGATGTCACTTGTGCAAAGCAGTACCTCAAGGCCCAAATCAAATGTCCCCATCAGTTAAAGATCATTCCCCCCTTTGGCATCCTAGAACATCTCACCCCTCTAACTTCTTTCAAGTATTTTTCCCGACTGTACTTGCTGTGTAACAGTACATTTTTTGGAGGGCAAAAGGCTACCTTTCTCTGTGTTCTCTGGTTTGCACATTCATATACTATGTGTGAATAGCCATTAAAAAAAGGTGCAATCAACGTTTCATCATTGACATGTAGTCCTTTGGAAATATGCCAGGAAGCACAGAATAAGACTCAAGGAAATGGGACTGGAGAGATGTAGGAAGGAAAACAGAGAGTTTTCTCCTCTTGTGGACAAGTTACCTTTTTCACAATCCAAGGTAACATGGATGCTAGAGACAGGACCCTGAAATTGCAATCGATCCCTAACACACTAACTGGAAATTACTCCATTCACTGCAAAAAATAAAGAATGGCCAGAGCCAAAGCAAAGCTAAGTTCCTTCCTTTTCCTATAAATAAAGTAACCAAGAATTATGATAGTAACAAAAACAGAATAGAGGGGGAAAGAAATGCGTTTCCTTTTCCAAGTCCAAATGCATTCTTCTCTTTGCTATAAAAGGAGAAGTAAGTGGGGGCTTGTTGAAAGCCATGTGGAGAATACATGTGATTTCTTCCAAATAGATACATAGGTGTGTATTTTGTACACACACAGACACATATTCTCTCTTATAGTACATCTCTGCAATGACTCAGTAGTAGTACTTGAGATTATAGAGAATAAAAATCCAGAGATGTCATCAGGTCTAACCTTTCACCTGTGCAGCAGGCTAAGTCATACCAGATCATGGGATCACTCAGCTACAGATCTATCAGTGTGTGTGTTGAGTATTAGGTCATTCCTACCTGACTACACGTTTCTCAGGGGAAGCCCTATGTCTATTTTCTCTCTTTGTCCCAAATCCCTACCTTGAGAAATAGTGAAAACAAACAAACAAACAAAACAAAAAACAAAAAACAAAAAAATGGTGGAATGAGTGAATACAATATTGAGCCAAACTAATAAACCAAAAGTTTTAATTTGCCTGTATTGTACCTGAGATGTTACATTCTCCCTATTTCACTCAGAATCATGTTTTAGGCTGAAAAGGCAAAGCAGGAGGCTGATCTGTCTTTAGATTATTGACTGCGGCTGTCAACACTTCCGTGCGGCTTCTGACACTTCTTCTGGTTCTTTAATGACACATTTTCATGATCTCTTTGAACTTCTCTTCTTAATATTAGTTCCACTTGGTCAACACCTCTTACTCATTGATGGACCCTGGGAGCAATAAATCCTAGGTTATTGAATTTATGTTGCTTGCATCAGTCCAGACTGGTTCCTGACTTGATGAGGGCGGAAGCTGCTTTTAAAAATACAGTTTATTAGATTCTATCTCTGGGGATTGTTTCATTCCATTAGGAAAGAGTTAAAGTAGTGACATTTCAAAACTTTTCCAGGTGATTATAGTATTTTAATAATTTAGTTAACCTCTTGAGCTATGGGAGGCAGTTATACTTAACAACACAAGATTTGCCCAAGGAGATACCTTTATGAGGAAATGTTGACATGAGGAAGGGAGGCATGAGGCCAGGATATAATGGTCAAAGGCATAATTTACCAATAAAGACAGAAATATTCACTAACATTCCTCAAAATGCACTGCACATGTCCTAATATTACCAGAGGTAATTTAGGGGTAGTGAAAAGTATACTTTTCATTTCAAATTTTCATTTAAATTCCAGTTAGTTAACATATAGTGCAATATTGGTTTCAGAAAAATTCAGTGATTCATCCCTTATATATAAACACCCACTACTCATCATTAACATGTACCCTCCTTAATACCCATCCCCCACCCGCTTCTCTCCATCAATACTCCGTTTGTTTTCTATCATTAAGAGCCTCTTAGGGTTTGTTTCCCTCTCTTTTTCTTCTTTTCCTCCTCCCATATGTTCATCTGTTTTCTTTCCTAAATTCCACATGAGTGAAATATTATGCTATTCACCTTTCTCTAATTTATTTCACTTAGCATAATACACTCTAGCTCCATCCACATCAATGCAAATGGCAAGATTTCATTCATTTTGATGACTGAGTAATATTCCATTGTATATATATACCACACCTTCTCTATTCATTCATCAGTTAATGGGCATTTGGGCTCTCCCCATAGATTGGCTATTGCTGACAATGCTGCTATAAACATCAGGGTGCATGCACCCTTTTCAATTTATACAAAGGGGTGCAATTACCCTTTTGGGTAAATACCAAGGAGTGCAATTGCTGGGTCATAGGATAGTTCTACTTTTAACTTTGTGAGGAAACTCCATACTGTGTTTCAGTGACTGCACCAGTTTGCAATCTCACCAACAGTGCAAGAGGGATCCCCTTTCTCTGTATCCTCACCAACATTTGTTGTTTCCTGTGTTCTTAATTTTAGCCATTCTGACAAGTGTGAGGTGGTATCTCACTGTAGTTTTGATTTGCATTTTCCTGATGATGAGTGATGGTGAGCATCTTTTCATGTGCCTGTTAGCCATCTGTAGGTCTTTGGAAAAAAAAAACATCTACTCATGTCTTTTGCCCATTTTTAAACTGGATTATTTGTTTTTTGGATATGGAGTTTGGTAAATTCTTTATAGATTTTGGATACTAACCCTTATCTGATATGTTATTTGCAAATACCTTCTCCAATTTCATAGGCTGACTTTTATCTTGGTAAGGTCCCTATAATTCATTTTTGCTTTTGTTTCCCTTGCCTCCGAAGACAGGTCTATTAAGACATTGCTATCACCAAGGTGAAAGAGGTTCCTGCCTGTGTTCTCCTCCAGGATTTTGATGGATTCCTGTCTCACATTCAGGTCTTCCATAATTTTCAATTTATTTTTTGCATACAGTTTAAGAAAGTGGTACAGTTTAGCGGAGCCTGCGTGGCTCAGTCAGTTAAGCATCCGAGTTTTGAGTTTGGTTCAAGTCATGATCCCATGCTTTGTGAGTTTGAGCCCAGCATCGCTGTGAGTGCAGAGCCTGTTTGTGATTCTCTCTTTCCCTCCCTCTTTCTTCCCCTCCCCTGCTGTCTTTCTCTCTCTCAAAATAAATGAATAAACTTTACAAAAAAGTTAAAAGAAAGTGTTGCAAGTTTCATTCTTTTGCATGTCACTATTTTCCACAGAAATATTCTTTCCTTCTTTGCCAAAGATTAGTTAACCGTATAATTATAAGCCCATTTCTGGGTATTCTGTTCCATTGATCTTTGTGTTTGCTTTTTGCTCTAGTACCATACTGTGTCGATGAGTGCAGCTTTGTCATGTACCTTGAAGTCCAGAATCGGGATGCCTGTAGCTTTGCTTTTCTTTTTCAGGATTACTTTAACTATTTAGGGTATTTTGGGGTTTCATACAAATTCTATGATTGTTCTAGCTCTGTGAAAAATGCTGCTGTTATTTTGATAGGGATTGATTTAAAAGTATAGATTGCTTTGGGTACGATAGACATTTTAACAACATCTGTCCTTCCAATCCATGAACATTGAATCTTTTCCCATTTCTTTGAGTCCTCCTCAATGTCTTTCATGAGTGTTCTATAGTTTTCAGAGTACAGATCTTTTACTTCATTGGTTAAGTTTATTTTTACATATCTTATGGATTTCGGTGCAATTGTAAATAGGATTGGTTCTTTGATTTTTCTGCTGTTTCATTGCTGGTATATAGAAAGGCCAAAGATTTCTGTATGTTGATTTTGTATCTTGCAACTTTGATGAATTCATGTATTAGTTCTGACAATTTTTTGATGGAGTCTTTTGGGTTATCTACATAGAATACCATGTTGTCTGCAAATAGTGAATGTTTGACTTCTTCCTTGCCAAGTTGAATGCCTTTTATTTCCTTTTGTTGTCTGATTGTTGAGGCTAAGTCTTTCAGTACTATGTTAAAGAGTAATGAAGAGAGTGGACATCCCAGCCTTGTTCTGAACCATAGAAGAAAAGCTCTCAGTTTTTCCCCATTAAGGAAGATACTGTGAGTCATTGATAGGACATTTATGACAGTGATGTATGTTCGCTCCAACTATCCCTACTTTGTTAAGGGTTTTTTCTCAAGAATAGAGGCTGTATTTTGTCAAATGCTTTTTCTGCATCTATTGATAGTATCGTATGGTTCTTATACTTTCTTTTATTAAGGTGATGTATCACATTGATTGATTTGCAAATACTGAACCAGCCCTGCAGCCCAGGAACAAATCCCACTTGATCATGGTGACTAATTTTTTTTAATGTACTGTTGGATTTGGTTTGTTAGTATCTTGTGGAGAAGTTTTGCATCCATGTTCATCAGGGATACTGATCTGTAATTCTCCTTTTTAGTGGGGTCTTTGTCTGGTTTTGGAATCATGGTAGTTTTGACATCATTGAGTTAGTTTGGAAGTTTTCCTTCCATTTCCATTTTTTGGAACAGTTTGAGAAAAATAGGTATTAACTCTTTCTTAAATGTCTGGCAGAATTCCCCTAGGAAGCCATCTGGCCCTGGACTTTTGTTTGCTGGGAGATTTTTGATTAATGATTGAACTTCTTTGCAGGTTATGGGTCTGTTCAAATTTTCTATTTCTTCCTGTTTCAGTTTTGGTAGTTTGTGTGTTTCTAGGAATTTATCCATTTCTTCCAGATTGCACAGTTTATTGGTATATAATTTTCATAGTATTCTCTTATCATTTGTATTGCTGTGTTGTTGGTTGTGATCTCTCCACTTTCATTCTTGATTTTATTTATATGGGCCCTTTGTCTTTTCTTTTTGGTAAGTTTTGCTTGGGGTGTATCGATTTTATTAATTCTTTCAAAGAATCAGCTCTTAGTTTTGTTGATATTCTGTTTTCCTTTGTTTCGATATTGTCTATTTCTGCTCTAATCTTTATTATTTCTCTTCTTCTGCTGGCTTTTGGCTTTATTGCTGGTCCTTTTCTAAATCCTTTAGGTATAAGGTTAGGTTATGTATTTGAGACTTCTTTTGCCTCTTTATTTAGGCCTGTATTGCAATATACTTCCCTTTTAGGACTACCTTTGCTACACCCCAACTATTTGCTACATTTAGACTATTCTGTTTTCATTTGTTTCAATGCATTTTTAAATTTCTTTTCTAATGTACTGGTTAACCCATTCATCTTACCATAGTAAGATGTTCTTTAACTCCCATGTACTTGAGGGCTTTCCAAATTTTTTTTTTTTTTTGTAGTTTACTTCAAGTTTCATAGTGCCGTGGTGTGAAAATATACATAGTATGATCTCAGTCTTTTTGTGCTTGTTAAGGGCTGATTTGTGACCCAGTATGTGATCTATTCTGGAGAATGTTCCATGTGCACTCAAAAAGAATGTGTATTTTGTTTTAAGATTAAATGTTCTAAATATATCCGTTAAGTCCATCTGGTCCACTGTGTCATTCAAAGCCATTGATTCTGGTGGGTTTTCTGCTTAGATGATCTGCCCATTGATGTAGGTGTGGTGTTAAAGTCCCACACTATTATTGTATTTATGTTAGTAATTTATATATTTGGATTATTCAAGTTGGGGGCATAAATATTTACAATTGTTAGATCTTCTTGATGGATAGACCCATAATGCCCCTCTTTGTCTCTTGTTCAATCTTTATTTTAAAATCTAGTTTGTCTGATAACAAAGCTGGAGTAGCCATACTTTTTGACCTCCATCAGCATGATAGATGGTTCACCATCTCCTCACTTTCAACCTACAGGTATAAAATTAGTCTTTAGACTTTTAGACACTTTCAGTCTTTAGGTCTAAAGTGAGTTGCTGGCAGGCAGCATATTTTATATATATATATATATATATATATATATATATATACACACACATATACATAAACACACATAAATATGTATATATGTTCTTGATACCCTCTATGTTTGGATTCGAGCATATAGTCCATTTACATTTAGAGTGATTATTTAAAGTGTATGCAAAAAGTGTAATTCTTCAAGACTAATTAAAGCAGAAAGAAGTTTCTTCTTTTTGAACTATCTTTCATCCATGATAATTACATCAAGGAGAAAGTTTTAATACTCTTTGATAATTTTCACTTAAAACAATGAGAAAAAAAAATGTCTCAGGTTCAGAGCTTCGGTAACAATGAGATCTAATTAGAATTTAATAGTATTCTTCTATTTTCTTAGGTTTATTTTCACCTTGTCTTTATGGCAAGTAATATTAGTTCCTTGTAAAATACCAATATACTCAAATCTCTTTGGTATGTGCACTTAAATATGTTGAGAATATTACAACATTAAGTCAGTATAGCAGATGACAATTGGTTGTGACAAAACCATGGATATGGCAAGAAATGACTAATTAGAAAAACTGACCAATAGCAATGGATACAAATGGCAAATAATCAATCTTCCAGAAATATATGTGAATTGGAATGGGGAGAGAACAGACCTATTCTCGGGGTGCCTTTGCACCTCCCTATTCTTGTTTACCTAAACTCGGGTGTGAGCATTTTATAGCTTTGTATTTCTTTATGCCCTGTTAACCCATTGGTGCAAGCCCAGAAGATTCTTAAACTTATCCCCACATTTCTGGATGAGATTAACTTTTGAATTGGTAAACTGAATAAAGCACATTGTTTTCTGTAAGGTGGGTGGTCCTCCTCTAACCATTTGGAGGTCACAATAGAACAAAAACGCTGATCCTCACAGATACATAAAGGGGAACTTCTCTTGCCTTATATTTTCAAGCTGGGACATCAGTTTTTTTTGTTGTTGTTGTTGTTGTTGTTTGTTTGTTTGTTTTGAAGTTAAACTGAAACATCAGTTCTGCCTTGGGCTGTAGCCTGCTGGTCTTTGGACTGGAACTTAAACCATCAGCTCTCCTTGGGTATACAACTTGCTGATTGCCTATCTTGGGACTTGTCACCTATCATAATCACATAAGCCAATTCCTTAAAATGAATGAATGTTGTGTTCTGTTTCTCTGGATAATCCTAATATTCATACGATGCGGTGCTGTGGACAGGGAATTTCAGCAGGTATGAGGCCATCCATTTTATCATTCATTTCTCCCTAATTTTTTCCAACAATTTGCCCTAGCAGTTCTGAGATATAGGGGCCTCAAAAAGAACATTTTTAGTAAGAAATGTGACATCACTTAACTTTTCACCCTTACCAATTCTCTGGTCTTTTCCCAGACATTAGCCATCTCTCGCTTTAATCCTACATCTGCTCTTTTGATGGCCAAAAGAGAACTCTAGACTTAAGAGTCTACGACACAGAAATACCTTCGTGACAATACTGAGTAACAGATAACATTTGACCAAATGCCTGGGCATTCCATGACCTAGTCAAGTTGACATAGAAAATTAACCATCCTAATAGGTATTCTTTAAAACAATATAGTAGTAGAATGTCAGATGTAGGATCTACAGTAAAGCTTGTCACATACTTAGTATCTAATAATCAGTAGTTGACAGAAATCAACCAGCAAGGACATGTTCACATGTTTATAAGGTTTGCCTGCAATTGGACGGCTTGTATTAAGTCAAAAGAAGAGGGGGAAAAAAAAGATTATAATAAGCATTAAAAAGTTTTTCTTTTTTTTAAGTGACATGAGTTTCAGTAAAGTGGGTCAAAGAGGCTTTAAATCTGAATTTCCAGAACAGAGAAAAAACAGATGGCATTTGTAACAAGGTCATACCAATCAGCAAGCAGGCTGGCTTTTAAAAGGACCAAGGCTATGGTGGCAAATAAATCTAAAGCCAAAACTTAATTATTATAGATTTAGTAATTTCCCCTTATATTTTCTAAGCATCTGTTATCTCAAATGTAAAATGAGCAAGATGATACTGTTCTCCTGCATTCTTCTAGTCAAAACTAATTTTGGTACTTAAGGTGACAAGCCACCAGCACATGCTGATGCTATTTTACCTCCCTCACTTAAAAGAAAGACATCAAGGATGGTAACAATATCACAAAGAACTGAAGATCTATTGATTTGTTTAAATAGCCAGGAAAACTCATCAAAACAGTAGGTACATCCTAAAGTCTATCAAGAATATTATCTTGTGGCATCTGGGTGGCTCAGTTGGTTGAACATCTGACTCTTGGTTTTGGCTCAGGTCATGATCCCAGGGTCTTGGGATTGAGCCCTGTGTCGGACTCTGTGCTGAGTGTGGAGCTTGTTTAATATCCTCTCTCCCTCTGCCCCTCTCCCCCTCCTCACATTCTCAAAAAAAAAAAAAAAAAAAAAAAAAAAAAAAAAAAAAAAAAAAAAAAATTAAAAATAAAAAGACAGAAAAGAAGAAAGAAAAAAAAGAATTATTCTTTCATCTCTCGAATGTTGGTTAGAATGATACAGGAATTACTTCCAATGAAAAGAAAA
>NW_024412421.1:16440800-16636810 GCF_014898765.1 Herpailurus yagouaroundi
TCTTTAGAAAACCTGAGGACTGTTCTTAGTTTGGAGAAAACTATGATTCAAATGAGAAGAAAAATAGATTCTGTGACAATGAACTCATTTAAGCACTACCCTGAAAAAAGTTTTCTCTTGAATTTTCACCCATAACCTTCTCAATGGGCATTGTAGTGAATTATGTTAATATTTATTTGAATACCAAATTCATCAAAAAGACACTTGGACTGGAAAACTACATTTATGCCATAAAAGCATGAGGGGATATAGTCTCATAAAAAAACATTTTCTTCTTAAATTATTCTTAGGTAAAACTTAGAGCTCATACATTTCTTCCTTGATGCCTATTATTAAATGCTCTTCTCAGAGGAAAGAGATTTGGGATTGGAGTCCATAGAATGAATACCCAAGATGATCTATTTTCTTCTCTTATCCATTAAATTTGTATAGGGAATACTTAGAGAAAAAAAATTAACATTCAGTAACTGTATCATTTCATGCAATCTCAGAGCAATCTTTTAAAGATGTTTTCTTATTCATATTTTTAGTGTCTGACTGCCTGTACCACAAAATAAATAAGTGACAGAGTAGGTATTTCTATTCCATCTGTTTTTTTTTTTTTTTTTCCAGTATTTATTTTTCAGGTGGGGAGGAGCAGAGAGAGAGGGAGACAGAGAATCCCACGCAGGGGATTCCCAAGCAAAGAATCCCGTGCTGTCAGTGCAGAGCCAGATGTGGGACTCCAACTCATGAACCCCAAGATCAGGACCTGACTTGAGCTGAAACTGAATCAGACACTTAACTGACTGAGCCACCCAGGGGCCCCTCCATCTGTTTTTCAAGTCTATGTATCTTCCTTCTTATGCAGCTTCTGTGTCTCAGAACACACATAAGTCTATAACCGTATTTTTCTATAACAATATCTTAAACAATGTGTTATATATATGCTATTATAATTTGGAATTTCACAAATAAATGATTTCAATCGTCAGTAACACTGAACCAGAAATTGCCAAAATCTACTTGTTCTGTGATAACATCACACTTACATGCTTAAGAATCTTCATGGTATCAAGTAAGAATTTTATTTTGATGTATAAAGTTTCTGAAAGGCTAGTTCACTTGGGGATTTCTGTTATTAACTTTTATTTTTATTCCTGACAGGAGTTTCAATAAATAATACGAGTGATTTTTAGCACCAAATCAATACTTAAGAAACCAAAACATCACTGAACAAACGTAGCTTTAGATGATGTCTATCATGCAGCAAAGTTTCTAAGACTTGAATAATAGGACCATTATTTAGGGAAGAAAAAAAAAAAAAACCACACATACTGCAAGTGGGTTTGAAATACTATAAAATTATTTAAATACATGCAAACATTATTTCAGAAATAAAATCCTTATACTCACTATAAATCTTTACAACCGAAACGGGATCATACGTTAAAATAAATACAATTATAAAAGAAAAAAATCATTAATGTGAAATACGAGGCTGTGTGTAGCAGGTGAGCTAGGGTTTCCAGTTGCTAGTAGCACCGTAGATAGCTTCCTTTGAATTGTGCACAACTATGCTGTAGATACCAGGTAATGAGTCAGGTTTTATACTCTTGTTTTATGTTCACACTACAGACAAATCTTCATTCTCAGATAATGCAAAGAAGTTTGCTATCACTTAATGTGAATGTGTAACTTATATATTATGTCCCACTGTTCAATTAACTTAAAAATAATAATTTCTACCTGTTATCAATAAATATAGAACACGAGAAATTAAAATAAAGAGCACACATAGTAAAAATGGTTTCATAAGTAGTACCTAGTCTATCTTTATTGAGGATTCTTGTATGCCAATATTTTCTGAAAAAAATCTCACCAATGAATGTCCATTTTACTGTGTAAACAAATGTTTTCCAAATTTGTTTTTTTTTAATCATGAGGTGTTTTTATTAATATACCCAGCAGCACACTTTGAGAAATGGTACATTAGGCTGACAATTAAAAAAAAAAACTTTATATAATTGTTTTAATTAAAATGCATTATTTCAAGTATCTTGTTCAGTTATAGTAAACACCAAGGATGAAAAAATATTAAGTGCTTGAAATTAAGTAAATACAACCAGTGGGAAACTGTAAGAACATACACTTTCTTTTCCTCTGTCTTTTGCTTCTTTTTAAGAGAAAACAGTTTGTTGCATTACTATTATTTTTTTAATGTTGATTTCTGAGAGAGAGAGGGACACACAGGGCACAAGTTGGGGAGGGTCAGAGAGAGGGACACACAGAATCCAAAGCAGTGTCCAGGCTCTGAGCTGTCAGCACAGAGCCCAACGCGGGGTTCGAACTCACAAACCGTGAGACCATGACCTGAGCCAAAGTCAAACGCCCAACCAAGTGAACCACTCTGGTGCCCCAGCTTGTAGTATTTAAACAGTAAGTAAACATATATTATCTTCACACTTTACCATTTAAAAAAATATACTTTTATCTGTAATTAGTAAATATAAAAATTTTTTTTGTCTAATTTGATATTGTCAAACGGAAGTTTTTAAAGAAATTATTTAAGTGTATTGACAATTATGATCAAGGTAGGGAATTACATATCCAACACTAAAGTTCTATTTTATTAAATGTTAATTTAGTTCTGTGTATGAAAAATAATTAAAGACATGAAGGACATGAAGTGAAAAATATATTATGGCAATAAATATGGCAAATTATTAAAGGAACTGTGTGTAAAGTGTGAGGTCATTTCCCCAGAGGGAGAACAATGGTATATGTTCAAGAATGTAAAGAAAGGTTTTGATGGATATACATCACATCCCAACTCTATGAAAAAATATGGCCTGTTGTGTTTTGAATAGCCTATTGAGTGGCCAACCCCCACAAAATACTCTGCTGCAGTCCCCTTAAGGCTGAAGGCTTCTCTCACACTGAACTGGTTTCTAAACTTTAACTCGCTGGACCCAGTTCCCGAGTATTTCTTGAGACTTTAATTTGGTGGGGCTGTAAGTCAGAAATTAGAGAATTTCCTCACTTGCAAGACTCTCTTTTCCGCTTCAGGTCCCAGGGCCATTATTCCTTCCACGTTACACTCTTCTCCTTAAAAATAGACACTGAGCTGGTCTTCCATGCCAGGTGTCTTTATCTTAGCTCATTTATCTATTACTCTATTTAAAATGTATTCTATGGAGCATTTTATCCATCCAGGCCCTGTTGGGAGCCAAATCTGAGGACCAGAAGAGAGTATGAACAGCAGAAATCACCTATTTTGAAACTGTACATCCAATGTTTTGCTAAAGGTTAAGACTTAAATAACAGATGCACATAGAAGGAATAGCTAACAGGTGTGAGAGAATGACGGGAGAAAATGCCTTCCTAGAGATGATAATAATATAAGTCTCAAAGAATTAGTGGGGACAACACTGGGGACAAATTACAAAGAAGAAATTACAGTCTTTTTTTTTTTTTTCTGGAGAAGAGGGGAGGCATTTGGGTGGGATACAGAATTCATGTAATCCTTACGAAAGCAGACAGATTTATGTGTCCTGGCCTATATAAGTCTGATACAATTGTGTTAAATAATAAAGTAATCAGAAGTTTTTCATTTAAATATTATTTCAAAGTATATCAAAGTGTAACTTTTTTACATGCCACAATGTTATTTGGTAAAATTCTATGTCCTCTTCTTTTTCCATTATTCACCCCAAATACTTACAACTTCTACTTGCAAGATGCTCAAATACTGCACCCTGACATGCACGGAGATCTCATTTCTCTTACTTAGGTCTCCTCCCTTTTTACCGTGGTAAGAGTATTTAATGAGATCTACTCCCTTAAATATTATTTTATTTCACACTTAAAATTTTTAAGTACAGATACAGTGATGTGCTTCAAATCTCCACAGCTTATTCATCTTTCATAACTAAAACTGGACAACTCTTTATCTCTCCTCTCTCCACTGTCCTTCACAATTACCATTCTACTCTTTGCTGTTGCTAATTTGACTATTTCAGATAAACCATATAGATGGGTTCATCCAGTATTTGTCCTCCTTTGACTAGCTTATTTCACTGAACATAATGTACTCAAGGTTCATCCATGTTGTTGCATACTGAAAAATCTCTTATGTTTTAAGGCTGAATAATATTCCATTGTGTGTGTGTATGTGTGTGTGTGTGTGTGTGTGTGTGTGTGTGTATATATATATATATATATATATATATATATATATATATATTTCCTTTTGCCAGTCATCTATAGATGGATAGTGAGATTGTTTCTGTTTCTTGGTTATTGTGAATAATACTTCAATGAATATGGGAGTCCAAAGACAATATATAAAATGACAACAGGTATAGGAAAAGATGTGCAACATCACTAATCATCAGGGAAATGCAAGTTAAGACCACAATTATATATAATCTCACACCTGTTAGGATGGCTATGATTGCGACACCTGGGTGGGTCAGTCAGTTAAGCACTGGACTCTTGATTTCGGCTCAGGTCATGATCTCATGGTTCATAAGTTTGAGCCCTGTATTGGGCTCCATGTGACAATGCAGAGCCTGCTTGGGATTTTCTACCCCTCCCCCAACTGCTTTCTCCCCTATATGCAAGCACTCTCTCAAAATAAATAAACTTAAAAAAAAGATGGGTATCATACAAAAAAATAGGGCTCCTGGGTGGCTCAGTCGCTTAAGCCTCCAAATTCAGCTCAGGTCACGATTTCATGGTTCATGAGTTTAAGCCTCGTGTCCAGCTCTGTGCTGACAGCTCAGAGCCTGGAGCCTTCTTCAGATTCTCCATCTCCCTCTCTCTCTCTGCCCTTCCCCTGTTCATGCTCTGACCCTCAAAAATAAAAAAAAAAAATGTTAAAAAAATTAAAAATAGACAAGGGAACTGCAAAGAATGAAAGAATTAGAACCCTTGTATACTGATGACAGGAATGTAAAATGATGTAGCTGGTGTGGAAATCAGTATGGAGCATCCTCAAAAGATTAAGAACTGCCATATGGACCAGCAATCCCACTTCTGGATATTTATCTGAAAGAATTGAAACCAGGATCTCAAATAGTTAAGTTCCTTTCTTTCTTAGTATTTTATGATTAAATTGATATCATCTCTCTTTAGACATTCTTCATACACAAATGAGCAGAGAATTTGCTTCTTTATTTCTTCCTAATTTCTCTCTGTGTAAAATTTCCTGTTCCTTAGAGGGTAGGAAATAAGAAGTCGAGTGTGCAGAAGAAGGAAGAAATTGGGCTGTGACAGAAAAAAAATCAGATTCTGCTTCTCTCCCAATTCACTGCACTGTAGGTCATATATATTGTGTTTCCCTGCAGGGAGTTCACACTCAGAACATATACCAGAGGTCAGACAAATTAGGAGAGGACATTTATTCATCAAGCTGTTAAACAGGGGCAAATGTTTTACCAAAATTTTAAGCACATTTTACTTCACTCGTGTTTTGTGTATTCTCCTGCCTACCTTGGAGTTTTGTATGAACTCATGCTCTTAAATCTTTTCACAGAAAGTAGGTTTTCTTTATGGTACATAAATTCCCAAAGAACAAGTAAGTTCAGAAATCAAGGCAAGGTTTCCCACTGCTCCTGTATCAGAATGTAGAGGATTTTTTTTTCTTTTTAAAATTTCTCAAGGTTTGACAGATATTACAACTATCAGACTTCCGTTAGACAAATTGGACATAATGTAAATATTGTCTCTCACCTTTGAAATTTTAACACTCAGCAGAAACAAACTTTAAAAGTAACAGAAGGAAAAGCAGCCCTGAATTAATGATGAGGTCTTGCAACATACAAATAAAATCATGTTTAGATGTGGAGTACTTCCTCATAGAGCATGCAAATAAAATTAGAATTAAGAAAGCAAATGCAAAATATGAAAAGCCCTTTTGAACATCTGGCTCAGAAGTTTTTATATTCCTCAAAGTCCTGAGGATTCTACAAGAAGTCCTAAAATTTACCTAATGATTCCAAATTCCTAAAAGATATTAAACTTTGGATTGGATAATGAGAAATTGGAATTCCTAAGAATTCTTAGGGATTTCTGGGATTATAAATTAATCCTTATTTCCACAGCACTTTTAAAGTATCTTTGAAAATAATAATGAACACCAACAAAATACACAGTGAATCTTTTTAATGATGGGATTGTATTAAAGGTGTCAGAGGAGATTTTATTAAAAAAATGATACAAACTATACAAATGTTATTTCTGTGAACAAAGAGGTTATGATAAAATTACATATTTGAATAGTATGCAAAATAAACTCTGCTTGATAAGAAGCTATTTGTTAATAGAAACATTATATGAGGGAATGTAATCATTAATGAGTGCCAATTACAATAATTTAAAATTATAATAGCAGATATTTAATATTTAAAACTTAGCATCCTTAAAAATGAAAGTTTAAAACACATGTAGCTTCATTTTTTTCTATCCTATAGTTTTAATTATTGTTTCACAATTTTTCCAGATGTTGAAAAATTTATTTCATTTTGTACTGATGTTGGTTGCACTGCTATGAGCTCATCCATAGCAACATCCACTGCAAGTTGGGTGTCGTATTAGGTTTTATAGAAGTTCATTTTTTTTTTTAATAATAAACATTTTGTCTACTTCTCCTGATTTTTATCTGGCTATTGAAATCTGGATTTCTTTTTCTACTTCCCATTTTAGATGAGTTTCTAATTTCATGTTGGAGTATTCCACATCATCATTCATATATTCTCTTTGCATTTTTTTCTTTCAAAGATCAATAGCATACAGTGAATATCCAAATACTCTAAAACCCCAGTGAACATTATTCAGTCGTATTTAAATAATGTAACAGGCAGAATATGTAGCAAAACTAACAGCACTTCACATAATTATGCATTGAAATTGTCAATTTAAACATTCATTTGCTTCCAAAAAGTTGTTATTTCTTGCAACACCACTGTTTAAAATGTATCATATGTCTAAACTTATTAATATTTAATATTTTTGCACGAATGACTCACCTTTGGCAACAGCAAATAGCATCATGAACATTTACTATTACAGGGCAACAGCTATGAGGAAGATTAAATCATCAGATGGCTATTGCTTATTTTTATGTATTTCTATCCTGGTTCCCAGAAATATCCAATCTATAATTCCACCTATTAGTATGCCTTCTCTTGTTTCTACTTAATATTATTCGATTCCTTCTATCCAGCAGTCTCTCCATGTTAACTTGGCTGTTTTTATTTCCCAATTATGATTACTTTTTTTTTCTTTTTTCTCTCCAAATAAACAGATCCTCCCAAATTATTATGTTAGTACCAAATGACAAAATATTTATGTGATCCAATACCCAAGGTGGGGGGGGGGAGCGGGGGGGCGGGGGAGTTTGGTGAAAGAAAACAAAATGAAAGAAATAAACCTACAGATACAAGGAGCTCAGTGAAATTTAAGCATAATGAGTTGCCCCACCCAATCATGACTTTAAACATCCAAACAACTGAAAACTGAAGACCTGAAAACATCCTGAAAAGAGAAAAATAACACACTATCAGGGAACACCAGCCCTAATGACTAATGATTTCTCATCAAAAACCTTAAAGGATGGAATAAGGTGGTACAATTACTTTTGTAGGGCTAAAAGGAAAACAAAAAAAAAAAAAAAACTGGAAGTAAACTCAGAATTCTATATCCAGAAAAAGTATATGTTAAGAGTGAAGGTATTCTCAGATGAAGAAGAACTAATAGAATCTGTTGCTAGCCATCTTGTTCTAAAATCACTAAAGGAAATTCTTCTGACAGAAAGAATGCTATGGATGGAAAACTGGAGAATATTAGCAACGAAGTGAAAGCAACAGGAATATTTAATATTTGGGCAACTATAATAGACTAAGCTCCTCTTAGATCTTTAAAGTGTTTAACAGTTCAAAGCAAAAAGTGGTTATATTGTCTGAAATGGTTTTTAATATATCTGGAAGACTTAGTTTATAAGAAACTATAACATAAAGCAAACAAAGTAAAGAAATTCTATGGTTACTTGTTGCCACTAATTATACTGTAAAAACATTAATATTATGATCTCTAAAGTAATAGCATTTACATAGTATAGTCAAATATACAATAGTTGAGTTAAATAGGAATACTAAAAATGTTAAAATATGCCAAAATAGATAGGAAAGTAAAAACAAACAAAAGGGGACAAAACAGAAAAGAATACCATTATAGTCTTAATCCAAACATACCAGTAATTTCATTCAATATAACCTAAATACACCAATTAAAAGATAGAGGTCATGAGACTGCATTAAAAAATATGCCCCAACCATATGCTGCCTACAAGAAATTCACTTCAAATATAATGATAGAAGTAGGCTAAAAGTAAAAGCCTTGGGGGGGGGGGGGCCACACAGATACCACACAAGTTCTAATGAAAAGAAAGCCAGAGTGACAATATTATTATCAGACAAAGTAGATTTCCAATCAAAGAAAGAGAGATAGAGGCATTATAAAATGATAAAAGGGTAAATTCACCTAGAAAACTTAACCTCAAACGTGTATATATAACTTACTACAGAGCTTTGGAATATACAAGCAAAACTCATAGAAATGAAAGGGGAACTGTTAGATAAAGCCATAATAATATTGGAGACTTCAATACCCTTACCCAGTAAAAACCAGGATTAATATGAATTAGTACTTATAAAATCAACAAGGACATAGAAAAACTGAACGGCACCATCAATAAACTGGACCTGATTGACATTCACAGAGCACTTCACTGAACAGAATATGCATTCGAGTGTAGATGGAACATACATCAAGAGGGATCACATCATGGATCATCAAACAAGGGTTAACACATTTAAAATAACAGAAGTCATATACATTTTATTCTCTGATCACAATGAAATTATACTAGAAACCAGTAACCATCACTTACCTTGGAGACATTATATCAACTCTTGCTTTTAAAAGTTCATTCATATAAAGAAGGTTTTCGATTGTAATACATAAAAACTCAAAAACCCTCATGAAATATTACTAAATAGGATTCAACATAAGTATCGATAATAGTAAGCCACAGCTACGTGCGGTTTATAAGAATGCAAAGCTTGCTTAATATGTGAAAATAAAAACATACCCTAATATAGCAATAGTCTAAAGAAGAAAATCCACATACACCTATCAATTCATGCCAAAAACATCGGACCAAATTCAGCTTCCACCACTAATATAAATTCTCAGCAAATCAGAAATCAAGACAACTTGTTCAACTTAATAAAGGGCACCAACAACAAACAAAAAAGGAAAAAAAAATGAAGCTACAGCTAATATCACACTTAACGTCCAATACTAAATGCTTTTCCGCTAAATTCAAGAACAAGACAAGCCTGTCAGCTTGCACCAATCCTATTACACGTACTATCCCGTTAAATAGGAAGCTATACCAGGCTCAAGATGCTAATAAAAAGGCATACAGATTTGAAGTGAAGAAATAAAACTGTCCTTACTTGTAGATGATTTGATCATTCAAGGTCCAAGTCGAAAATCCCAAAGACTCTAAAAACAAAACAAAAGGATAAAACCTCCCAGAATAAGTGAAGTTATCAAAGTTGCATGAAACAAGGTCAACACGCAAAAATCTATTATATCCTATGTACTAGCAAAATAGTATAGAATTATAATCTGAAATTCAAAAGCGATATTGTAAATATTTAAAACACTTTAAAATAATGTTTGAAAGTTTCAAAATGAATCACTGATGTTTAAACACATAAAATAGAGACAGGAACTGTATGCTGAAAACTGCAACACAGTGATGAAACAGCCAAAAACAACCTTAACAAATGAAGACGTGGACTGTGTTCATGCCTTGGAAGACTCTACCCGGTAAAGATGTCGTTTCTCCAAATTTCTTTACAGATTTAATTTGAGTCCAATCGAAATTAAAGCAATGTATTTTTGTAGATATAAACAAACTCCTAAAATTTATCTGGGAGTGTGTAGGATGGACATCACCAACATGGTGAAGTAGGGCACAGCAGCCCCCATCCCTCCAGAAACAACAAGTCGAGAGTTATCCAATGAAACCAGGACTGGGAGAGCTCAGGTGTGTCCACTCAAGAGGCTTTGGGCGCATAGCGGAGCGCGTGCACGCACACCTAATAAACTACACAAAGCTAAACAGCAAAAAAAAAAAAAAGCAGAACAGTTTCACTTTGTATCATCCCATCCCGGAGGATGGCTCTGCTTGGCAACAGGGGGACACCTCCAGACCCCAGAGGGACCCCTTCACTGGAAAAGGGAGAACGGGGACAGTGACTAGCTTCCCCAGGCTCCAGGGCACTGCATCAGAACCCGCTTGCGTTCTGCGCCCCCCACCCCCACACCCGAGACTGGTGGAGCAGAGCTGCCCAGGAACCGCTGGGAACAGGCAAGAAAGCGGAGCCCGCGGTACCAGTCACACACAGCGCGTGGGCAGCCCCAGTTCCCAGGAGCCTGCTCTGCAAAGGCCTTCAACAGCTCTTTCTGAGGACCTCAGCAGCCCTGGCAGGGCTCAGACACCGGCAGCTTTCATCATTAAGAACCTCGCCTTGGAAGGCAGACAACACCAGCAGTTTGTGCTACCAAGGCAATCAATACCCAGACGACCCACCACGGACGTCTGCAACTTTGGGGTAGGAGGGCTCCCCAGGTTTTCATTTGTTTGCGGTTAGTACCTGCCAGGGTATCTGCCTGCTCCACTCCTCCTCTTCCACTCCAGCAGCCCAAGCCAAAGCCACAGAAGACGGACGCCCTAGGGCCAGGATGCGCCCAGACCGCCGTCCTCGCAGCTAGCTAGGGCTTTGGCTGTCAGCCCCTTAAGCTCTTACAGCTGCTCGGTACCCGGATGTGTTGGGCTGTCCCCTCGCTGCGCCCACCTCCACGCGCATGCCCAACAACTAACTCGCGCAGCGCCCACACAACAAAAGTGCGCGCCAACAGCCAACCTCCCTGCAGGTGTTCCTGGTCCCAAGTCTGGTCGTGACTCTTGTCACTGGCCTGCGCTGTTGTGGGTGCCCACAGATAGCACCTGTAGGTCTGCATCTGCATACAATAGGCCCTGACTCAGGTCCCAGGCCTCCACTGCACACGCCCGCCGCTAATCCGTGCAGACTCAGGAGTACACGGCAACTTCCAGAGCCGGACTGCAACTGTTGCGCCTGATCTAATCGCCACTCGTGGTTGCTTCCTAACTGGTCCCTGTGCATGGAGGACAAGAAGAGACGGAAGACAAAGGCAGAGCACTTCAGACTGGTAGGTGGCGATTTTAATAAGCAGGAATTTACTCATGAGGCTTGTCTTGGGCAGTCGCAAAAAAGTAGACCTCCACGCCAACCGCCAGAGTCTTAAAAAAAGCATAGAGGTCTTAATGGAGTTCAGCTGCTGTGGATTGAGTGCAGGTGCCCTGAAAAAGGCATTACTGTTTAAGGGCTATATCCTTGAAATGGCTCCATCTGTGGAAAGGGTGGGCTCAGCGTATAGATCTGGGAGTGGGTGAGGAGGCTCTAATGTCCCAATTGCGTGTCACAGGTCAACAGAGGGTCACGTCCTCTGGATGAACTCCTGTAACAATTTATCCCTTATGATTGGGTGTTTCGACTTCATATGCTTCCTCCCGCGCCCCTTTTCTTCAGTATACCCTGAGAGGTCAGCAAGTTGTTCACTAGCATGGAGGTGGCATGTTTGGCAACCGTCTGGTTGCACCATGCTGGTGGGACTTCCCACTGCAGATTCCAGTGTTCCACTTCCACCAGTGATCCATTGCGAAACTTGAGGCAGTGGCTCCTTCCTGTGATTTCTATGCCTTTACCATGTTGTGTGTCTTGGCAGGGCTTCCCAGTCTGGCATATGAGTAACAGGCACTAGTGGTTGATTATTTAAATGTATCAAAATCTGGGCAAGGTGGTTTAGTCAACCTGGGCAAGGTGGTTTTACTTTGTAGTAATTTAATCTGCTGCCTTAATATTCCTTTCTTTCTATCAACCCTGCTGCTTGTAGGTTATAAGGGAGATGGAACCAATATTAAATGTCATATTCTTTTGCCCAGTCTTGTGTACCATGACCTTGAAGGTGTGACTCTCAATCACTGTCTATTTGACAGAGGTATCTGTACATGGTACTTAGCTTCTCCAATCCCCCCATGGTGGTGGCCTGGTTTGCAGAGCAACAGGAGGCGGCTTGGGTTAGGCCATACTCAGTGTCCACACAAACTAAGGCATACTGAGAGCGCTCATTCAGAGGGAAAGGGCCAGTGTAATTTGTCAATTCTTTATCTGCTGGGAACTCTGGGTAGCTGACCCCAGATTCCTTTGGCAGTTGCCTCAGGTGTTGTTTAGAACATGTAGGACCTGCTGTTATTGCATTAACCAAGTCACTGTATTTCAAGGGCAATTCAGCATCTGTAGCAATATATCATCCTATATGGGTGCTACAGTGGTCATTCTCCCTGTGTATCCAATCTACTGAATCTACTTTTGTATCTACTGAAAGGTTAGTTGCCAGGATTCATATTTAGGCTAGGGCACCAGCTTCCTGATGGTCAGGTGGCGTCAGTGCATCATGAGACAAGACATGGAAAACAGTGAGAAATGACTCAGGTTCTTGCAAGAGAACACATGTCCTTCCACTTATCCTGAATCACAAGGGCTTATTCAGGTTTATCCATCCACAAGAGAAAGGGGAGTTCTTACCACAGTATGTTTTTCTTTAAAGTTGTCTGGTCATATCTGATTCTATGCATAGTTTTAAATATGACATTCTAGTCAAATCTTTGGTAATATAATCAGTGTTTTCAATTGCTACCTGTAATAAGGAGAACAGAATCCTAATGAAATTTGCAAATAAAGGGAGGGGCAGGGTGGCTCATGAGGTTAAGTGTCTGACTTCAGCTCAGGTCATGATCTTGAGGTTGACGAATTGGAGCCCTGCGATGGCTCTGTGCCGACAGTTCAGAGCCTGAGACTGCTTCAGATTCTGTGTCTCCCTCTCTTTCTGCCCCTTTGCTGCTTGTGTATTCTCTCTCTCTCTCTCTGTGTGGGTGTGGGTGTCTCAAAACTGAATAAAACATTAAAAAATTAAAAAAATAATAAATTTTCAAATAACCATATTACCATGAAATTTAAAAATATACTTGTGACCAAATGGACATAATAGACATACAGGAAACATTCCATCCAGTAGAATACCCATTCTTAAATAATCGTAGAACATTCTCCAGCATCGATTATATGTTAGGCAACAAAATAAGTCTTAACAAATTTAAGAAATTTGAAATCCTAGCAAGTATTTTTCCTTCCACAATGGTTTGAATAGAAATAAATAATAGGAAGAAATTTGGAAAACTCACAATTATTTGGGGATTGCACAACATGCTCCTGAAGAACCAATAGGTCAAAAAGAAATCAAAGGGAAATCAAAAAGTATTTTGAGACAAATGAAAATGGAAACACGGCACACCAAACTCAGGGGATGTAGCAGATCAGTTCTAAGAGGGAAGACTACAGTGTTTAATAACTATGTGTGAAAATAGTAAATAAATAATAAATAGTAAATGATAAATAGTAAATAAATAGTAGTAATAGTAGTACTAATTTAATAATAGTAAATAAGTAGTAAATAATAAAATATGTGTGAAATAAATAACCTAACTTTACACCTCAAGAAACTAGAAAAAGAAGAACAACCTAAGTCCAGAGTTAGTAGAAGGGAGGAAATAACAAGGATCAGTTGGAGATAAGTGAAATTAACTGGAAAGACAACAGTAAAGATTAATGAAACAAAGATTTTTTTTTTTAGAAAAGATAAAATTGGCAAACCTTTTAGCTAGACTATGAGAAAGGAAAGATTGAAGTCATAAAAGAAAGAGGAAATACCACAATACCAGAGAAATACAAAGGATCATAGAAGACTTTGATATGCCAACAAATTTGAGGATATAGAAGAAATGGGTAAATACCTAGAAACATACCATCTACCAAGACTAAATAATGTAAATATAGAAAAATCTGAACAGACCCATTAATGGTAAGGATATTGAATCATAATGAAAAAAACCTTCCAACAAAGAAGAGCCCTGGGACAAATGCCTTCACTGGACAATTCTACAAGACATTTAAAGAAAAATTAACACCTGCTCCTAAACTCTTTCAAAAAATTAAAGAAAAGAGAACTCCTGCAAACTCTTTCTGTAAGGCCACCATTACTCTGATACCAAAGCCAGATAAAGACACTACATGAAAAGACAACTACAGGCAAATATCCCTGATGAATATAGATGCAAAAATACTCCACAGAATACTAGCAAGGAAACTTAACAGCACATTAAGATTACACACCATGAACAAATTGGATTTATCCCTGGGATACAGGGATGGTTCACCGTATATAAATTAACTCCACTTTTACAAAATGAAGAATAAAATCTGCATGATCACTTCAGTAGATGTAGATTTGATAAAATTCAACACTATTCCATGATAAAAACTTTTAAACAAATTAAGTATAGAAGGAAATCCCAACACTAACATCATACTTGGTATAAGGTGGACAGTTTTTCTCTATGATCAGGAACAAGACAAGGATGCCAACTCTCATCACTTCTGTTCAACATAGTACTGAGAGTCCTAGCTAGCAAAGTTAGACAAAAATAAATAAATAAAAGGCACCCAAATAAGGAAGAAAGAAGTAAAACTTCATCTCTTTGCAGAAGACCTGATCATATATATAGAAAACTCTGAAAATTCCGCAAAAAATCTGTTAGAATTAATGAATGGATTTAGTAAAGTTACAGGTTACACAATTAACAGAGAAATAAGTTGCATTTTATATACTAAGAATAAGATATTTAAAAGATAAAATAAGAAAATAATAAAAATCAAGAAAAAAAATCTTATTTACAAAGTCCTGAGAAACAATAAAATATTTATGAAAAAAAAACCTAATCTTTGAAAACTATAAGACGTTGATGAAAGAAATTGAAGATATTAAGGAATGGCAATATATTCTATGTTCATAGATTGGAAAACATAATATTGTGAAAATGCCCATAGTACCCAAAGTGATATATAAATCCTATGCATTCCTCATCAAAATCCCAATTACATTTTCCACCGCCATAGAAAAAAACAATTCTAAAATTTATGTGGAACAATAAAAGACCCAGAATGGTGAAAGCAATCAAGAGAAAGAAAAAGCTGGAGACTTCACATTTTCAGATTTCAAAATATGTTACAAAAATACAATGATTAAAGCAATGTACTACTAGCATAAAGATACATATGTGGCCAATGGAACAGAATAGAAAGTTCAGAAATAAACCTATGCATATAAAGTTACCTGATCTTCAATGAGAATTCTAAGAACACACAAATGGGGCTGGGATTTTCTCTTCAGTAAATGGTATTGAAAAAACTCTATATCTACATGTAAAAGAATAGAACTGGACCTTGGTGTTAGACCATACACAAACACACACACACACACACACACACACACACACACACACACACAGACACACACGAGCTAAATGTAAGAACCGAAACTATAAAACACCCAAAAGAAAATAGGAAAAATATTCTTGACATTGGTCTTGGCAATGATTTCATGTCTATGCTTTCAAAAGCCCCGGAAACAAAAACAGAAATAGGCAAGTGGGACTACATCAAACTAAAAAAGATTCTGCATAGTGGGGCACCAAGGTGCTTCAGGTGATTAACTGCCTGTCTTTAGCTCTGGTCTTGATCTCTTGTTTCCTGAGTTTGAGCCCCTCGTCAGGCTCTGTGCTGACGCTTCATTGTCTGGAATCTGCTTCAGATCCTGTGTCTCCCTTTTCTCTCTCTCTGACTCTCTCTCTCTCTCTCTCTCTCTCTCTTTCTCTCTCTCTCTCTTTCTCTTTCTCAAAAATAAATAAACATTAAAAAGGAGGGATGGCGCCTGGGTGGCTCTGTTATTCGGCTTAGGTCCTGATCTCGCGGTTCGACCCCCGTGTCAGGCTCTGTGCTGATAGCTCAGAGCCTGTAGCCTGCTTCAGATTCTGTGTTTCCCTCTCTCTCTCTGCCCCTCCTTCCCTCCATGCCCTGTCTCCTTCTCTCAAAAATAAATAAAAATTATTTTTTAAATAAAAAAAAAGATTCTGCGCAGCAAAAGAAGTAACCAACAGAATAAAAATGAAACCTATAGAGTGGGAAAATATATTTGAGAACAATATATTGATTAGTGGTTAATATTCAAAATATGTAAGGAACACTTATAACTCAATTTCAAAAAATAAGTCACTTTATTAAAAATAGGCAAAAGACTTGAATAGACATTTTCTCAAAGACATACAAATTGCCACCAGTATGTTAAAAGGTGCTTAACATCACCAGTCATCAGGGAAATGCAAATCAAAAGCAAATCAAAATGACATATCACCTAACACTAGTCAGAATGGGTATTATAAACAAACAAAAATGATAAGTGTTGGTGGGGATGTGGGCAAATCAAAACACTTAAACACTGTTGGTGAGAGAGAATACAATATGGTGCAACCACTATCGAAAACAGTATGGAGGCTCTTCAAGAAATTAGAAATAGGACTACCATATAATTCAGCCATTCCACCTCTGGGTACATACCTGAAAAAAATATCTCAAGGAAATATCTGCATTCTAGTGTTCATTGCAACCTTATTCACACTAGCCAAGATATTAAAACAATCCAAATGTTCAAGAAATTAATGAATAAAATGTGATACATAAATACAATGGAATATTATTCAGCCTTTAAAAAGGAGGAAATCCTGCCATTTGCAACAACATGGATGAAACTGGAGGATTTATTGTAAATAATGCAATATACGACAAATACTGCTTATATGAGGTGTTTGAAAGAGTCAAAGCCATAGAAGTAGAGAATAGAATTGTGTTTCTCAGAGTCTGGGGAAGGGGAAATGGGGAGTTGTTGTTCAATGGGTATAAAGTTTCAGTTACACAAAATAACTATGTTCTAGAGATCTTTCTGCAATATGTTTTAACAAAACCGTATCATGCCCTTAAATATGTGTTAGGAGGGCAAATCTTGTGTTATGTATATATACTACAAACATATAATTATAAAAAAGTTGGGGGGGTATGGACTAGTATTCTTCAGAGAAACAGAACCAGTAGGAAATGTAAAGATGTTTAAGAAGAGATTTATTATGGCAATTTGCTCACATAATTATGAAAGCTGAGATAAACCACATTGTGCCATCTGCAGGCTGGAGAACCAAGAAGGCCAGTAGTATAATTCAATCCAAGCCCAAAGGCCTGAAATCCAGAGGAGCCTATGGTATAACTCCCAGTCTATATGCCCGAGGTCAAAACATTTGATGCCTAAGGTCAGGAGAAGATGCACATCCCACCTCAAGAAAACAGAGAGAGAGAGAGAGAGAGAATTTGTCCTTTCTCTGCCTTTTTTGTTCTCTTTGGGCCCCAGTTGGTTAGAGCCTGCCCACCAATATGGGTAAACAGGATCTTCTTTATTCATTCTATTGATTAAAATGCTAATCACTTACAGAAATACTGTCACAGACACACCCAAAAATAATGTTTTACTAGGTATCTGGGTGTCCTTTATCCCAATGAAGTTAGCACATAAAATTAACCTCCACACTACACAAGGAAACTTTGAAGGTGATAGACATGTCTCTTACCCTGATGGTGGTGATGGTTTCACAGGTATATGCATATATCCAAACATATGTTGTGTATCAGTTATATCTCAATAAAACTCTACACCTGGGTTTGATCCTACAAAAATGAAAACTTATGTTCACAAAACAAGGTCTACATGAACGTTCATAGCAGCTCTATTTATAATTGTCAAAACCTAGACACAATCCAAATATCCTTTAATGAGTAAATGGAGAAGCAACTTGGTACATCCATACAATGGAAAATGAAATAAGGAGGAATGGCTAGTAATAGGTACAACAACTTGAATAAATCTCAGAGATTATTTTTAGTGAAAAAGAACACCTGTTTCAAAGGTTATATATTTCATGATTTCATTTATATGACCTTCTCAAAAAGATAAAGTTATAGAGATAAAATACAAATTAGTGGTTGCCTAGTATTAGGTTGAGGGAAAGAGAAGACTATAATGGGATAACCACAGAAATGTCTTGAGGGTGAAGGGACTCTTCTATGTCCAGTCGATATAGTTCATGGATCTGTATAAATGCTAAAGTTCATAGAATAGCATAAGAAACAAGTCAGTTTCACTCTGTGATAATTTAATAAAATTACAAGAATAGTATCCTATTTGGGGCACCGGGGTGGCTCGTTCAGTTAAACGTCTAACTTTGGCTTAGTTCATGATCTCATGGCTCCTGAGTTTGAGCCCCAAGTCAGGCTCTGTGCTGACCACTCAGAGCCTGGAACATGCTTTGGATTCTATGTCTCCCTCTCTCTGTGCCCCTCCCCTGCTCCTGCTTGGGTGCTCGCTCGCTCTCTGTCTCCCACCCACTCCCCCTCAAAAATAAATAAACATTAAAAAATTTAATATGGGGCGCCTGGGTGGCGCAGTCGGTTGGGCGTCCGACTTCAGCCAGGTCACGATCTCGCGGTCCGTGAGTTCGAGCCCCGCGTCGGGCTCTGGGCTGATGGCTCAGAGCCTGGACCCTGTTTCTGATTCTGTGTCTCCCTCTCTCTCTGCCCCTCCCCCGTTCATGCTCTGTCTCTCTCTGTCCCAAAAAAATAAATAAACGTTAAAAAAAATTAAAAAAAAAATTTAATATAAAAGAATAGTATCCTATTTTACTTAAATGATAACCAGTGTTTAATCACATGTAGTGAGCTTTTACTACAACAAAATGATGCATGTTTTATTTTCAGGGTAATTGACACATTGAAGGGAAATTTTCAGGCAGTCTTGATCGTATTATGACAATGATGAAGAGGGGTGAACTTAAAAAAAAATAATAATGTCAGGAATGCACTTTAAGAGAATATATTTGCCAAGACAAGCTTTTTAATGAATAACCATTTGAACTGAGTCTTGAAGTATTACTAGATGTTGACCAATTTAGGAGGAAATGTCTTTCCAGGTGTAGACAACTCCATGGTGAATGCCATGGGCACCTACAATGTTTTTTGTTTGTTTTATTTTGTTTGTTTGTTTTTGTTTTTTCTCAAGAAAAGGCAAATAACAATGCAGATGTAGCTAGAGGGTATTATGCTCAGTGAAATAAGCCTCAGAGAAAGACAGATATATGATTTCACTTCTATGTAGAATTTGAGAAACTCAACAGATGTACATAGGGTAGGGGAAGGAAAAATAAGATTAAAACAGAGAGGTAGGCAAACCATGAGAGGCTCTTTTCTTTTTTTAATTATTTATTTTTGAAAGAGAGAGAGAGTGTACACGTATGAGCAGGGAAGGTGGTAGAGAGACGCACACAGAATCTGAAGCAGGCTCCAGGCTCTGAGCTGTCAGCACAGAGCCAAACCTGGGGCTTGAACTCAGGAGCCAAGAGGTGATGACCTGATCTGAAGTCAGACATGTAACTGACTGAGCCACATAGGTGCCCCATAAGAGACTCAAATACAGAGGACAGGAGCACCTGGGCAGCTCAGTTGGTTGAGTGTCCAGCTCTTGATTTCAGCTTAGGTCATGATCTGACAGTTTGTGAGAATGAGCCCCGAGTCGGGCTCTGTGTTAACAATGTACAGCCTGCTTGGAATTCTTTCTCTCTCTCTCTCTCAAAAATAAATTAAAAAAAAATTTAAAAATCTGAAAAAAATACAGAGAATAAATTGAGGGTTGCTGGAGAGGAGTTGGGTGGGAGGATGGGATAAATGGGTAGAGTTAAGGAGAGCACTTTTGGGGATGATCACTGGGCATGAATGACTGAATCACTGGGTTCTACTCCTGAAGCCAAAGAGGACACTATATGTTAACTAATTTTAATTTTAATTTAAAAGGAAAGAAGAGGCAAATAATATTTTATGTGTAGATTTTAAGTTTGTAGGATGTAGAATCAGGTGGGACTTGAATGGGGAAAGATCTCAATGTTAAAGAGCTGACTTTCTAGACAGGAAAACATTCATTTTTATCTTGAGGGTAGTAGGGAAGTATTGGACATTAAGCTAAAAACATATCCTCCACCTCTTGTCTAAATAGCTGTAAAAACCAAGCCAACCAACCAATCAGAAAACCCTCTCAGTATAGAGAATCTAAAGTATTGCCAGATACTTTCAAAGACATGCATGTTATTTGATCTAATTTCTCTATTTTAACTGTAACCAAATCCAGGTAGTGTTCTGAAGTTGTTTGAATGAATTGTTTGGCTTTCATCTTTTTTTTTTTTTTTTAATTTGAGAAACAGAAAAAAAAATGGTACAAACATCAATAACACATTAGAAGAGTAAATAAGAAATGGACTTATATTTCTGTGTATCCATCCATCCATCCATCCATCCTATAAACAAGTACTAGCACACATCATGTACCCACCAAGGTGTTAGGCTTTGGGAATTAAAAATAAAAACAAAACACAACAGTCATGGTATCTGCCCTCAAAGGACTCTTTCCCATGAAAGATAGGTAAATCTATGATTAGTATACACTGAAATTTGGATTATGACAAAATTATGCACAAAATTCTGTAGAAACACAGAAACAGTGCCCCAGATGTAGCCCTCGAAATGTTTCTGAGTCCTGGCAGATGCATAGGAGTGAGCTAGCAAGTACAACACGGGAAGAAGAACAGGATCACATTTTTTAAAGTGTGGCACATTCAAGGAATTCAAGGAATTCCCTGAAGGTGGATACATAGAGAAATAGGGAGAGACAAACCTAAGGAGATGTTTACAGCCAGTGATACTAGAATGTGTGTTTCACATCAGAGAGAACAAATCTGATGATTTGGTTCTGCCTTGATTAGCTCTGAAACCCAACCAAAACTTTCTCTGAAAATTGAGTAAGCAAACCAGATTTGAAAATGCCATTTTTTAGTTATGTTTTCGTAGAGGAAGAGGGATTGGCAAAACTAAACATCTAACCCTAACCATTTTTGTGCCTTGTATGTTCTGAGAATCCTCCGTAGCCAATATTTGAAAACCATTGCAGTAGTAATTGGGTAGTGACTAAGGGACTTCCAGAAAAGGCATTGTAAGGCATGTACAATTTGGAGAGAAACATATACTTCCTCCAGTCAGTATTCACAGAAAAGGAAGTCTCTGAAGAAGATAAAAATTAAAAGTGCCATCTTTGATTCCAGTAATCACCACTGTATACCATTGCTATAAATGGTAGGCATGTGACTATGGCAAATTGAGTCAGTTTTCATTTTTAGGTTAAGCAGGGAATGCTTAATGGGAATTTTCCCACTGCCTTAGTCATAGCATGGCAATGCAAAACAGGGCTGGCCTGAAGTTATTGTCAGGCATTTACTTGTAGTAGTAGACATTGGCCAAAACAAGTTCTTTAATGAATAAAAGACTTCATTTTTTTTATTATAAGAGAAATCAGCTCTTTCAAGCATCCCTAGATCAGAAGTTCTGTAACTGTGTTTCTGCAAGAATATTCATGTATAGTAAGTTCCCCAGGGACATTTATGCCTATAAAAGTTTGAGGATCTCTGCGTCTAGACTGCCACCTGTGTGAGACCTCACACTGAAGTCTTACACAGTCAAACACTGGGCACACCTCTTCCAGCACTGAATGGAAGACAAAATTTGGGAAATTCCTGAAGATTTCAATTTTATGGATGAGGGAAATGAGAGAGCTTAGAAAGCTTGTCTGAAGTCACATAATCCTTCGCAGGTCTCCTGAGAATGAAATTAAGTTACTTTACTTGATACAATAACCAATGGATTCACTAATGTTTTTGTCACCCCTCACCCCCAGATAACACTGCCTGCATTCCCAAGTGGACATTTCAAGTCATACGGAGACCATTTATACCTCAAAGAAAAGATCACTTTTAACAAGTAACAAAGGGAATGCAGATGTTTCAGTCCAACTGGCTGAGGGGGTGTCAAAGCAACTGAAATTAGTGATGCTCAGAAATTATCATTTTGCCAACAGTTTCAGGTTTTGCTCACATTTAAGGACCAGAACAGCCAAGGACCAGAACAATCATTTGAGCTTCACATTATCTTTTCCCTTTGGTCTCTTAAGGACATGCTAAGAATTTGTGAAAATGGACACAGTCAGATGTCCAGAAGGAGCAAGAAATAGAGAACAGGGATGAATTTAAAGGGTTTGAAGCATCTAATCAGGAAGAGACTTTTTTTTTTTTTTAAGTGAGTTGAGTTGACTTTTTGTATGCAAATTTGGAAATCTCATTTATACCCTAATGAGGATGTGAAGTTCCTAGGAGTTCTCATCAGCCATTGGGCATTTGGCCTCCTGTAACTGAGAGAGAGCTCTGAGATTTTTTTTTTTTTTTTTTCTAATTCAAGTCAGATTGACAGTGTCTCCAGAAAAACCCTGACCTGCCTAGAGCTAGGTGATAAATAATTAAGGTGTTGGGAGAGATATGGTGGCTCTCACCTGCTTGATCCCTTCAGATGCCAGGGGCTTTCAGACTGTAAGGTTCTGAGAGAATGTTCTTTTCTGATGACTTAGACCTAGGAGAGAATCCGTAGGAAGTAAAGCAATTATACTCATTGTGTAACTTAATGACACAATGTAATGTGTCTGCTAAGTGGATGTGAATATATGTGGGTTATTAAAGCAAGGTTATGGATCTGAAGAAAGCAATAACCAAACTCTAAAACATTTATGACAATATTTAACAAGCTAATATTAAGCAGACTTTTTAAGAAGTTTCAAGCAACTTCATGTAATGAATGGAGTTAACCAAAAAGAAACAGCAGCCTCAAAGAGTATCAGTCCAATCAATCTTTTTCTCATTTTGTAATAATTTATTTGTATTATTCTCTGAGACACTGTGAACATATGTGTTTATTTCTGCTTTGATGTATTGAAACTCATTACCAAAGGGCTTTTTCTAAATATCCTCTGAAATATTTATATAAATTACAGACATAACAATACTGTTTATAAATTGACTTTTATTTTATTCTTTTTCTTTTTCCTGCACCCAAATCTTAGTAAACTCTAATCTCAGCATCTAATTGTTGTGCTTCTGTTAGTGGGGACAGGGAGAAGATCTCAGGGTTTATAATTCTCCATCTGTGCTGGAAAGTTGACATTTGTTGCATAATATTGTTTTTGTCAAAAAAACCAAAGAAGTGCAAATTGTGTGCATGCAAGATACTGTGACCTTTTTATATATTGATAACATTCCCGGTTGCTGATTGCATTATGGAGTGTTGATGTCACGTACTTGCCCTATGCCATACTGACACTTTTGCTTTTTAATTTAATCTGTAAGGAAATCCTATACAGTTACTGTTTAAAATTTTTTAATTGTAGGAAAATATACCTAACTTCAAATTGACCATCTTAACCATGTTTAAGGGTACATTTCACTGACTTGAAATATACTCTCATTGCTGTGCAGCCATTACCACCATCCATCTCCAGAATTTTTCTCATCTTGCAAAAGTGAAATTCTGTAACCATTAAACAATAAAGCCCCATTCCTCTCTTTCTCCCCTGCTTCTTAAAGCAGTCATTCTATTTTCTGTGTCTTATGAATTTGACTAGATACCTTTTGTAGTGGAATCATGCAGTATTGGTCCTTTTGTGATAGTTTATTTCAGTTAGCATAGTGTCTTCAGGGTTCATCCCTATTACAGCATGTATCAAAATTGCATTGCTATTTAAGGCTGAACGCTATTCCATGATAGGTATATACCAAATTTTGTTTATCCATTCATCCACTGTTGATCCATTCATCCATTGATGGGTCCATAACATGGACCATATACTCTGGCCCATGACATACTTTAAGCTGAACTGAACTATTACTTGAAGATTAATTCATAAAACAATGAAATAATGGTCAAAAAGGTCAAACTGGTTGCCTCTTATCATCCAACATTTCTCTAAAGAAGGTAAAAGAAAGCTAGTGGTAGTTAGTTGTATCTTAGAAAAAATTAAGAGTTGACAGAAATGACTTTTACCTTAGAAATAATAGAGCTGAATTTGGTTGAAAGTGGTCTAGTAAAGTACAGATAGCAGCAACCCCACCCCGGAGAACCTAATGTATCTTTGTCATCTTCAATTAGGTATCCATTTGAAAAATGGTACATCTCAAACAAAATGTGTCATTCCTATGACATTCATTTCAGTCCTCCCTTGCAGGCAATATGACTACTACCCACTGATGTGTTCAAGTCCAGATCTTGACACACATCTCAGATTCTTACGAAGTCTCTCTCACCACCACCTCTGACCCAATCCAAGTATGAATTCTTATACATAGCTCACAAATTTATCAACTTGTTTCATACCTTTTGATATTTCCATGTGCTAGGTCATTGTGGTTGGCTTACTGGAACAATTTCATAACTGGCCTCTGATTTCATTTTTGTCTCTCAGTCCCATTTTCTAAAATACAAACCTGGTAATGTGTTCCTCTTATCTCATATATTTTTACGAGGTTGTCAGTGCCCTTAGGATAAAGTCAAAAGCCCTGATTTAGCTTGAAAGGACTATTACGACTGTGCCATGTTTTTTTTTTTTTTTTTTTTTTAATCTCTGCCTACTCTTTTTTTCTCTTCCCTTAACCTTCTGTCTCCCTTCAGCTTCTCAAATGCATATTCTCAATTCTGGGGCTTTGTACTCATTGTCATCTGTGCCAGGAATACCCTTTATCCCTCTTACCTTTGCAAAGCTGACTTCTGTTTCTATATATGTTATCAATGTAGGAGAAATTCCATAGCTGTCTTCTCTTGATCCACAAATCTAAGCAAAGTGGTCCAACTCACTGCTTTCACTCAACATGTGATTCCCCTACAGAAATGTATCATATCGTGTTATAATGGCCTTTTAGTTCATCTGTACTTCCACCAAACTAAAATTCCATGAGGGAGAATAACACATCCATTTTGTACATAATTTCTTCAATCCTCTACCCTGATGCTTGGTGTTATGGGTCGAATTGTGTCCCTGCAAAATTCAGAGATTGATGTCTTAACCTTCAGGATCTCAGAATGTGACTCTGTATGGAGATGGAGACTTTAAAAGGGTGATTAAAATTAAATGGTGTTTATATAAATGGACCCTGATCCAATATGACTGGTGTCCTTATAAAAAGAGGAGGAGACACCAGATAGGTGTGCACAGAGGAAAGACCATTGGAGGACACAGTGGGAAGGCAGACATTTTCAAATCAAGGAGAGAGGTCTCAGGAGAAACCAAACCAGCCAAAATATTAATTTTGGTTCTAGCCTCTAGAAATATGAGAAATAAAATTTTGTTGTTTAAGCCACTAAGTCTGTGTTATTTTGTGCTGGAAGCTCTGGTAGACTAATATGCTTCATAAATGTAGACAGTCAACAAAAATGTGTTGAATGAGTGAAACACAGAAAGGCATAGTCAAGGAAGATTTTCATGGATTTTTAACTGAACTTTGCATTGATTATTTTATTAACACAAGTTATGCTCCTTTTGTGAATCCTTTATTCTGCTACACATTTTTTTTTTCACTTGTAACAACCTTGCAAGTTAGCCATTATTACCTCTACTCTTCAGGTGAGAAAACTGAAGCTCAGGAAGCTTAACTGAGTCTTCTGAAGATACCCAATTAGTGGTAAAGATGAATTTCAAACCTATATGATTGATAATAAGTCCAGAACATTAGTATGGTAATCTAATACCTCCTACATCATCTCCTCTGATCAGGTTTACTTTAGTTTGATTGTCTCATAAATAAAGCAGTACCATTATTCTTTTTTTTTTTTTTTTTTTTGATAACTGTTTCTATAATCAAGGAGAACTTGAATGTAAATATGGTTTTATGGTTCCTGATACCTTAAATAAACCATATAAATTACCTTGACAGATAAGATGTGCTCAATGTTCCGTCTACAGTTGGCTTGAGTCTGTAACATGTTAATAATTTGATGAATTGAGAAAGTTCACATTAAAATGCCAGTATAAAAAACATGTTTTGATAGTGTAGAATTAATATAATTCACATATGAGAGTTTATTTTAAAATAAATTAATTATAGGGGCACCTGGGTGACTCAGTCAGTTGAGCGTCTGACCTCAGCTCAGGTCGTGATCTGACAGCTCGTGAGTTCGAGCCCCACGTCAGGCTCTGTGCTGACAGCTCGGAGCCTGGAGCCTGCTTCTGCTTCTGTGTCTCCCTCTCTCTCTGCCCTTAACCCACTCACATTCTGTCTCTGTCTCTCTCAAAAATAAAATAAACATTAAAAAAATTATTTAAATAAATTAATTTTTTTTTTTTTTTGAGACAGGGAGAGACAGAGCATGAACGGGGGAGGGGCAGAGAGAGCGAGAGACACAGAATCTGAAACAGGCTCCAGGCTCTGAGCTGTCAGCACAGAGCCCGACGCGGGGCTCAAACTCATGGACCGCGAGATCATGACCTGAGCCGAAGTCGGACTGCTTAACCGACTGAGCCACCCAGGCACCCCAATAAATTAATTATTCTTGCAGCACACATGTAAACCTGACTCTGGAAGTGTAGTATGGTTGAAAGCCTATTCAGTTTAGCATCCGAGGCAACTGGTTTCATATCTCACCTGTAAGATCTACATGTGACATGTTCATGATCCTCAGGTCCTCTCCCTGGATGCCATTTTTCTTTAAAAGAATGTGAACCCCAAGGAATGGTTGTGAGGCTGGAAAGAGCAAACTCGTAAAACTCTGACACATAATAGGTTTTCAATCAATGTTTTTAACGTTACCTTTGACATGAAGGAATAAAGATTTACTTTAGGATGTTATAATGGAACATCTCCTCAAATCTAGAGTAATTAAGCCACATCTAAAACTGTTAGACGAAGAACTGGAAATAATGAGTTTTCATAGTTTACCTAGAGCAATGTCTTATAAGCATAAAACTCTGAGGACATGTGATATACTTTGTCAGTTAGACCCCTTTCTTTTCCTAGCAGCACTTCCAAATGGCTACTGTCTGTGATGCACTGGAAAATCGCTTTTCTGTCCCTGGGCAAGTACAGTAGAGCAGAGCCTGCGTATATAGAAGGTGGCTGGTGCTTTGGTCATGTCTTGAGTGTTAAAAAACTACAAGGAGGAAGCACTTTACCTTTGCCAGGCCTGCAAGTTATTTTTAAGACTGCTTCAGGGTATTTTACTTCATCCGTGATCATCTCCTTTATTACTTAACAGAAGGTCAATTCGTTCACTGTCTTAAAGAAATCTTTAAAATCCTGTCCATCCACTGTTAAACTATTAGGGCTGACAAGGGGAAGGGGGTGGCCTAGTACTTCCAATAACTTACTCTTAGTAACTGCTATAGAAGCCATGCATGAATAAAGGCATTCTGCAAATCTGGCATGCTCTGGTTGTCTTTAGTTTGCTGTTGAGTATGTCATGAGTGATGAGCTCTGACAAGTGCACAGTGGAAGACAGTGTCTTCCTCCATTTTTCTTAATAGGTTGATAAGCTTCAGTCATTTCTTCACTGTTTCCATCATGTTCTTAAAGAACTGGCCTAAATTTTGCTTGCTTTTTCTTTAAGGGATTCTTAGTTGCTTGAAAATAATGAATTCTATACATTTCCCCTCAAAAAAAATACTTATCTCTGATGTTTCTGCTAATCCTGCCTTTTCTGTGTTTGACTACAAATACTTTCCTGTATTTCCATTATAGTCATAATGATAATGTCTGCTTGGCTATGTATGCAACTAAAATATACATATTGACTGAGATGTCAGCAAGGTGGTAGAATAGGAAGTCCCTGGCTATAGCCACCAGCCATAGAAAGAGCAACAAGCAGTTATCCACAAAATAATGACTTTTTAAAAATCCCAGAACCCAGGGTGAAGGTAAAGGATCCCTTTGGACCACAAAATACAAGAAAAGCCTCATTAGAAGGGTACAAGGAAGAGTTTCACTTGGCATCACCCCTTCCGGAGGCTGAAACAATGCCACACTAAGAGGGACTCTCTGGGCCAACGGTTTTCCAGCGGAGAACAGAGAGCACCCAGTGGACATCCAGCTTCCACAGCATTTCAAGCTACTTCCTAAGAGGTCTGTCCAGTTCTTTCTCATGGGGATCAAGGAGGAAGTGGTAAGGCTAGAATATCTAGGTTGAGCTAAGAACAAAGAAGTGGGGGGCAAGACTCACAGTGACCAGTAGTCACACTGCATCCCTGCTGGCAGTGTCACCTGGCCAGTGAGCCCACCCAGCCATTTGGCCCACCCATGGAGCCAAGCCTGCGGTCCTGTTTTGCTAAAGAGCACAGTTGGCAGTTCTGCCTGGCTGGGATTTCCAGCCAGCAGTCCAGCCCAGCAGCAGAGTACAGCTGCTGGTCCCACCCATACAGAGAGCCAAGCCAGAGACCTTGCCCAGCTGTAGAACATATAGCCCATTCAGACAGCAACCCTGTCCTATTGCAGAGCTCAGCCTAAGGCTCTGCTTAGGCAGAGAGCTAACCGTGAACCTGCCAAACTAAGAAGCACATCCAGAAGTTTTGAGGGGCCAGAGAGCCCAGACGGTAACCCCACCTGATCATTCAGATCATGGAGCCCAGCCCCTACTACCACCCAACTGAAAGATACAGATTCCAGTCTATCAACAACCTTGCCCAACTGACCTGCCTGAACTGACAGCCTGGTAGTAACCTGAACCTAGGAGGGAGAACAGCCAGCAGCACTGCCTGGGAGGAGAATCCAAGGAGTGATCCTGATGGACTATATAGGGAATAGCCTGTGGCTCTAATCAATTGCAGAGACCACCCTGCAGCCTCGCCTGAAGGCAAATCCCAGCCAGCAGCCACAGGCCTCTGGAAAGCATAGCCTGGGGCTCCACTTGACTGAGTGATTGTGGATTCCAACCTATGGATCCACTCAATTTCAGAGTCCAACCAGTGGCATTACCCTACCAGAGAGACCTAATAAATGAATTCAGTAAAGTTACAGGATAGAAAATCAACATGAAGAAATAAGTTGTATTTCTATATGTGGACAGCAAGCTATCTGTAAAAGAAATTAAGGGAACATTCCTACTTATAAGGGCATTGAAAAGAATTAAATACTTAGGAATACATTTACCCAAGGAAGTGAAAGATATATACAATGAAAGTATAAAACATTGATGAAAGAAATTGAAGAAGACACAAATAAATTGAAAGGTATCCTGTATTCATATACTAGAAGAATTTGTACTGTGAAAATGCCCATACAACCAAAAGTGATTTACAGATTTAATGCTGTCCCAATCAAAATCCCAAGGACAATTTTCTCAAAACTAGGAAAAAAAAAAAAAGTTGGTATGGAATCACAAAAGGCCCTGAATAGCCAAAGCATTCTTGAGAGAGAAGAACAAATCTGCAGGCATCATACTTCCTGATTTCAAACTATACTTTAAAGAGATAGTAATTATAATGGTATGGGGCGCCTGGGTGGCGCAGTCGGTTAAGCGTCCGACTTCAGCCAGGTCACGATCTCGCGGTCCGTGAGTTCGAGCCCCGTGTCAGGCTCGCGTCAGGCTCTGGGCTGATGGCTCAGAGCCTAGAGCCTGTTTCCGATTCTGTGTCTCCCTCTCTCGCTGCCCCTCCCCCATTCATGCTGTCTCTCTCTGTCCCAAAAATAAATAAAAAACGTTGAAAAAAAAAATTAAAAAAAAAAATTATAATGGTATGGTACTGGCATAAAATAGACTCATAGATCATTGGGACAGAATATAGAGCCCAGAAATAAACTCCCTTATATATGATCAACTGATCTTTAGCAAGTTTCAAGAATACACAATGGGGAAAGCATAATCTCTTCAATAAAAGGTATTGGGAAAACTATAATCACAAGCAAAAGTATGAAGATGAATGGACCTTATCTTACACAACTCAAAAAATCTTCCTCAAATACTTAAATGAAAGATACTAAAGCATAAAGCTTCTCAAAGAGACTTTGGGAAAGTTTGACATTTGTCTTGGAAATTATTTTTTGGTTATGATGCCAAAAGCACAGGCTACAAGAGCAAAAATAAACAAGTGGGGCTATATCAAAGTAAAAAGCTTCAATACAATAAAAGAAACGATCAAAAAACCACAATATGATCTAGGAATTGGAAACAGAATCTCAAAGAGATATGTACACTCTCATGTTTATTGCAGTGTTACTCATAATACTCAAGATATGGAAACATCATAACTGTCTATTGATGGATGAATGGATAGAGAAGATGTGATATATATAAGCCATGGAATGTCACTCAGTCGTGAGAAAAAGGAAATTCTGCTGTTTGCAATAACATGGATGAACTTTGAGGGCATTATGCTAAGTAAAATAAGCTAGAGAAAGACAAATACTGTATGGTCTCAGCAATATTTGAGATCTAAAAAAGTTGAAATAGTCAGAATGGTGGTTGCCAGGGAGAAATGGGGAGATATTGTTCAAAGGAAGCAGACTTGTTGGGATCTAATGGGTGGCTGAGAACCCTAATTGAGATCTAATTGGGATTCTGGGTGGCTGAGTCAATTAAATGTCTGATTCTTGATTTTGGTTCAAGTCTTTATCTCATGGTTTGTGGGACTGAGCCCCACATAGGGCTCTGTGCTGACAGCATGGAGCCTACTTGGGATTCTCCTTCTCTCCTCTTTCTCTGCCCTTCCCTCTCTCTCCCTCTCAAAATAAATACATAAAATATTTAGAAAAATAATAGTGACAGTTGGTGTACACAAGAAGGTAGGATAGTTTATTTTCATTATTGTTATATTTTTATAATTTTTCTTTTTCAGAAAGTAAATATATCATTTCTGGAATTTGAAAAATTCATAAAAATAACTATAAGTAATTCATTCATAGTCTATCACAGAGAATAATTTTTAATAATTTCATATAGTTTATGTATAATTTCCTTTTATGCATATGTTATATAAAATTTATGTATATATAAATATAATTATATATTTTAATAATATTAACTTAATGCATACAAATTCCCATATTATGAGAATTTTGTGAGCATTAGTCATGATTACATAATTTTCCATCCCATAGATATAGTTCCATTTATTTTTGTCTTTATTTCCATTTGGTATATATTTAAATCTTTGATATTTATAAATCAAAAAAAGCAAAGGACAAAGATCGAGGCATTTTGTTGAACCTCTAATACTCCCAGGAGAACACCTTCAAAATCACTAATTTCAATTATTGTGATGAATTATTTGGTGTAGGGAATGTGTCTCACCTTTAGAGCCTCAAGCTTATTGAAAATATCCTGCCATGTGGTATCAATTTAAATATTTGTTAGAAAATGAAATAATGACTAATATCTATAAATACATACTATGAAATTGCTTTCTTTCTGGTTGTCATGTCTAGACAAGGATCTGAATAAACATAATCTATAAAAAAATCAGTAGCAGATATTTATTTAGAATACCAATATGCAGCGATCTGAAGTAATACTAGTTGCTCTCAATAGCACCTGCTTTTTGGACACAGGCCAAGTCTCTGGGAGTTATTGGCAATCCAGAGTTAGCCAGCAGTCTGAGGCCTACACTCCAAGAGATATGGTAGGACTGGGCTTGACATAAGCTGAAAATGAGACTCAGAGTCATGTGCGTGAGTAGGCATGGCATTGCATCAGTGGTCTTTTTTTTTTTTTTTTTTAATTTTTTTAATGTTTATTTTATTTTTTGAGAGAGACAGAGACAGAATGCGAGTGGGTTAGGGGCAGAGAGAGAGAGGGAGACACAGAATCTGAAGCCATTTCCAGGCTCCAAGATGTCAGCACAGAGCCCAATGCAGGGCTCAAACTCACAAACTGTGAGATCATGACCTGAGCCGAAGTCAGATGCTCAACCAACTGAGCCACCCAGGAGCCACTGCATCAGTGGTCTTTAAACAGTAACAATCCACAAGGCCTCTGTTGTATCAGTATGGGAGAATAGAACGTCAGGGTTTTGTACTCCCAGCAACTTACCTTATCCATGAATCTCCATACAACTTTTTCTTTTTTTCCTTTGCTCTTATTCACATAAACACACCACTTTTGGAGTCTAAGGGACTAGCTGAAACCAAAATGTTGACACTTACAGGTAAATTGGCTATGTCTTATCTCCCTCCTCCACATCTCAGGGTTATTGGGAAGATGATGTGATGGTATCTCTAAGGCATTTGGCACAGCTCCAAGGAGTGAGGAGGTGTATATGAAATACAGTTTCTGATACTCCCCCCTTCTTAGTGTTGATGACATTTGAGCTTAAATAATTTAAAGAGATTGATTTTTATTTAAAACAAAGCAAATAACAACAATAAACTGCTTGAATTTCTGAGAGTCAACATTATAGGGCCATTAAAATTTGTGAGCTGGGAAATTCCATGATAAAAAAATGATATTCTGGGAGAAATATTTTGTCAGCATTTTGAAAGGGAGACGGAAAGTGGACAAGAGGATTGAACATAAAGATACAGCAGTTGTAGGAGTATTTGTAAGAATACTTTATCAAAAAATATACGTGTGTAAAATAAAAGAATTTCAGCACCAGGGTAGCTGTGGAATTTCTTAATTTCCAGGATGAGAAGAAAGGCATCATAAAGTTGTACATGTTTATTATTTAGACTGTTTATATAAGTATTTATAAAGTTGTATATGTTTATTATTTAGACTGTTTATGTCAGTATCCCAAGAAACACAGTATTTTGTCCATAGATCAAATAAAGAAAAGTCAAAATATTTTATTTTGGGGTAAATGCACTAACTACATTTGGAATAAGATGGAATGTAGGTGAAACCCAAGTGAGTAAGATTAGTCATTTCTTTTTTTTTTTTAATTTTTTTTAACCTTTATTTATTTTTGAGACAGAGAGAGACAGAGCATGAATGGGGGAGGGTCAGAGAGAGAGAGACACACAGAATCTGAAACAGGCTCCAGGCTCTGAGCTGTCAGCACAGAGCTCGAACTCATGGACCACGAGATCACGACCTGAGCTGAAGTCAGACGCCTAACTGACTGAGCCACCCAGGCGCCCCAATTAGTCATTTCTAACATATTAAGTCTTCCAACTTAAACATATTGAGGAAACACAAAAGAGTTACTGCACTGTGCCTTCTATAAGAGTCTAACTTAATGTCCTTCTCCTTTGACGAGGCTGTAAGACTAGCCAGATCCAAAAATCATCCTCAAAGGGGTGTTCTATAAAAATGAATAATTATAGCTTCATTTAATCTCATTTATTATAGCTTTGCCATTTATATGGAATATACTACCTTTACAAATAACTAACTTAATACCGCGATAATTTATGGTTTCCCTTGTTGTAGTGGGACGAGGTAGGTTGCTGAGGGTAAAGGTACTACTATTTCTTATTGGAGTATTGTTACTTATGGAGATATCTTGATTTTCTTTTGATGTTTATAATTTTTTACAAAGAAACTTGGTTATCACCGCTTTCCCAAGATTATTATGTGCACAATGAATAGTAAAACGTAACATAGCTGAACCGAGATACATGTGCTATCCGTACTTACTAAGTGACTGGCTCCCACACACCAGCTTCCTTGTCTGAGATTAAAGTTCCACTAAAATTATAAATCAGTTTAGTACATGGAGTTCTTGATCTTTCACAAAAGAAGATGTTCAATTTATGATTAAAGGTTTATAAGTGTCCTTAATTGAAATGCTTTCAATTGTACCTAGAACAGCAATAGAGAATTCAGATGCCTTTGAAATGTTTTGGTATATATTCATTCAAAATGGGAACACATAGCATAATTTCATTATGACAGTAAAGCATTATTTCATATCAGTAGTAGTAATTGGAGTTTGGAGAATAAAACTAATTGCCCTGCACTTCATTTGGTCTGGAAACATGAACAAGTATCTTGGCTTTGATTGCTCCTTGGAAGGTGATTAAAATTAGATAATCATTGTGTTCCAAAGGGCAATACAGAAGCACAACTGAGTAAGCCATGAGTGGTGAATGTGAACTCCATTCTGATTGGGGGTTTCAACTATGAAATCCATTAGATTTGCTGCTTTTGTTTGAGCAGCTGTTGATCTGCAAATATATTCAGTGTAAATGTTTATATTAAACATTTAGACACAGTGTGCAGTTTGCATTGTTTTAATCCAATAAAAAGGTATCCACAGACACCCAGTTTTATATCTGTTTGCTTTATAATGGATCCAAACACATTACCATGAAGGTTTTTGTTTGTTTGTTTGTTTTTCCCCAAATGAGCGTTGCACGCCTACTTGCAAGAGACAATGAATCAAGTATTTTGGTGAATTGTTGGCATGTTGTCTTTCTGAAATGAAACTAAACCTTAGAAAATATCCCAGTATATTAAATTCAAGAGCCAGTGCCTCTTCTTAGTGGCATAACGGGAAAGTGAAAATTGTCTGGAATTTATTCCAAAGAGACTTAACTTAATGGCAACTCCCTAAATATTATGTCACTGGATGGTAAAGTGATGTGCATAGTTTAAGTGTAATTTGTTTTTGTCACTAGAATGTAATATTGTAGCTCCATATTGCTGACTCCTTTCTGGGAGAAAAGTTTGGTCTGCCTGAGTTCCTATAATTTTCTGTATTCATTGTCACTGAGAGGTAGCGCTGTTTGTTTTGGGGTAAACTAATAGACTGGAAATAATCATTAAAAAATAACAAATAAAAAATAATAAAGAATCAACTGCATAAAGGGCAAAAACACATGATGTTTTAGTTTGTTTTTTGTCACCTTCTAATGCCAATGTGACAGCTAGGACAGGAATAACCAGTATGGAGACAAATGACTTTTGAAATGCCACCAGGTCTGTGAACAAAAACTTGATGCAGTTTTCTGCTTGCGAGTGACTTTGATCTTATCCCCAGTTGCTGCTGGTATAAACTTAGGGCAGTGCCCAGAAGGAGGGAGGGATGGAGGGAGAGGGAGGGATGGTGAACCGTATGTACCCCTTGGGTCTGTCTGTTTTCGGATTATTGTTTCCTAGACCCTTAGTACGAATGTCTCTTTTATTGTTTGGTTAATAGTTTCTGTAAGTGTTTCTTATTGTGTGTGTCATAAGGATCCATAAGTTAAATGAATGACTTCTTAGACAAAACTGGTTTTCAAAAGTTATTTGAATGGTATCACTGATGTACTAAACCTTTAACTCTTAAATAAGTACACATTTCTTCTTGTTTCTCTTTAGAATCCTCCATAAATAATTGGTGATAGGTGTAATAGAGGTCAAATGAAAAGAAATCAGGATTTTTAATTTTATTATTGAATTAATGGTATATCCCCCATGCTGCCAATGAACTGACACTAACTTTACCATGTACCTGTGAAGAATAACTGGATGAACAGAGTCAAGAGATAATGACGTAAAATCTGGCATTCACCTTACTCCTTTGCAGAGCATGTTTGAGGTGCCTTATATCATTTGGTTATTGTTTTATTTCAGTATGTTCAGTGTTGTACCCCGAATCCCACAACCCATTTGCCTTATAGGAAAGAAAACTGTGTACCTCTTCACAATTTGGCTGAAGCCTAACTTCTAGATTTTTCTCAAGAGAGGATCTTAAAAATGAGTTGATGCACAACTTTGAGAAAGAATATCAGAAAGGAATTTGTCTAAGATTTCAGAAGAGGCATCCCTCAGATAGCACATGTTGAGATGTGCAGTATGCTAAATAGTCAACTGTGTAGGAGGTGGGATGGGAGATGGCTTTCTTAGCTTAGGAAATAGGGGTGAATAGAGGGACAAAAGGCAAAAGGACACTGGAAGAACTAAAAGGGAGTGTATGTTGCAGAGAGGATGAGAGATTGCACAAGAGAGAACCACTGAGTGAGGTGACAAGAGTGAGTGATGGCAGGCTAAGACTCAGAGAAGAGAGGAGAGAAGAGGGGGCAAATGGAAAATTAGAAAAAGAAAGAAAAAGAAGGCAAGGAAAGAAAATGGGAATTGTGTAAATGTGGGAAAGGGTAAGGGATGCAGGGCTAGAACAGAGCATTGTAAGCCATGTTCAAATTTTGAACATCCTGTCAATGTTATGTAAACACTTAGAGTACTAAAGATGACTGTGCCATGATCAAATTTGGGAAGTGTGGTTCCATAAAGGAAAGAGGATGATTTTTCCCTTTAGAAGTTTAAAATCTAATGGAGAGAGGAAGTAGAGAAGAATATAACAAAAACAATGCAGAATGGCATAAACAAGATTATATGATTAAATAAAGGGGGATATCATAATTTCTCGAAAGAAAACCAATCCAAACCTAAAAGAGAAGATGTAAAATAAGTTGATATCGGAGATCAATCTTCAAGAACTAATAACTATCAGGGGAAATAAAAGCAAATATGTCCCAGGCAGAGGAAACAACCTAGGGTGGTTACACTAGAGAAAGGAAGAAAGGAAGGAAAGAATGAAGGAAAGAAGAGAGACAGAGACAGAGAAGGAAGGGAGATTAAGGGAAGGAGGAAAGGAAAGGAAGGAAAGGAATGAAGGGAGAGAAAAGGAACGGAAGGAAAGAAAGAAGAAAAAGTAAAGGAAAGAAAGAGAAAGAAAGAAGGGAAGGAAGAAATAACATGGGGAGGATGTGGAGAAATTTGAATACCTGTACTTTGCTGGTGGGAGTAGAATATGGTTCATCTGCTATGGAAAACAGTTTGGCAGTTCATCAAAGAGTTAAACACAAAATTACCACATAATCCAGCAATTCCACTGTTAAGTATAGACTCAAAGTCAAACAGATACTCAAAGAGGTGCATGCCCATGTTCGTAGTTGTACTACTCATAATAGTCAAAACGTGGGAACTCAAATATCCATCAACAGATGAATAAGTAAACAAATTGTAGCATGTACATACAGAGGAATATTATTCAGCCATAAAAAGGGAACAGAATACAGATATATGGCTACAGTATAGATAAATATAAAAAATATTATACTAGATAAAAGAAGTCAGGCAGAGAAGGTCCTATAGAATGTGATTCCATTTATTTGAAAGGTCTATAATAGGTAAGTCCATAGGGAAGACAGATTGCTGTCTGCAGGGGCTGGAGTGAGAGGGTTAATAGGGAATAATTGTTTAATGGGCATAGTGTTTCCTTTCTGAGTGATGTAAATATGTTGGAGTTAGAGGTAGTATTTGCACGATATTGTGGATATACTAAATGCCACTACATTGTTCACTTTAAATGGTTTATTTTATATTCTATGATTTTTCCCTCAATAAAAATGAAAAGTTTAAACCTCATGCTTAAAATTATAGGGAACACTGAAAGGAAGAAAACATAAAGAAACATGAAGAAAAAGAGGAAAAGAGGGAGAAAGAGTGGGGGGAAGAGGAAAGGAAAGGAAGAAGGCAGATCGCATATGTGTTTTTGAAAACGACTCTGCTAAGTAAAATTAATAAAGTCTTGAAGGAGAGGTAATGTCTTCTCTGCCCCAGGGTTTAGATATCCTGGAGACAGGTCTGGGAAGAAGTCTGAATCTGAAATGTGTATTTGGTACTCATCAGTTTGCAGTGTGCTATTTCAACCTTGCAATCAAAAGGACTGTTCCTTTAAAACATGATTTTATGATGAGCAGTTCAAGTCCACATTTTCTGACTAGCCATCAGTTCTTATAATTATTTTTAGGCTGAAAAGTTTTAGAGAACATGTAAGACCAAAACTCAGAGAAATATCCTTAGGGAGGTCACATTGTATAAAGCATCTCTGCAGAGAGCTGGGTTTCACAGAGTTAGGACACAGCAGAGCCAATTATCCAAAGATTTATGAGCAAATTGGTCTGACTGATAAAGACAAGACATAATCCAATAACAAAATTTTGCTTTCTTTCCCAAACTTTAAAGTGTGTGTGTGTGTGTGTGTGTGTGTGTGTGTGTGTGATCCTCTTAAAGATATCGATTCTAAGCCTAACCAAGTAATTATAAAATGCTGAAATCTGTGTTTGAATTTACATCCTAGGAAAGAATAAATGAGAAGTCTTCCCTGATGTTTTAGGTACACATCATGTGATCTGACTGATCAGCTCACACTAAGCAATTGACAGGACAAGGTGGAACAGTTTATGTTTCCTATTGGCCAAGTTCTTTCCAAATAGTGCTGGGCATATAAATTGGTGCATCCACTGTAGTAAACATTTTGGAGTTTCCTCAAAAAACTAAAAATAGAAATATCACATGATACAGCAATTCCACTGCTGGTTATTGACCTCAAAAATGAAAACACAAGGGGTACCTTGGTGGCTCAGTTAAGTGTCATAATTCAGCTCAGGTCATGATCTTGCCATTCATGAGTTTGAGCCCTGCATCAGGCTCTGTGCTGGTAACCTGCTTCAGATTCTGTGTCTCCTCTCTCTCTCTCCATCTTTCAAAAAATGAATAAAAATTAAAAAATTTTAAATGGAAACACTAAATTCAAAAACATATATGCACCCCTGTGTTTATTACAGCATTATTTACAGTAGCCAAACTATGGAACCAACCCAGGTATCCATCTGTAGATGGATGGATCACACACACACACACACACACACACACACACACACACACACACACACGGAATATTATTCAACCATAAAAAAGAATGAGATTTTGCCATTTGTGACAACATGGATGGGCCTAGAGGGTATTATAATGCTAAGTGAAATAAGTCAGATAGAGAAAGACAAATACCAAGTGATTTCACTTATATGTGGAATCTAAAACACACACACACACACGCACACACACACACACACACACACAGAAATACCCTCATAAATACTGAGAACATAGTGGTGGTTGCCAGAAGGAGGCCAGAGGAGGATGGATGAAATTGGTGAAGGGGAGTAAGAGGTATAAACAAACATCCAGTTAAAAAATAAATAAGTCATGGGGCGCCTGGGTGGCTCAGTCAGTTGAGCCTCTGACTTCAGCTCAGGTCACGATCTCACACTCTGTGAGTTCGAGCCCTGCGTTGGTCTCTGTGCTGACAGCTCAGAGCCTGGAGCCTGCTTCAGATTCTGTCTCTGCTTCAAATTCTGTGTGCTCCTCCCCTGCTCATGCTCTGTCTCTCTCTGTCTCAAAAATAAATAAACACATTAAAAAAATTAAAAAAAAAATAAGTAAGTCATGAAGTTGAAAAGTATAGCATAGAGAATATAGTCAATAGTATTCTAATAACATTGTATGGTGACAGATGGTGACTACACTTATGTGGTGAGCATTATGTAATGTAAAGAATTGCCAAATCAGTATGTTGTACACAAAAAATGAATATAGCATTGTATGTAAACTGTAATTCAAATTAAGAAAAAAAAAGAAAGGAAAACAAATAGTTCTTGGAATAAAGAGTTTAGGGAAGGAAATCTTAGCCAAGCATCTTCTCTCTCCTGGATCTCATGTATGTCTTTGTATCATAAGTATGTGGAAGATAAGTACTTCTCTAACTTATTTTGCATAAGGAATCACTGAGGGAACATGTTAAAATGCACATTCTTGGGCCTTAGATAAATATACTGTGATCCCAGTAGTACTTGATTCTACTATTATTAGTATGAGAACTACTGGGAAAAGCAAAATGTAAGATATCTTCCTGCCCAAGAATTCTGTGGTTCAATAATCTTGCTTCCTATGCTAAGGGTATCTGTAACAGCCGTGATGAATCACATCCATAGAATGTTTTGGACATGACCAGTTACACACATAATCATGTTGATTTCCTCTCCAAACAAAAATCATCTACAGTGTCTTTTCTTTAATCACACTATGAAAAACAAAAAGGGCCTAGAGGTAAGTAGTGAATTGAATGAAAACTCTGAGACTTGAGGTTTCTGAGTTAAGATTTTTATAGCTAGGTTTATTTCACCTCTAGTATATAGATATCCCCGCTTTTCAAAAGTTTTCGTTATGCCACTTCATTTTTACGAAAGACCTGTATTAGTACCTGTTTTTGCTAACAACAACACAAATCCAAAGAGGATTTTTGCTTTTACAGGAAAAGGCAAAAAGCAAAAATAATTTATTGTTATTTGATGTCTGGTTTTGCAGAGAGCCGTTATAGAGATGCTTTGAGCAAAGAGAGCTGCACTGCTAAGCTCCTTCCCCGGGAACCATGCTCAGCATCTCAGCATCAAGCTGCCATACCTTTGAACTGTGTCTGTGAGCATGTGTGCCTTATCTCAATTTATTTTGTGTGTCTGTTAGCGAGATGTGTCCTAAGGTATCAGAAAAGCCTAAAAGAGGTTATTTTTTGGATCTGGGAACCCTCAAAAATTTATCCCTATAAACTAATGGTAAGTGCTTTTTCACTTGATGCCGTTTCAGTTTATAAAAGTTTTCATAGGAGTGATCTACTTTCAGATAGCTGGGGAGACCTATATTAAGCTACTGGCACAGATGATTCAAGGATAATAGAGCATCACTCATGATTTGAAGAATACCAAGACCAGGCAAACTTGTTAAAGACACAGTTTCAATAAAATGCAATAAGTATAATTATTGAAATAGTGAAATAGTATCTGAGAGGACTAATTAGTTTGTTATAGGAACTGAGAAGTTTTTTGTTTTTTTTTTTAATTTTTTTTAATGTTTATGTTTGAAGGAGAGAGAGACAGAGTGTGAGTGGGGGAGGGGCAGATAGAGAGGAAGACACAGAATCGGAAGCAGGCTCTGGTCTCTGAGCTGTCAGCACGGAGCCAGACGCAGGGCTCGAACCCATGAACTGTGAAATCATGACCTGAGCCGAAGTCGGATGCTCAACTGACTGAGGCACCCAGGCGCCCCAGAACTGAGAAGTTTTAATGACAGTATTTAGGCACATGAAATATTTTATTTACTTAAAGTGTGCCATTCAGATGATAATACAGTAGATACTGGTTGGATTTGGATAGATCAAAAATGCATTTGGAGAGATCTACATTTTATACTAAATTATATGGACTAGGATTTGTGCATGTGAATAAATACTTCTGTAAGACTTGCATGTTGGAAAGTCAGACAACCTAGTATTTAATGTCAAGCATGTAATTGACTCTAAGCAGTAAGTTCCTGACTCACCTTGGGGCAGCTAACTGACTAGGGGACAGGAAATAAGATGGCTATGCTAAGGGAAAGTAGAATATATTGAAGAGTATCTACATGTCAGACATTTTGTTACCATCTTATAATCCACCTGTGTAGGATGGTGGGATCCACATGAAGCCAGAAAGAAAAACAATTATGGTAACTAGTGTTAATCGAGGGTCATGCTGTGGCAGGCACTGTTCTGAACACTGTTCATATATTATCTGATATTCTAAACTACACTGTGAAGTGAGTGTCATCATTGTATCTGATTTGCTGCTCTAGAAACTGGGTTTAAGAGGTTAAGCGTTTGCCCAAGGTCACACAGCTGGCAGCAGAACCAGATGTAAACTACATTCGTATGATGCCAAATTTTTTTGTTCCTTGCCTTGACCATTCCATGGTACTGCTTTTTAGCAAGCATTGAACTCTAAGACATAGTCTAGATACAGATATTGCATCTGTTTACCATTTTTGAGCTTCTTATGAGATCAGAAAAAGAAACCACAATGGAAAAGAAAGCAAGCTAATTAATAGTTTTCTCCTGTCAGACAAAGACAGGACCATAGAGTCTTTTACTTGCACTAAGAATCCCAGTGCCCCTCTGAATGCTTCCTCTATCAATTCACAGCATGAAAACAATCAAATTACAGTCTTTGAAAGAAAGGTAAATCCAGCCAGGAGATTGATGTTTTTTAAATGAGCAGAATTTGCTGAGCTAGCCTACAGAAAGTGCCACGTTATTGGACAGTTGTAGCTGTAAAAGAGGAAAGGGTATCATCCAGACATGTGTCCTAGTGAGATGTCTTTAAAATAGAGGCAAGCTGTTCAGCTTCCAAACTCTGAGGCTGGCCATTGTCCAAAAAACTGAATCAACCCCCACATAGGTATGATGGCTAGGAGATCATGAAGCATACAGAATTATATGCCTTTTTATCAGATTTGCTCATTTAGAGATCACTTTTATAGCCCGATCCATTGCTACTATAAGAGAAAAACTATTTTTTCACAACACATGTTTCATGACAGCTCTTTTATGAATATTAGTACTATAAATAACACAGAAAATATTTATGAAATATTGAGAGGGAGTAGTAACCTGTCAATGGCAGATTGATTGTGTCATATTAGGGGTTAACTACAGTTGACACATTCCAGAATGCCTGTAGGAATTCAAAAGACTTGAAGGAATACCTAGTTGGATGGTCCCATTTTACAGCTGGAGATCATGAAAGATACATAACTTTGCCAAAGTCAATGAGAAAATTGGTGGCAGGGTCTCAATTAAAAGCCATGCTTTCTAAATCTCATCCAGTAATGTTTCTGATTCAATATGATGATCTAGTTTTTCTCTCATTTACATTTATAAAAGGTTTATATGATGCTCAATGTATAATTCAGAGATCAGTTACCTCAAACAGTCCTTTGATATTGAACCAAAACAGGATTGGAGTGTTACCTCCCTTTCGAAGAATTTATGTCTCTGTCCATCTCTGAAAATTTATGGATTTGATTGAATTTTTCCTTCACATTCATCCTTCTAATTTCTTTCTTCAATTGAATGAGAGAAATTCTTTTTTTTTTTTTGTACGTAACTGTCCCATTTTTAGCACTGCTTTGCTCCTCAAGAAAGCAACTCTGTTCTTTACCCCTAATGATTCTGCCATTGAGTACTTTGTGTGTAAGGACCTTCTCTTGAAGGTTTGGGAACATTAGAATCAGTTTATATTACAAGACTAAAAATGTAAAAACAAAATAATAGACATTCCTGTTTCTAATATTTTGAGACCACCTGGCCCTGGAAAATTTTTACTCGTTGTCTAAGTCTATTGGCTCCAGACTTCCAAAATGCTAATTTGCTTCTTTTCTTGTCAGATTCCTCTCTTGTTTTTCTTCTGTCTATAGCAGACACTGATTGCACAATTTCCTTATGCAGGCAGGTTTTTTTTCTTTGGCGTGTGTGTGTGTGTGTGTGTATGTGTGTGTGTGTGTGTGTGTGTGTGTGTGTGTGTGTGTGTGTGTTGCCTATGGCCAGGGTACTCCATCATGAAGAGTAAATTGTTTTTTCAAGGTAGTTTGCATAAATGGAGGCATCCTGATGCTCTATTTGCTACTGTGATACCACAATGCTTCCCTGTGTATGGCATACCACTCAAGCTCTGACTGAAGTAATCCTCCGTTTGGATAGGACAGATATTTAGGAAGGGTTTACTCCTATCATGTTGATCTAACTTGTCTATCCCTATAAAATCTAAATCCCATATTTATTTTTCTACTTTTGCTCATCCACAAGGAGAATGAGCTTTATAAAAGAGGGAACCAGGAGGGCTGGAATACATTGCTTCCACCCAATAAAAGCCAACTGAAATGTCCAAAGGAAATACAATAAGGGTAAACTTGGTTACATACTGAAATGAAGGAAGAAAGCCATCAGATGCCATATACCTTGAGGTCTCCCTGTTAGATATGCCTCATATGGTATGACCATCTGGAAAAAATAATATGTTAACTACCAATATTAACTCCCATTAAATTTCTTTTTTTTTTTTTTTTTTTTTTGTCTAAGTGATTAAATGAAGAATTTCTTAAGGGACTCTCTTACACAATTTCCCACACATCCAGAGTTTAATTGATACAGGCCAATGTTAGATGCAATCCCTAAAAGAGGAGATGTCTAAAATTAGTTTTTCCTTTTTCCGTGCCTATCAGCCAGACACAGAGGCTGCCTCAAATCACTTTGGCTGTGAGACAGAACATACATAATAAATGCATAAAATATATATCCATTTATGCACTCCTACACTCTTTTACTCAGTGATTTGTACCTCCTAAGTGCAAAATGTTCGCCCTCAAGGGATTGGTAGCAGCTTGTTATATTTGAAAGGCCAGGTCTGTAATGTCATGGTCTGGTACTTAAATAATCCTTAAGATTATTTTCTACCTTTAACTTTGTAAACTTTTTCAAAATCAGGAGATAAAAATGTATCCAGAAAGCCAACTTAAATGGGGCAATATGAGTATGTCAAGTTGCAAAGCCTAGAATATACGGAATGAGGAACTTTAAGAGAGGATATGGGCATCCAAATGTGTTTCTGGCTTTTGATGTGATAGGAAATATGGGATTTCGGGGCATAGGCTAAGAGAGAAGAATGAGAGTTGTATATAAACATCTATATTACCAAAAAGGTGGATGGGTGGATGGATGGTTAAAAAGAAAAATGTTAGGGGCGACTGGGTGGCTCAGTTGGCTAAGCATCCAGCTTCCACTCAGGTCATGATCTCGTGGTTCACGAGTTCGAGTCCCAGGTCCAGCTCTGTGCTGACAGCTCAGAGCCTAGAGCCTCCTTCAGATTTTGTGTCTCCCTCTCTCTCTCTGCCCTCCCCCTGCTCATGCCCTGTGTCTCTTTCAAAAATAAATAAACATTAAAAAAGAAAAGAAAAGAAAAATGATGGATGGGTGATTGGAAGGACAAAAAGGAAGATAGAAAAATGTATGGATGTATGCAAAAATAGCTAAATAGATATTTACTCCTACTGGGATTTTAAATAAATGAACTTCACTTGTTCTACTTGAATTTAAGAGAAAAAAATCTGAAGAAAAACTAAAAGTATTGCTACACTTAAGATTTTTTTTTCACATTAAGGAATCTAATTTATTTAAAAATCCCTAAGAAATTAAGAAAATACATTATTAAAATCATTAAGAGGTTAGACTCATTATTTTCCCTACATGTTTAAGGCAGCATGGATTGACTCCCTTTTATGCAAATAAGATAATTAGCACTCTGAAACATTTTACCCACATCCCATTTTTTATTGCTAATTATATTAGTGTTACTTTGTTAAGGATTACACAAAGTACATTCTGTTCTGAATCGATTATTTTGCAGTTGTTGAGACAGTTTTATAAACGGATTAAAATGAATGCCAGTTTTTATTATGGAATATTTAAAAAAAAACATGAAAGGAGAGAGAATAGTAAAGGAAGCACATTATTAGTTTGAAACAAATCCCATACATCATACCAAATTTAACATATTGACATGTGTTTCTTTGGAATTAGAGAGGAGTCAGAAATTCAGCGTCTAAATTGGCAGCACCGTGAAAGACTTTGCCCTGTAGTGAAATTTGGCAAAGTGCTGTCACAGCTGGGTGTGGGGTGCTATTGGCATCTAGTGGGTAGAGGCAGGGTTGCTGCTAAAGAGGACAGCACCTACAACAAAGAATTTTCTGGCTCCAAATATCAGTGATACTAAGTTTGAAAAACCACCCTGTGATGCGATGCATCGTGCAGTGCACAAATTTCCATATTATTTTCTGTGTCTGGTTTTCCAGAGCAACTTCAACACTTCTATATCTTCCTGGGAGGTAGAAACTTACACTTCCTCTGATAATTCCTCAAAGGACTTGGTTTTCCAAACATCGTCACCATTTTGCTATCTGTCTTCTGAATGCCAAGCAGATTTGGCTCAGACATCCAGAATGGATGAGTTTCCTCTGACTTAAATAGTTTTCTTTCTAATTCATTCCTGGAAGTCGACATTTGAAGTTTCTGAACCAGAAGTAGGCCTGGAATAGAACCAATCTTTTGGAAGACCTTTGATTAAGACTCTAGTTTTTGGGGCGCCTGGGTGGCTCAGTCGGTTAAGTGTCTGACTTCAGCTCAGGTCATGATCTCATGGTTCGTGAGTTTGAGCCCCATGTCGGGCTCTGTTTGACAGCTTGGAGCCTGGAGCCTGCTTCAGATTCTGTGTCTCGCTCTCTCTCTGGCCCTTCCCCTCTTGAGTTCTGTCTCTTTCTCTCTCAAAAATAAATAAACATTAAAAAAGAAAAAAGTCTCATTTCTGCTGCCTGTTTGCCTTGGTATTAAATACCATAAACTTAGTTGTCTGCGTTCCAATGATGCAAATTATTCATTTTTGGATAATGTACAATTTTTTTAAGTTTATTTTGAGAGAGAGAGAGAGCAAGTGAGCAAGCAGGGGACCGGCAGAGATAGAGGGAGAGAGAGAATCCCAAACAGGCTCTGCACTGTTGGCCCCTGGCCTTATGCAGGGCTCCATCCTATGTACTGTGAGATCATGACCTGAGCAGAAGCCAAAAGCCAGACACTTAACCTCCTGATACACCCAGGCACCAGTGCATAGTGTATAATTTTTGAGATATTGAAAAACATATTTACATTATATTGGGAAAAATATGCCTGGGTTAAAATCTTCATGCTTCTATTTTTTGATGGTATAATTAATATATTTATGAATAATTTCTTTGTTTAGCTAAAAATAGATTTTAGCAAAATTTGTAAATATACCAAGAATGTAAAAACTTTGTCATCAAGCCATTCAAGTTGGCGTTTTTCAGTGCTACTTCTATGAAGTCAGTAGCTGCTTATACTCATACAGAAAGGTATATGTAGAGGCCCTACTTTTAAAACAAGAACAAGTTAAAAATCAAGACAAAGGATGAAAAACATATTGATGTGGATAATGAATGAGAATAATTGAACGGGATTTTTTTTAAGAAACTCAAAATATATGGTTGGTGTTTCCAGAATAGATCCTGAAGAAAGATGTGGGCTCTAAAGAACTCCTTATAGCTAAAATTCCAACATTACCCTTAACTTCAGTTTCTTCATCTATAAAATGGCCATACTAAATCAGGTCCAGATTCAAAGGGTTATGCTGAGGAATATTTTAAGTAATGAATGTGAAACTCTTCATATAGTCCTTGTCACTTAGGAAACCCCAAATAAATCCTAGCTGTGATTACTATCATTAATCATTGCTATAATCTAATCCGATCACACTACCCTGTCTCTTTCAGGCGAAGTTAATGAGTTTTAGTGGGATGAAATTTTTTCAAAAGAGAAAATCCAGTAACTTGTATAATCAATAATAAAACTCTTCTGCCACTGAGTCCATCTGCTTTGCCTGATTTTGAAACTAAAATTGTTAGCAAATCTATTATTTTTAAAGCTAGAAGCTTCTATGGGATACCCTACAGAAAAAACTAGGGAGGCACTTACTGAGTGCCTTAAATAAGAAGTTAGCAAAACTCTACGTGCCAGAAATAAGTTGTTTGGCTCTTAGTTTAGTTCTCAGGGTCTCATTTCTCGGTCCCTTCATTTCATCTGTCTCTGATTTTATGACTTCATTTCAGGGGTCTGCACTCCTTGGCTGGTAGAAACATCTCAGAAAGACATACATGAATGAATCTTGACTTCACATCTCACTTATTCCCTCCTATTCTTAATTAGATCTGAACCTTAACTACCTCTCCAGCACAGAAACCCTATATACTCTTTATTTTCTCTTGTATTATCCTTGTGCATAGCCAATAACCTAGAACAAGACCTGAGGTAAGTTTAGAAACATTTTGTTCAAGACCACCCAGAGACTGACAATTGGAGATTATATTGGTTACTCTTCTCTGTGCTTCTCTTCTGCTTATTTTATTTACTTTAAGTGTTCAGTTACTTATTGCTAAACAATTAAACATTGATTAGGGAGATCCCAGTTACCTCTGACAAACTTAGTCAACATTTGTATGTATTTATGGTAATTGCCTTCTCTCCCTCATAGCACTAGAGCAGGAGAAATTGTTTTCACTCATCTTCACTAATTTATTCTTTAACTCACTTGTGTATTGAGTGATTCTAGAATTTATTTAATGTGCACGTTGAGTAGCTGCGACATGCCAGGAAACTATGCAAGCCCCTCCAAATATAAAGATAAGCAATAAGATGATTGATCTTTTGATGCTATAAGGACATAGTGGAGGATAAAACAATGTCTTTGTAGGGGAGTGAATGGAGCCTTTATAAAGAAAGTAGTTCCGCTGATGCTCAAAGGCTTACTAGAAATGTGCCAGGATCGAAACAGGAGTGGCTATTGCACACAAGTAGAATAGCATACAGATAATCAAGAAGAAATGGGGAGCTCTGAAGCCCAACTGGTATTTTATAACCTTCTGTTTCAAATCTGTCTCACAAAAGACTGCACAAATGTTATTGACATCTGTCACTCTAAATGCCTCTATGACACTTAAACAACCTAGATTTGTAACCAGGGAAACTCTTTTCTGAGTCCAAATAGAATTTAGAACCCTTTTCAGCAAACTCTAGAGAAGAGAAATATCATATATACCTCACCTAAGTTTTAGTGATCTTATTCCCTCTCTCATTACCATGGCCACTTGTAATGCCAGAAAATGGAGCAAAAGGCATTGACTATTTGCATACAGGAAATTCATCCAGCCTCCAGGCAATAGTTGACTCCTTCACTCCACCTGGGCTTGATAATAGTTGAATCACTGTGGTATCCTACATCTGGATTGTCAATAAATGGGAAGCCAATGTCATTTTTAGTTTAAGGAAATCCGAAGAAAACAGCTTTCTGTGTCTGCAGAAACATTAATCAGATCCTAACAAATAAACAACGAGAGTCACTATGCTCAAAATTAATACAACAGCTTTCTCACTTTGTTTTCCTATGTTCCAAGGCTTGAATGTCAGCTCTGTCAGCAACTATGACAGTATGGCAGTGTGACAAGAGGGTGACATTAGTTAGGCTGCTAACAGTATAATGATGCTAACCCAAGCTAGACCTAGTCTTCTGTTGTATATGCAGTTCCTTCTGTAGTAGGTATCCTTTTGGTAAAATGTTACAGATATTTTCTTATTTAAGTTATTAATGGCTGGAGTTTTTCATATTTTAGTAGTTAACATTTAAGAGAAAAAAATAAATGAAAAAATATCGAGTTAGTATGGGAGAGTTTAAGTACTTCGATTGAAACACAGTTCCTTCAGGATCTCTGTAGTCTAAAAATATATTTGATGCAGATAGAACACTGAGAATATTTTAGGACTGCCAGAGTATAAAATACAAAGGAGGAAATGCATGGGGGTGATAATAGAAAAACACGAACCAGATTATGAAGTGTTTGTTAAAGGAATCAGAGGAGTTGGGTTTTTTTCTGTTAGCCAACAGGAAACCTTTAAGTAACTTTGGGCAAAGGAAGTACAAGATTAGATGTATTTTGTTATAAAATTTTAATCTAGTAGCAGGATTTCAATGGGTAAGTCTGGAATAGGGAAGATGGTTAAGGAACTATTTGAACAAGGGCATTTGCCATGAGTTGGAGAATGGACACAAGGCATATTGAAGAGTTGAATGCAGTTAAATTACCAAATTAATGACTGATGAGCCAGTAGGCTAAAAATAGAAAGTTACTTGAGGAGTATTCCTCTAAATGCAAAACTTAAACCATTCTCTGCCTCCAAATGCCATTCCCACCATTTCAGAAAATACTCAGTTACTGCATACAGCGCCTGTCTTCCCTTTATTCCGAGACAGCACTGGTGTGGTTATTTATAAGTCTCCACATCTGGGGAACTAATTTGTTTGTGGACTGATGCAGTTCCACAGAGTAGCTAGCTATCACTCAGCAGCACCAAATTCATTCAACCCTGATAATTAAATTAAATATCTACCGACATCAAAGAGACGGCAGAAACTTATTAACAATACCAAAAAGTTTTCTAGGCCCCTGAAGAAAGCCACAATGCATTACAATAGATACAGATGACATATTCTGTAGTGGAGTGATGGTCAAATTAATATTCTACTCATATTTTAATGTGTCTGTAGTGTAGTCTAGCGGAATATGGTCTCACAAGTGGAGTAACACATTGGCGGCTCAATATAATAGGACTGACGTTACTATGGAGTTCAATATTACATGGGCATGACCTTACTGAAGAAGATTTAATTACTTGAAATACCAGAAGGATGACACCATAACAATATCATCGCAAAGGTCTTTAGAAAGAAGAGCTTGAGTGTCATGGCTGCTGACTTCCACACATTCATTTTATTTTATTTTTTAATTCTGCATTAATAATCTGAGTTAAGGGCATCACCATCAATTTTTCTACAGGCTACAAGTCTTAGAATCGTTCCATGTTTTTTCCATTCTCTCTTTTTAAAATATTGCCTACACTTTAAAAAATAATAAGCCCTAGAAAGTAGTCTCCCTGCCACGCCTAAGCCACAATATGTATCATCTCTACAACTGAATCAGTCCTTCATCTAGCCTTCCTATGATGAGACAAAGGTGTGTGTGTGTGTGTGTGTATGTGTGTGTGTGTGTGTGTGTGTGAGAGAGAGAGAGAGAGAGAGAGAGAGAGAGAGAGAGAGAGAACGAGCGAGCAAACCAAAGATAGACTTGTGGCCTGTTTGGCTCTGTGCTTTTATAATACATTAGCATATTTTACTTTTCCATACCTTACTCTCCTTATTTATTATTTACCTTATTTCCTTATGCATGTTTCAAAGTGCTGGAAGTCAGCATGCATAGATTTTTTATTATGGCTATACAGTACTTATTGTATAGATGCACCATGATTTATTTAAATAGTACTATATTGATGACTAGTTAGGTTACATACAGTCTGTTATGAGCTGAAGTGTCTTCCCAAAATTCACATGCTGAAGCCCTAACACCCAGGACCTCAGAATGTTACTGTATTTGGAGACAGGGGCTTTAAAGAGGCAGTTCAGTTAAAATGAAGAGGGATTTTAGACCTATAGAGGGACACAAAGAACACAAAGGCAAGACCATGTGGGGGCACACTGAGAAGGCAGTCATCTGTAAGTCAAAGAGAGAGACTTCAGAAGAAACCAAACCTCTGTCATCTTGATCTTGGACCTCTGGCCTTCAAAACTGAGCCAATGAATTTATATGCTTAAACATAAGCAACTCTGTGGTATTTTCTTATGGCAACCCTAGCAAAATAATACACAGTCTCTTGCCTTTACAAACATACAGAAAGTAATGATCTGTGTGAGGTTTTCAATACATATCTGCGCATTAGCTACATAAGATCTATTGCCTCCATGTAACTTAATGTTGATGCTTATCATACCTGCACGAGAAAAAGTTTATCTTTATAAATAGGTGGGAAAATGGTATCTTGTTTCTTGGTTTAGTTTTTATTCCTTTAATTTTGAGTTGGTGTATATAACTTTTCATATTACCAACAACAAACACAGGACACTTTCCTAACTTTCTGATTGGTTTCAGCTTTATTTTTCTGTTGGTATGTTTGTCTTTCAAAACAGAAATGCTGAAATTTTATGTAGCCATTGTCAATCTTTTTTTTTTTTTAATTTTTTTTCAACGTTTTTTTTTATTTTTGGGACAGAGAGAGACAGAGCATGAATGGGGGAGGGGCAGAGAGAGAGGGAGACACAGAATCGGAAACAGGCTCCAGGCTCCGAGCCATCAGCCCAGAGCCTGACGCAGGGCTCGAACTCACGGACCGCGAGATCGTGACCTGGCTGAAGTCGGACGCTTAACCGACTGCACCACCCAGGTGCCCCAAACCTTTATCAATCTTTATTGAGTGACTTTAGGGATGTATTTCTTACTTAGGAAAATCTCTATTTGTAATGAAGAACATAATTTACAATTATTTTAGTAATATTTTGATTTTTAGTTAAATATAAATCCATGATTAATCTGGAATTTATTGGGTATAAAAGATGAATGGATATGAGTTGACAATTTTAAATAATATAATTAATTGATCAGGTTGTAATCTAATAAGTAATTTTAATGTGTCAATAATTAACTGTTACTGATTAGTTAAAGGTAATAAAATAGCCAACTAGCATATGTATGTGTACATATATAATAGTTTTTAAATCTTTTTTATTACTTAAAAAGGTGTGTTCTTATTTTTTCCACGTTTATCTCACTATTCCTACATGCTTATTATTTAGAAGCAGCTTGTTTATTTCTGATTACCAAGTCCTGCTGATAACTATTCTACAATTGTGTTAAAGTTTTAGATTGATTTAAGGAGAGTTCATTTCTTTGAAACATTGAGTTTTACCCCGAAATAATGATCATTTTTTTACATATTTGAGTATTCCTTTTTGGCATCACATAAGTCTTTCACTTTTTACTCACAACTGTAATATATTTTCCTGGGAGGTTAAATAAGATGTCTTCATCCTCACTATGTTATTCTTTGTTTTTTTATTTAGGAAACTGATTTTTTGCATGCTAATTTTATATTTAGTCCTCTGAGTTAACTCCCTTAAATTCTTAGTATTTTCTTTTTCATTTGATTCTCTTGAATTCATTAGACATGCCACTAAAACCAAACCGAACAACAACAAAAAACTTCCTTTACCCTTGTGACATTCACTTTTTTTTCATTTCAATTCACTCTTTCAGTTTTGCACCAACTACTTTTTCCTACCTTGACTTCTATTGCTTCAGTCCCTGTGATGGCCAAGGTTCTAGGTCTCCTGTTTTTTTTGTACTGCCTGTTTTTTCACAATTGCTCTTCACTGTGCTCTCAGCCCCAATCTCTTAACACTCAATAGTCATAATGGAGTCATCCTGTGTAAAAATACCAGCAGATTTCTACCCACAACCTGGAATGTATACAGATGAGCACAGACATTGAAAGCCTATTGTGTCTACCATATGCACAGACAGATGAAAATGGAAAAAGGACAGTGTTCTAATTATGGCAGAAGTGTTTGAACAGACTATAACAAATTATTTTTGGTCATCCCTGTACAGTTAAAATTAATCTGGAAAATACCAACGGCTCCATTGGTGGGATACTCTATTTCAACTTTCTAACCTACATTCATAGCCAATGGCTTTCTTTGATCAAGCAGAACTGGAAAGTCCAAAAGGAGACATTGGGAAGTAAACAACCTTGATTGTGTCCCCTTTTCCAACCTTTTAAGGACTATCATTCCTCAGCTCTAAGAGGTTGTGTGATCCAATTAGGCAAATTGAAAAAGACTGCTTTTATGCAAAAGCGTGAGAAAGTTAATTGAAATCAATCCATGTTCAGTGAAAATGCTACAGACATCACTGATAATTTAGAGCAATTAAAAGATGTTGTCCTGAAGCAAGGCAGAAACATTAAGTTTAAAAGGCTGTTAAAGGAAAATTACCGAAAATATTTAAATGATATTATTCACCTAAGATGGACTAGGGACAGCTAAACCAATTAGAAATTGTAAGGTATTTCATTAGTCAGAAGCTGTGTTTTTAAAATCATTGAGATGAGAATCCTTCACCTAGTATCCTTTTGTTATTGCAAAATCTGTTAAAAACAATGCATTAACCCTAGTTTTGAGTAAATCTTCATAAAAAATAGCTATTTGCAGCTAAACCACCAGAAGATAGTTCTCCCATCTATGAAATAAGGGCATTAAAAAATTAATGTTTATTTTATTTTTGAGATAAAGAGTGTAAGCAGGGGAGGGGCAGAGAGAGGAGACACAGAATCTGAAGCAGGGTCAAGGCTTTGGGCTGTCAGCACAAAGCCTGATGCCAGGCTGGAACTCCGGGACCCAGAGATCATGAACTGAACTGAAGTTGCACCCTTAATCAGCTGAGGCACCCAAGCACCCTACAGCATTTTTAAGCTACTTCTCAAGCTATATTTTTCAGAGACCTAAATATTCTAGGAGGTGATTGGGCATATGTTATTAGGTAGAGTAAGGTAGAACAGTAAGGAATGACCAGTGAAAACTCTGAAATTCCTACATTATGCCTAACACATGAACATCTCTGTTTTATTATATTTAAAATACATGGAAAACAGAGATGTAAATATATGGTTCACTGTGTCACCATCCCTTTTTACCTTGGCCATTACATAAATTACCCTTCAATCAAGTTTTCTTTTCTCCTGAAGCTTGGTTAGAACCTCAGAATCTTTCTTAACACAGTGAGGCAGTCACCTCTCCCCGAAGATTAGAGTTGGCATAACACAAATCTTATTATAAGATTTAACTCATAAAATGATTCCTTAATAAAATAAATAACAGAAAATTTAATCATTTTATATTAAAAATTAAAAAAAAAAGCACTATAAGCCTTCTAGAGCCTTGATTCTTATTATATTCTTTAAGCCTCAGGTGTACTAGCTTCTTTACCTATGTCTGGATCCCCCATTCCCCTCACTACTCTCATTAAGTAAAAATCTAATAATTTGCTTGCTCATATAACTCTGCTGAGAAGTCTGCTAGGCTTCCCTCTTTGCTTAAAGGATACCATAGAAGGGCATCAGAAACTCTCTCTAGTCTCGCCACATAAACAACAATTTCTTATAGATGCTTGGTCCTGGGTTCAAAAACTCATGTACTTTCCTAAATGCTAAATGCTTCATGCAGTCTCTCTTTGCCACCTTTACTTTGACATGCTGGAAAAGTCTCTCTGGAATCCTTGACCCTATCCTTAAAAAAATTCTTCCTATACCTTCTCAATCATTTTTTAAATCCATGTAAGGTGTTATCCTTCTGTGAGGCCTTGCTCTGGCCTCCTGCTACAATGCTTTTTGAAACATTCTCCCTTGTTTCTACAGTTCCACCCAATGAAAACCCACCTTGGAGCCCTGATTACCCGTGAGTTGTGAGTTGTTTGTTTATTTGTTTTTAGTTTTGTTGTTTTCCAACCTATCTCCTCAATGTATCAGTGGTACTCTTGATAGAAAGGGCAGTTTCAGATCTTTAAATGTTTCCTCACGACTTAGAGTCTTGTTTGTTACACAGTAAATCGTGAATGCATGCATGCAAAACTGAGATATGTAACACAATGATAGAAGAATCTTTGGATCCAAAATTGTTGTTGTACCGTTTAGGAGAAAGCCAAGCTGAAACTTCTTAATTTTGAGTAATTATTGCCTCAACAGGCCAACAGAACAATGTTTTATTTATTACTGATGATTTTGTGGACCAAAATATGCACGGCCTTTTGAAAGGATTGCTATGTCTAGGACTTGATAGCGTCTAAATATCTGAATAGAGACTAACCTTCTTAGGAAACACATATTGCTTATGCTGCACTTAGCATTATCAACAACCAACATTTATTGAAAGTCTACCATATGCTAGGAATTGGAATATAGTCCCCTTCACATAGGTGATCTTTAATTGTTAATATACCAATTTTATGTCTGTTGACTAAGGTTGGTTTTCCACCTCAGTCTCTAAGCTGTCAGGAGCAAAGAACATTACAATCATTTTGCAGATGAAGAGAGTGAGTTCCAAAGAGAGTAAGAGATTCGTTTTAGACATAGGAAAATGAATGAAACATAGGCTTTGCCCTCAAGGAACTTCATCCCCAGTGGAAAGCAAAGATAAGCAAACTGGTAATAAAAATTCAGTTTGATGAATGTTGCTAAAATGCTAAGAATATAAGGAGTACCTAGCCCATTATACAAAATTCAGAAAATATTTTCTGGCAGTGATTATGCCCTACTGAGTGGGTTCTTAGAGACCATTAGAAGTTAGTCAAGGGTTGGTGGGGGTGCCTGAGTGGCCCAGTCAGTTAAGTGTTCGACTTGGGCTCAGGTCATGATCTCACAGTTCATGAGTTTGAATCCCTGCATTGGGTTCTGTGCTGACAGCTCAGGGCCTGGAGCCTGCTTCATATTCTGTGCCTCTGTCTGTGTCTGTCTCTGTCCCTCCCCCACTTGCACTCTGTCTCTCTATCTCTCTAAAAAATAAACATTAAACCAAATTTAAAAAATAGTCAAGAGAACATTTGGATCAAACATACTAAAGATTCAGGGAGCAATGCTTCCGTTGTTTACAGCAAGAGAAAAATATTCTATTGGAGGGTAAGGTGCATATTTATATAAATAATTTGAACAACCTAAGTTCTAGTAGCCCAATCTGATGTGATCCTGTGAAAGAAATACTGACTTGAGTCATTGGGTCTTAACACCTAAAGTGTGATTATAGTTCAGCAGGAGGTGCAATAAGAGAAATATCTAAAGACAAGATTAAGTGTCTTTTTTGTCTAGTTGGACTTAATCCCATATGAAGGTATTATTAACTGTATGAAGAGTACATAGGAGCCTATTAAATAATTGCAAGACCACCATCTGCAGTATAGTAGTCCACCCTTATCCATGGGATAGATTCCAAGACCCCCACTGGGTGCCTGAAACCTCAGATAATACCAAGCCCTACTTGGTATCATATATATGTATGTGTATGTATGTATGTATGTATATGTGTGTGTGTGTGTGTGTATATATGTGTGTGTGTGTGTATATATATATATATATATATACACATATATACATATACACACATACCATATAACAACATGTACTATATTTTCCCCCTATATATACATAGCTATGATAATATTTAACACACAAATTAAGTACTCTAAGAGACTAGCAATGATAACTAATAATAAAACAGAACAATTATAATAATATACTATAATTAAAGTTATGTGAATGTGGTCTCTCTCAAAATACCTTATGGTATTATACACACCCTTCTTGTGATGATTTGAGATGATAAAGTGCTCTACATATTTTGTGTGACTTTGGGGAAGTTAATTTGTCTCTCTGAGCCTTGGTTATCAGTAACAAGGTGATGTTTGAAAATACTAAATTCATGAATGCACATATAGCACAAGTATTATGCAATCCAAAGCGGTTAATATTTCTACCTTTTTAGTATTATCCAATCATTATTACTATACCTACAATTACCATTGTTGCTACTACAGCTCCTCCTATTACTTTGAATATCATTAATACTCTGTTCACTGAAAAAAGTGTAAATTTGTTGCTTGGAAATGTGACCTATCATATGCCCTCAGCATAAGAACTCAGTGTGGGACATTTTCAGACAGTTCCTTCCTAGTATCACCCTTAGATCTAGGGTGGCTGAACCCTTATCCCCGGCATTGAAATTCTAGGTCTCAGATTTTGGAATAAGCTTCCTGGACATTTTCTACCAAAGAGAACATAGAGCAGCAGTGCCCACTAAGTGGGATGTGATGAGACCAGAACACAATGCATGTATGCTTGGATCTCTGTTTATATCCTTCCTTTAAGATATTCTTCAACCTTCCCAACAATTCCCTTACTACCCCTTCCAAGTGAGGTTTACCTGATGCCCTGACGATATCCAGGACTTGGCATCAGTGGAGTTGTCCTAGAACCGTGACCAGGTGCAGTTCTAAAGGACAGTCTGGTGAGCATACCACTCATGCTGGTCTGGTCAGTATTTCTTTCACAGGATCACATCAGATTGGGCTACTAGAACTTAGGTTGTTCAAATTATTTATATAAATATGCACCTTACCCTAAATTTTTTTCTCAGGAGCCTGAATAATATAGAGATAGCCCTGCATGATGCGATCTCTATTATGCCACTTTGCTACGCACTGATTATGTAACTCATTTTCTGTTTACTGGCCCACCTTATTCACTGACTGTCATACACAAGGAACTCAGCCACTCTCAAGGATTTGTCCACTTATTCACTCCAGAACAACTGCTGATGTCTCATGTCCTGTCATGCTGACAGACAAGAGTTCTTGGACTCTTAATTACTTTACATATGTCTTTTGGGTGATGCCTTCACCTTTTATGTGGGGATCAAACAAGATCAGTACTTGGCAATTCTTCTTTAAGGCAATTAACCATCATTGTTACCATCTATCATTTTGGTGCCTAGATCTTGATGGAGGACGATTCACATATCTTTGAATAAAACATTTTTCCTGCTCTTAAGAAGATCATTGGAAATACAGGAAATGCTGTGTTTTCCTTAACAATTGCCTAGAAATACCTTGACTATGACATGGTCATAGTCCATGGCATATGTATCTGTTTCATGGGGTAAGCATTTGCTGTTTGGATTTATTTGCATTATCTAAGTAGCAGAATATCAGCTTCTGTAGGGATTAACTAGCACTGGATTTAAAATAGAGTGGCTGATGTCAGATAAGCAGGAATAAAATACTGAGCCAAATAATTTCATATTATGTAGGGCAACTGTAGCAAGATGAATAAGCCTCTTACTCAAATGATCTGCCTCCAGAAAGTAGAAAATTTTCCCATTACCTTCCTTAATTATTTTGTTAGTTATTTCCACCAAGATCTACAAACTTGGTTCTAATTTTAAAAAGGACTGGGGTGCCTGGGTGATGCAGTTGGTAAAGCATCTGACTCTTGATTTCAGCACAGGTCATGATTTCCTGGTCATGAGATTTAGCCCCATGTCCAGCTCTGTGCTGAGCCTGGAGCCTGAGTAATAATATTCTCTTTCTCTGCCCCTCTCTCTCACATGCACACACTTTCTAAGTAAGTAAGTAAGTAAGTAAGTAAATAAATAAATAAATAAATAAATAAATAATAAAAATAATAAACTCTGTCTTTTCTATCGTAACCAAAGACCAAAGTGTTTTAATAAATGAAATAACACAGGAATCTAGATGCAGATTTGTAACTACAATTACTCCAGACTATTTATATCCATTCAGTTTTTCCCTAAGTTTCATTGTAGGTTGAGAATTAAGTTAATTGAGAGAGAGAGAGAGAGAGAGAGAGAATACATATATCTTGCATGGTTATTGGCCTTGTCTTAATGGCAGAAATTTATTTAACTAAGGTATAGAAAATAACATTTTAAAGGGTTTTTTTGTCATTTTCAAATAGTCTTTTATGGCACGTCATATTTTAATACAGTATATAATTACTAAGTATATGTTCAGATATGTCATTTTCCCAACAATAGTAAAGGCCTCTCTGAAAAATGCACATAGTAGTTAGTAAATAAATTGAACAAAGCAGATAAAAAGCTATTAACATTAATTTCATTTTATAGACGAAGATACTGACACTCCTAAGTATTAACTAATGATTAAACTCATGCAGTGACTAATGAGATGAGATTTAACTTGAATCCAGTTGTTGCTAATTCTGACTCTTTTGCTTGAGTGTGTGTGTGTGGGGGGGGGGGGTGGGGGCTGGGTATTTTCTTATCTTAACTGTTTATTTTTTTCTTACCTTCTCCCATACCTGGCACTTGGCTCTATACCCACAACATTTCTGCTTTTAACTGAGCATTCTCCCTGAGCATTCCAGAACTAGTACCTCTAATCCTAATGATGAATTTACCCACTCATCTTACCAGGTTAGAACCATGAATATGGCAGCTAGTTACAGAGGACTTTGCATTTACCACACTTACTTACAAGTTAATTACACTAATGCCTGTCTGGGGATCAAGTCTATGAATAAGTTAATCCCCCACAGTTCACTCATACTATTTCCCTGATTAATGCCCTTCCCCACTGTCCCAACTACAACAATTGCAAGTTCCACTTGTCCAAAGGTAACCTGATTTATGCACTGTTTTTCCTCCCTTAATGAACACAGGGGATTGCTGTTTAGCTTCAGTGATCAATAACATTAACTTCACTAATATGTATGAGAGAAAATTTACTATAGAGTTTTCTTTAAAATAAGATTTCAGAGCATCTTAAATATTTTTTATTTGAACAATCTCAAGTATAGGACTTGGTGAAAGAAAGAAAGCGATGGGGATAGAGAACAGAAGAAGGAAGGAAGGATGGAATAGGGGAGGGGGGAAGAAGAGAGCAGAGGAGGGAAGGGAAAAGAAAGTTGACTTTATTGGCCTTTCTATATAAAGGAATCAATCACTCATCATTGAATCTACTCATTAAAGAGACATGAGTGAGTGAATAAATGGTTAAATTAATTGGAGTGTTACAGGGGCTGAATATAAAACAGCTCCTCTCCACGCTGGTGTCTGAAGCTCTCCCCAAATCTTGGATTTGAAATCTCCCAGTAGGACCTTCTTCCTGTGCCTGGAAGCCTCCAGTTCTTTGCAGAAGATGCTGCAATTGCCATTACCCCAGTATTCTGATATAGCGTCTTGTCAACTCTGGATTTAAATCAATAATGTTTTCCGGCATATACTAACAATGGAAGGCTAAAAAACTCCATTTTATTGCTGAAAGTATAAGCTTCATAATGGTGTAAAAACCTTATTTTGTAGATGATTTGTTCATTTAACCTCTGCTAAGGACAAAAAATATGATTTATTGATTTTGATTTTCTAATAAAAAATCATGTCACCTTTTAACAACCAACTTATTACCAGATGCTAGGGTCTTGGGCCCCATAAATAAGGATTACAGTTAAAACATATTGAGAGGAGAATTTCAATATAAAAATCAATAAAAATATGTAAAAATTTAAGTGAATCAAGAGCAAAAGCAATTCCTTCTTGGGGCTTTATAATAACATTTATAAAAAATCCTCAACCTGTTGCCTTATCCTGAGTAAAGCAGTAGAATAGTAATAATAGAATAACAACAAGTGTAATCATAAATAACTTAAAAAGTAACAATAGTAGCTACCATTTATTGAGTTCTCATTGCATACCAGGTGCTGGTATGGAAGCTTAAATTACTGCTGAGAACCATGTACCTAGCTTTGGATGTGTTCCAGGCATGAGATTTAGTTCTTTTATATAAGTTATCATATTTAATACTCAGAGCAAATCCAGGTGGTGCTGAGCATTTTAGAATGAGGAAGTAGAGACTCAGAGATGGTGGTTCACTGTGCCAAATCACGGTTAATATGATTGCGTTTAGATATTTGGTGATCTGTCTGCTAACCTGTACTGTCTCTGCCAAACACAGGAAAATACTAAAATAAATTCTATCAATTGCCCTGTCAATTGGTGGGACTTTAATTATTTTTGAGGAGAAATATAGGTCTTTTTTTTTTTCCTAATGTATCATCCCCAAGGTGGTTCCCAGCTATTGCTCAGGCTAGTTTTAATAAGTGCTGGCATTTAAATTCTTGCATATGATAGTGAGGATTGTACAACGGAAAGCCAGGGCTTATTTTCTGTGAGCAATGTTTAATCAAAAGTGACCCATAATTTCAAGCTCCAATGCCTACCACCACCTTATTAACTTGACACTTGTTCACTTTGGAGACTCCTCAGTTAGGTTTAAAATATGGTGGATGATCCTTAGAGAGGCTCTTTCTCTACCCCTCTCCTCTGGCTGCCCTTTCTAAAAGCTCAGGCAAGGAGCTTCTCTTCATTAGTTTCTTAATCTCCCCTACTTATGACAGATGAGTCAAAAAATACTAGACTTGCTGGTACAGGTTGTCTTAGACAAAGTACAGACTTTGTGGTGTGTTTACATACATACACGCACATGTGTCCATGTATGTGTTCTGGGGAGAGCAAGAGAGTAATTAGTCTCATTATTATCAAAATGCATCTCTTTTCCATCCTATATCTAAGCCACTCTCCTCTTCAGTCCACTATCCCAATAGAATTTCCCAACATCGCAGCAAAGGGGGGTATTGTCAGTGTCTGATTGCAGTAGAATGGGGAATACTGTCCATTAAAACAATCATGTCAGTTGTGAAAAAAAGGGTACAGATTCTGCATCCCTTCTCCATTACAGTATAAGCTGGTTTTATAAATTTTTATTTTAATAAATTTATGGTTCTTAAGTATGTTTTATAAGAAAACATAGAAAAATAATCATAAAACCATAAAATGCTGCAGTTGTTGATGTTTTCAAATTACATGCCTCCCTCTAGGCTTCCTCTTTCCTTCCTCCCTCCCACCCTCCCTCCCTTCCTTCCTCCCTCCCTCCCTTCCTTTCTTCTTTCCTTTTCTTCCAGTTTATTTATATATGCATTTTTTTTAATGTGACAGATCTGGTTTTATCTAAGGACTTAAGAGAGTGATTTTCACCATAGAATGGGAAATAAAACAGAGAACTGGCCATGAGAGAGAACGAAATCTAGAATGTTACATAGAGAGATGGTTGACTATGTTTTATGGGGGAGGGATTGAAGAGAGGTGGGAAACAAGAAAAAAGAAGAACAAATAGAAGATGAACAAGGAAAGAGCCAAGCGACTTGTTGAGACTGTGATATTGATGCTGACTTTTTTTTCCCCCAGTTGGGCCAATACATGTTAAATTTTTGAGTGGATTTTTTGGGTTTGTACAAGAAGGAGCAAGAGGCCCATTTGACTTGTTATGACAAAGACCCTGCTAGGAAATCAAGACCTGTGCTTCTTTTAAGGACAGCATTTGGATTAGAAAGCCATGAAGTTTGAGTCCTGTTTTTATAGATGTGACCTTGGATGAATTCTTAAGTCTCAGTTGGTACCTGTAAGAAATCTTGTGAAAGACTTCAATACATGTAGGTAAATGGGATTAGAGTGAGGGGATGTAGCAGGTACCAAAAAAACCCAAAAACCAAAAAACAAAAAGTGGTGATCATTCTCGGAGATTTATTAGAATCTTTGAAAGTCCTTTGTGGCAAAGCGGCATACCTTTATTTTACCTGTGCATGACTCAACTGGGCATTTAGTAATACTGAATTCAGATCCCTATATTGTGATTCTTTGGCTCTGTCAATATAGAGAAAGCTAGAGCACTACTTTTTGGTTCTTTTCATTTGCCGCTTCACGGTACTTTCCTGAAGAATCTTCAGACAGCCAATTGTAGTAAAATGGTAGTGTGTTGGTATTTTTAAAATCAAATATTCTTCAGGCTATCATCCCAGAGTCAAACTGGGCTTAAAATGGATTAAATTCGTCTTCTGAATTGTGGTCATCCCTCGGTATTGACACAGAAAGTCTTCCAGAAAATAAGATTTGGAAGTTAGAAAGTTTTTGCCTATTACATGTTGGTTTGGTCCCAGAACAGTTTTCTTGCTTCCAACTACACTTCTCTTGTACACAATCACTTTTTACCACCACAAGAGCAGTCAGCTTTCGTTCCTAACTCCCTCTTTACTCCATCCTTCTTACTGTTGACTAAATAAATATTTGTACACACACATTTATACGTTGATGCTGATGAACAAGATTCATGATAAGATATTTCATATTAAAAGAGAAATATTGTGGGGTGCCTAGCTGGCTCAGTAAGTTAATCATCCAACTCTTGGTTTCAGCTCAGGTCATGATCTCATGGTTTGTGAGTTTGAGCCCAAACATCAGGCTCTTTGCTGACAGCGCGGAGCCTGCTTGGGGTTCTCTCTCTCCCTTCTTTCTGCCCTTCCCCAGCTCATGCCTATGCATGCACGCCTCTCTCCCTTTCTCTCTCTCTTTCTCTCTCTCTCTCTCTCTCTCTCTCTCTCTCTCTCTCTCTCACACACACACACACACACACACACACACGCACACACACACACACTTTTTTTTTGTTTTTTAAAGGACAGGGCACCTGGGGGCTCTTTTGGCCAAGTGCCTGACTTTCGCTCAGGTCAGGATCTCACAGTTTGTGAGTTTGAGCATTTGTCAGGTTTTGCGCAGAGCCTGCTTAGTATTCTCTTTCCCTCTCCCTCTCTCTCTGACCCTTCCCTACTCTCTCTCTCTCTCTCTCTCTCTGTCTCTCTCAAAATAAATAAAGTTAAAAAAAAAGAAATATTGTAAAAGGGGAAAATGTCAAAATGTAACATCAGCCATTCTTAGGTAAATTTTGCAGAATATTTATCCCGTTATTTTTTCTGTTGCTGCATAATACCAATAACTTCGCCAGTGCTTTGATAGAATTCTCATACATTGAGAAGTAACACTGAATTAACTTGGGCTCTTCCAAGCTTACTGGGTGAGCTGAGATTATACAAATTTCACAAGGGAGCTAAGCAAGGGAAGAGATAGGACCAAGGGAGATAGTAACAGGGCAATGGACTTTACTGAGTGGTGCTTGCTTAAAGATGTATGAGACACAAAGTTTCTAGAACATGAGATCATCTAAAGGCTTATGAAAGAACTAGAACCCAGGGAGGGTAAGGGAACTCCTGGGGGAGAGGAAGATTGAAGATCTTATGTTTAGGTGATATTGCTCAGCTTCAAGGCAGGGAGTCTGTGTCAGAGAGCTCTGAAGGGCAAGAGTGGCTTAGACTCTTTCAACCACAGGATTATCTTATCAGTAGCCAACAATACTGGTTGAGGCATGCAAAGCAGGCAGGCTCTAAATGGCTAAAAATCTATGCATTGGGTTATGTTTTAACGTTGGGTATATCAAAATTTGAGTTGTGTACCTGCAGGCTTCTGAGCTAATGGGCCTGAATCTGCAAGAAAGAAAGAAACAACCTAGGCACTGATGTATATGGGCCATTATTACCTAATTTATGTAACAGTTTCATAAAGAACTCAGAATATCAAAGGCTGAGACCAGGTTCCTAGACAAGGAGCATTGGAAAGATCATCTGTTCCTTTTGTTATATAGATTTTGAGGGGGGGGAAAGGGTACAGAATTTGGAGAAGGCTGGAGCTGATGTATTAATACTTTATGAATCTTGGTGACGTGATACTTTTCTGAATAAAGTTTGGACACAATAACATACAGTTTTCATGCTCTTGACAATACTGGCCAAATAATACCTGCTAAAATTTTCCTAAGTAAAATAATAACACCATATATACCTGAAGTGTCTGGGGAGCAGAAACACACAATAAATACCGTGACCTTAACCGTTTGGCCTTATGTATTTGTTCAATTAAATTTCCTATCATTGTACGTGCAGCAACTTGTCTAATAGTCTCAAAACAACTTAGATAGATTTGTTTGTCATTGTTATTTTGGTTTTGGTTTTGCTTTTAAATAATCTTAGAGTTAACAATCTATCAATGCTGTCTTGGGATGCCCTTATAAGTGTCTTTCTTGGTAAACTCTTACTACTGTTTCAATGCAAACATTAGTTATCTCCTCACAAAGTTTTCTCTGAATATCCCAGGCAAAATGAAGAAACACATCCTGTATGTATTCATAACATTTTGCTTGTGATAGTTTTATAGAACCATGTTACATATTATACTTTCTTTGTTATGTTTTCCATCTTGTAGACCCCCTCGTCCCATTACTTGAAGGGTATGCCTCTCAAAACCTGCAATCTCTGTCATTTAACACAGAGTCTGACACATAGAGGCACTTAGGGTCTGCCTGATAAATTAAGTATATTAATTTTTCGTAACATTATAAAAAACATGTTTATCTGTTCTAATGATATATGACTATGTAATGATTTACACTAAAGAGGAAACTTTTAAGTGATTAAATTATTGTAACTATTATTTTATAAAAAGGATGTGCATACAAATTAGCAAGAGAAATTAAACCCTTTATAAATGCCATGAACAGATTCCAGAATATGTAAGAAGTGTGAGAATATCTCTGTAAGTTCCAAGACTCACCTTTGCTTTTCTGGGGATAGTAGAACTAATGGCTCAGAAAGTTCTGTCACACAACTTAGTGGGGGAACTTCTTTTTGGATGGCAGCAATGATTCTGTATGTCATGAAAAAACAATGTCAGTGGGATTTGCCCTTGAGAGAAATCTGACAATTTTCAGAGTAATGGAAAGAAAGAAAGAAAGACACTCAGAGACATATCTGCTATAACATGTTACAGACTGAGTATACTAACTTCACCTGCACACACTACTTTTAGATTTTCTTTAACTTACACCATCTGTTGGTCTGGATCCTGTATTGATTTGTTCATCCTTTTGGAAGGCAGAAGCAGAACACCTGCCTTCACAGATGTTTCAAGATTCAACCAGATGCCCCAAAGTAAACTGATAAAAAGAGAATTGGCTAAAGTTGGGGTGAATAAAAAAATTAAATGCAATTAAAAATTTTTCATCCACTTATATGATAATCAGGAAATGGCTTATTAAAGGTCTGCAGACCTAATTAATTTTTACGCTTGGTGCAATTACCTAGCTTTTAAAAAAATATATAGACTGTGTTTCCAGATTATATTTCTCCTTTTTTTGATGCCAAACATAGAGTTTAAATCTTTGAGCAGGCCCTCACTTGGTAATGCATTTATTATTAACTAAATACATTTTTGAATAGTTTCTTTATATGATATGCATAGTTATACATCTGCCTGGGAAAATACATGGTGTACTATGTGCAGTTCAGCTCTTTTGGACCCTGGTAGATGTGGCTAGTCAAGCAAAGCACTCTGGACCATCATTACCAATTGATCATAATGTACACACTTACATTACAAACTAGTTATTTTCACATATATGATGTGTGCATGTGTGTTTGTGTGTGTGTTTCAAACACATTAAGAGAATACTAATACTCTCATTCTTCTTTTCTCCATTCAAATGTCCCTATTGATAGAGATTTCTTTGGTGACCCAATAAAGTAATCCTGCTCTCTAGGAACTATCGATCATCTGTTCACATGCTATTGATCTCAATTTGAAATTATTATATTTGTTGGTTTCCATGATTTATTTTCTGTATACTTCATGAAAATTAAGCTTCAAGAGGGACAGACCTTGTCTCTCTTTCTTGATCACCTTGGTGTTCCCAATATTGAGAAAAATGCCTGTTAACTGGCAGGTACTTAATAAATGTTTGCTTAATGTATGTAGAAAATGTAAGACAAAGCCCAAGAGTAGAAACAAAAACAAAGATGTGTCCAAGTTATGTCCATTTGTTCTTTTCTCCACAAAAAACTCAGTCTAAAAATAAATATTATTCTATCCATGTATGTAATTATAAATTTCTAGTAGTCCATAAAAATTTTTAAAAACAGGTGAAATTAATTGCAATAATATATTATCTGACTCAATACATTGACAATATTAACATTTAAATATGTATTCAATACAAAATTATTAGATATGTTGTATATTATTCATACTAAGTTATTGGAATATGTTGTGTATTATATATTCACAGCACATTTCAAGTTTGATTAGTCATATTTCATATGCCTTATAACCATATGTGCTCATGGCTGCCCAGCTGGACAGTGTGGATCTAGAATACAGGGTCTGTGCAGGTGTTTGGTGAAAAGACAGACCAAAAAGAACGGTTGTTGGCTATAATGTGGAAAGTCTTGGAATGGCAGGGTAAGATATTTAAAACAACTAGACAAATGACATTTTCAACCCAGGGAATGGGATGATTGGCACTGTGTTTAATGAAAAACAATGTCATGCATGGTGAAAAAGAGAATAAGAAGAAATTTGGAGGTTAGTTGTCATTAAATAAGTGAGAATTAATAAATATTTGGAGTAAGGGATGACATATACTGAGAAATATGGGGCAGATAAATCAGACTAGACAAATACTCTCAAGTATGCACCTGTTCACTATAACTTCACAAAATCTTCATGATTATATCTGTTTTGTTAATAAATATTTTCAGGTTTCATTTAGAATGATTTGCTATAGTAATAAATAATTATTAGTCTTTTCACTCATAGAAGTCTTCCTGCACGTTTACGTTACACTGAACTGACATCCACCCTGCTGAAAAGCAAATTGATAGGTAAAAAAAAAAAAAAATGAACATAGCATTTGAAAAAACCTCGCCTCATTAGATCAAACTTGGTTGGAGCTCAAAGTAGAAATGTCTTTTGAGGTTACATCTTTATGTTCAAGAGAAGATAGGACAGACTCTGTATGGTGATTGCCACCTGGATACTGCCCCTGTCATCTCTGCTCATTCAAAGCCAAGTCCATAAAACTTCCCTCAGCTTCCGTTTCCTCTGTGAATATAGAACATTTTCTGTGGGTCTATAATGTACCCAACAGTGTGTTAGTACATTTTTTCACAGATACCACAGCTCCCCTTTATTATATTGTTTTCTCTTTTAAAGTCTTAAGGGATTTTTGGGTTCTTTCAATCTTTCCCTTCTTACACACAAAAGAAGTTTATATATTCAAAAGACTTAACCATAAACCACTCTAGAGGTAAAACCCTTAATATATAGTGTTTTATTTATTCTTTGCAACAACCTTATAAAGTAAGCACTATAGTTAATCACATTTTTCAAAAAGAAAACTGAGCCTTAGGGATGTTAATTAGCTTCCCAGAGTCAGAATAAATAAAGTTAAGAATGTATAGGAACACCATTGATCTGCATTTTTGAAACAATAATATCAGATACCTTTAACACTGTAACTTTTATACTTCCATTGTTAATCTAAACTAATATGACCTTCTTCATGGGAATAGCCATGACAGTCTCAAGAAGGATGTTGTCATTAATGTCAAAGCCTACTGAGAAATTAAAGAAAATGACAACTGAAGATGTTTGTTTAATTGCATTTTCTGAAGAGAGCAACTTTATTTGGTAAGTTCTGAAACAGTATTTTATTTTTTTCAGTTTATTTTGAGAGAGACAGAGACAGCATGAGTGGGGGAGGGACAGAGAGAGAGAGGAGAGAGAATGCCAAGCAGGCCCCATGCTGCCAGCACAGAGCCTGATGCGGGGCTTGAACCCACGAAGCCATGAGATCAGCTGAAACCGAGAGTTGGACGCTTCATCGACTGATCCACACAGGTGCCCCTGAAGTAGTATTTTAGATGAGGAATGAGGAACAAAAGAAATGGCTGGTCATTGCAGGGTAGATGGTGACTGAGTAAGAAGTGAGGTAGATGGTGCATTGTGTGTGGAAACTTTCAAAACCCCTTTCTCCATCTCTGTTCAACTACCTAATTTGACTTCTCAGGAAGTCCTTGAAGATAGTGTTGGCAATATGATTGTATTATAATCAGTATCCATTTTAAGCCTGATCTACTGGGTAGTCCTAGGCCTTCAGAGTTAAAAGTGCTTTTAGGAGCATTTAATACAGCATTCTACTCTAAACCTTCAGTCTTCTCTGGTCTTTTGGGAAAGATTATGCAATTTGGTGTACTGAGTTTAAATGCTGATCCCGTTACCTTTTTTAATTTTTTTAATTGTTGAATGTAAAAATCTTTTGACTGTTAAAATGGATATAGTGTAGTTTACAGTGCTACTCTGAGATTACAATGAGGGCATGACACATACATGTATTTACATACTGGAAGAGTTATATATTTTATATACTATTTATAGTGATTTGCAGGTGCAGCATATACTTTTCTTTTCCCTTAAGTAATTCCTAAGGGGCACCTGGGTGGTTCAGTCAGTTAAGTGTATGACTCTTGATCTCAGTGGAGATCTTGATCTCAGAGGGTCATGAGTTCAAACTCCATGTTGGGCTCCATGCTAGCTCCTCATCTAAAATTTTATCTAAAATAAAAATCTGTATTTTTTCTTAAAAATGAAAATAATAATGATAATGGTAATAAATAAATCTTAATGATGACATATCTACTCATTCAACTCTTTGATTTTCAGGCATCATGGTCTGAAATTAGGTCAATACCTAATTCTGAGTTGCTGAAAAGAGTTTTGAAATAAATTTCCTCATAAGAGAGGAAGAGCAACTCAATAACTCCCTGTCTGTTAATATAACTAAGATGCCCTTTCTATAAAACACAGAGGGTCTCGATAGCACTGAAGAGGTTTTTAAAGTTGAATTTCCTTATGTCTCCCATCCAATCCCAACTCAGTGTGTTTTATGTCCCAAACCATTCAGAGTAATTTCTACTAGTTCAGCAGATACCCTCAATTTCAGATTTAATTCTCTTCCAGTCATTTCTTACTGGCCACCTATTTTGATTTTATTATTGTATTGAGTAATAAGTGAGTCAACCCATCCTGAGTAGTTTGGGACTAGCATCTCCTTCACTGAAAGTACTGGATTTTAATTAAAACCACAAAACATAACAAAGAATTAGAGTCATCCCCATCAATCAACAGTGTTGAACTTTGAGATAAACTCATTGAGTAAGGGCTACCCCCTGGAATGGTTACACATTAATATTTACCTCAAATTAATATACATTGATGAACTTAAGTAAATGAGGGGGTATTATTTCTATAACAATAATATAATCACTTATCTGCTTATGTGCTAGCCATATCTAAATCTTTATATATTAATTACTTTATTACACAGGACTTCCTCATACCCCCACCCCCACCTATGGGAGCATTTTAGGAGCATTTATTACAGCCTTCTACTAAAAACCTTCAGTCTTCTCTGGTCTTTGTGTCATTGCTCCATCATTTACCGGTTACTAAATCTCCATTAGTCCCTATTACTTCATGTGCACAAAGTGCTAATTATGGTATCCATATCATAGGATTATTGTGAGATTCAAAAGGAATCCATGTACCACTCCTCAGGACTGTAATTTGCTATATAATTATAAATATTGGCTACTATTACTTAATAGCTTTCAGAGCCATATAATAATAGGGTTAAATGGAGAAGCATAGGAGATAGAGCACAGAATTTCAGGAGTATGGAATAAGAAAGGGCAGTCATCATGAATGTAGCAGATCCTGTTAATGCCAGTTCTGTGTGACTTAAATTATGCATTCTATTTTTTTTTCTACAAATCTAAGTGAAATTGACATTTAGAAAAGTCACCATGACTTGACACATTGATTTAGATCAACTTTAAATAAGTTTTGGTATTGACAGAGACATTTTAGCCATTAGTAATAGTATGACTGTTCAAAAAGGGTCTGGCTTCATGAGTGAGGATTTACTTATAAGAAACTCAAATAAGGATATATGCAGAAAAGGCAAGGGAATTCACAAATGTAGGTGTCACTCCTCTTATTCTTCCATAACCAAAGCTAATGTCTATTTACATGAATTGATTAGTGCTATTATCACATGCCGGATGGATTATCTTATGTAAATGGTGTTACTTAATAAAATTCAAAAAGAGTAGTCATAGTTATCAGCACATAGTTGCATGGAAATCAGTTCGCTTTTTGCACTATAAGACATTACAAATTTGTCATTAGTTTGCCTTACAATAAGTTTATTTCCAGATCTTATGTAAAATGTTTCCAATATGCAATGGAACCCTTAGAAGAAGTTTTTTTGGGATTGTGTCTGGAAGCAAACCAAGGTCATGATTATGAAATAGTAATTTCATTACGCTTTTTATCATTATCTCTGTGTTTTCTTAATTTCAGTTTACACACATTGATACTCAGTTTACCTGCAAAATGGAAAAAGACACAAAATTGTTCTGCAATTTTTAAGACGTTTAGTCTGCCTCGGTATGAATGCATGTCCTTGCATTTGAAATTGAAAAGGTTCAGAGTACAGTCTAGTAAGGAGTGCAAGAGGAGGTTTTCAACAGGGTAGTTTAGTTGCTCTTTTCCAGCACAAAAGAAATAATCTTTAATCCAACTTCTAAAGACTCCTTACATTTATATATTGTATATCTCTGCACTTTAAAGTTCATCGAAGTGCCTTTATCAATTCTTTCATGAAAATGATGAGGTATAATTCTGTCCTCTCTCTCTCTCTTTAGCTCTGTTTCATAGACAATGGCTGTTCTTTCCTGGAGCAGTTTTTGTTTGGCAATAAATTCAGAGGCATTTTCAAAGTCAAAAAAGAATGAGGGGAGTAGGGGGTTACAAAGTTATGAAATGCAGCTTGTCTTCTTAGAGAATAAAATGATTGCGGCAAATGCCACTCCAGGGGAACAGTGCCTTGCTGCTGATTTTCGCTAATGGAAACCTCTGAATGACTCCAAGGAGAGTGTTGCTTCATGATTACTAGGGCAATGCTATTATTCAAAATCTCAGTCTGATTTTAACACTAAGACACAGTTTTAATGCCCAGTGATAACTGAGTTCTCTTGGGCAGTGAGTAACTCTTAAAAAATTCAGAAATATCTGAAGGATCCCCAGCCTTAAAGTCTAGATGCTTGTATATGAATGTTAATTTTTTTGTGTGAACTTGAACATGTGATCAGACTCCTCTGAGCTTTTCAGGATTTTGCAGTGTTCTCCTACGGACCCAACTAGGTTTATTAGTAACCATGTATTTAATAACTAATTATTTATTGCTTGCTATATTGATTTATTCATTCAGCAGATATTTGTGTAGTGACTTACATTAGATTAATAAGTTCATGGCAACTTTATAAAGTTTTACTACTGACTATGAGCTGTAGTTTAACTGACTAGTCATAAAATTTCCTTCAACATACTGTCCTATAACTCTTTATTTTAACCCTAGTTGAAGTATATACTCCAGAGCTCAAGTATGAAAACATTTTGCCCTTTGCCAAGATAATAGACTTATAGCCCACTAGAATAGTGAGACTCTTTCTAATAGTTCATGGATTTTATTTTCCCTTTTTCATATCACATTTTCACATTAATGATTCTGTGGTATTGGTTAGCACTTTAATAAAAATTGGGTCATAGTTTCTATTGAAAGCATCTTATATTATCTCTTTGAAATACTGATACCCATTAATTTCCCACACTCCTCAGATCTACTAAGGCAGAGTGCTGAGGAGCATGGTGATATATCTGACATTAACTCTCATTCTCCAAACAAGTACTGAGCGCACTGTATGTTTTATTCTGGCCCTAGAGATATAAAGGCTAAATGAGTCAAGATCTGTATATTTAGAATCTCATACTTTAAAAAGATAAGCTAAGATGTTAAGGTTACTACTGCTAATACAAGGGAGAACATTGTGTTTATATCAGGGTGAAGCTCAAAGATTAAAGATAGTTTTTCAAAATAAAAATAAATTGCTCCTAAAATTATTTATATATTTATTTGACATGCCTCACACATCTTAGCAAAATACATCGAACCTAAAAAATTGAAAGCTTATGTAACAAAATAAATCACAGTATTCATTTGTCTTTCTAAATAGCGAAGTATCCTGGAATAGTCTGATGTTAGTGTATACCAAACTGAATTACGGATACTCTTTCAGTTTGTAAAATCAGAGAGGTTTGTATATTCAGTATCAGTTTAGATCAAATAAAGCATTTTTGTTCATTTGCTGCAGTATTAAAACCACAAAATTATTCTTTTTTTTTTTAAGTTTATTTACTTATTTTCAGAGGGAGAGAGCACAAGCAGGGATTCCAAGCAGTCTCCATGTGCCATCAGTGCAGAGCCCAACACGGAGCTCGAACCCATGAAACCATGAAATCATGACCTGAGCTGAAATCAAGAGCCCAGCACTCAACTGACTGAGCCATCTAGGCACCCAAACCTCAAAGTTATTATGGGTTTCTTTTTATTTTATCAGAGCTAGGACAGACTACATAAGGACCAAAAGGAAAGGGAGATTTTAATAGAGGAGACATTTTATTATTACTATTTGCTGGACATCAGAAAACTTACAAATTTAGCCCCAATGCATCCCAAATGTATCTGCAAATTCTAGGCTCTTATTATTTATTTATTTAAAAATATTGTTCTGCCTCATAGTCATTAACATTGTTGAAAGTGTACCCTGTGCAGAGCTGTCTTCTAAGTATTTTTGAGGCTCCATCTCATTTAATCCTGACAATCATTACATTAGGCATTTTTTTTTTTTTTCTCAACTGAGAAATCCGAGCCATAGAAAGGTTAGCCAGCCTCTGTGCACCAGAGCCTAACAAAATTTCACAGGCTGAAACATTTCTTCCCTGGTAGATGAGCCACAAGATAATAAGTCATGGAGGGGTTCCAAGTCTAAGCTCTTAACCAACTGAAGCTGTTGTGCATGTGAAAATTGACCCAACTACTTTGTAGCCAAATCAGCATATTTCACAGTCACTTCTTTTTTGCTTGCCCTGCAGAATCCACACATGGCTCTGCTTAATGTTAAGCTACGCATGGAAACCTGGTTTAATTGCAACTGAAGTGGCACTTTTTTCCCTCCTCAGTGTTATTTCTGCTGCAATTTCTGTGAACGGTGATGCACAGCCTATATTGCTCTATTGTACTTATATGTTACAAAGTTCCTAAGAAATTGACAGTTCGCATCTTGATCTTTGACTTGGTGCTAGGACAGTGGATGGGGTAGACTTTAATGTAATTAAACTAGTAACAGAGTGAAGCTCAAAGCAAAAATTCTCAAATAACCAATTCTTCAGTTGAACTATCTCATACAACATTGTATATTTTATTACATTGTTCTAGTTAGGAACAAAAGCACAACTATCAAAATAGTATTTTTAAGGTAACTTTATAATAAAGTTAGAATGTCATCATATTTAATATTTCATGGGAGTGTGCTTGGTAGAAAAAGGGCTACCTGTGTGGAAATTATTTTATTTTTCTTTGTTAAAATTTGGTGCCAGACAATTTCACATTAGCACTCATTACTCTTCTGAGACTGGAAAAAATATCAAACCATTATTTGGAACTCTTAATTGAGGATCTGGGTGCTTAAGGACTTTTGAATGTATATAATCTATTCAATAAAATAAATGACAACTATTTCTCTGAAACCGTTTTTTAAATGGTTGAAATATTTCAAAAATTGGAGATAAGTTTAAGAATGTGACCTGTGTGTGAATATCTCTAATAATACAAACTGAAACTGTCTGATCCAAATAAATTAATCACTACATAAATCCCATATATTCCTTTTCTACTTTAAAAGTACCGCATCTAAACAGTCATCCAAAGGCGTGCCTGGCTTGATCAGTCAGTGGAACATGTGATTATGCTCTCATTGTTATGAGTTCAAGTTCCACATTGGGTTGAGATTACTTAAAAATAAAATCTTAAGGGACATCTGGGTGGCTCAGTCAGTTAAGCATCCGAATTCGGCCCAGGTCTTGAGGTTTGTGGGTTTGAGCCTGGCATCAGGCTCTGTGCTGACAGCTCAGAGCCTGGAGCCTGCTTCAGATTCTGTGTCTCCCTCTTTCTCTGCCCCTCCCCTGCTCGCACTCTGTCTCTCTCTCTCAAAAATAAATAAACGTTAAAAATTTTATTAAAAAAAATAACATCTTAAAGAAAAACCTATTATCCAAAATCAAAAAAGAGGGTAGTCCAATGAACTGAGAGGAGTTATCTACTTATTTGTCTATACTTGTCTATAATTCCATATGCTAAAAACCTATTTCTGAAAATATGTGGTTATCTTTGTCACTTGTATCATTTGTGACTACTCATAGCTGGTTGAGATACTCAAGGAGTTTTTACTTTGGTAACTGTGTTCTTCTGTTTTTACCAGGTAAAAGGTTAGGTTGTTAAAAAAATAATTATCCATAGACTAAGTAGAAAACCATGTAAGTTGTCAGATACTGGAATAAATTCCCTCAGTCAAAGGTAACACTCTCTAATTCCCTGGGGAAGGAAGGAGGGAGCTGTCAGCTTTGAGGAGATAGTAAGATCAAAGCCATGAGAGTTTATATTGTACCATGAATCCTGTATGACAGACATTGCTGCCTCCTCTTGGAACCCTACATGCAGAACCATATATTCTATCATGTCTCTCCTTCTACATCATCGCAGTCTCGGATACTTGCCTGATTTACCATCATGAAACCTGGAACTCAACCGCTTAGTTTATCTTACTTTATCTTTTTTTGCCTGCTTGGCAGTGGTCTGCGTTAGCTCTGGCTACTTACACGTGAACCTGGCTAATCATCAACATAAGTGATTGCCTCATACAGCCAGGGGATAGAGAGATTTTGTATTGATTATTGATTATTGACAATGGTCATTTAGCCAGGGTTACCAATTGGTCTATAGGTTTTCAATTATCATCTTTTATTTTTTCAATCCCTCTCTTTTAACCTGCATGTATCAGTGTATGTACTTTCTTAGGAACTTTGTAACATATAAGTAAAATATAGCAATATAACCTCTGAAAAGTTTTAAACCCCTCCACATAAACTACATTTCTGTCTGTTACTCTAAAAGGGGAAGCTGTTATTATTTGAAGGTTAAACAACATAAATATGAGCACACCTCTGTTTAGAAAAATCTTCTCAGTTCTGTGGTTGCAAACACCCACCAAGTGGACATATAATCAGAGTATACTTACAGCTAGCATATTTTTTTGTTTTTTATTAAAAATATTTTAAAATGCATGTGGGATTACTATGCTCATATGAATCAGATAATGCCAGAGTTGACATGTAGTGTCTGGTCAAGTCCTCATTATCTGGCTGAACAGTGGAGCTTCAGACTGATGTCACTTAAGTCATGCATCTTCCAAGAAAGTTATAGTTAAAAACAGACACCTTCTGATAAATTCACTGCAAAATATGGTAGTCACATACTACCATGGAATATTTTCAAAAGCAGAGTAAGTCCTCAGCAGTAAGTCACAAGCGGCCTGAAAAGAGTCTTCTATCATGAATCCAGGCCGCTGGCTCTTCTCCTGTATATCCACTCACGTAGTCAGAAGAGAGGTCATACATCCGTACTGAGTGTGCCTTGTATTTACCTTTATATAGAATGGAGCACATATTTGTACTGGGTATTCATCCATAACTACAGAAGGGAGAATGCACTATGACAAAAACTATGTAGTGAGCTAAACATTTTCTTCAAACTTTGTGAGTTGTCAGCAGAACATTGTCCCATGTTGAAAATTATGTCAGCCTTTCCCCCCAGAAATCACTCCATAAAAATTTAACTCTGTACCATTTCAAATTCATCTGAGGAAAAGAGAGCTAAAGTACCCTTAAATCAAAGAGATTTATGTATTCCAATAAAGCTGCAAGATTTTGTTTTGATAGCAATAATGCAAGAGCCAACAAATTAAATGCTCTTGAGGAATGATTATGGCTACAGGAGTTATTTTGTTTTTATCAGGATTGAATAGCTGTGTAACTTGTCTCTTACAGTTGTACAGATTGCTGTGGTATTGATAAGTGGCTTATGAGAAATGGTGTTGAATTGGGAAGAAAATACAATTTACTTTTAATTTGATTTCATTTAGTAAACCTGACTTTACAGCTTGAGTTGTAGTTATTTATTATTTACCAGCCATGTTACAAAGTAACCTGCCACCAGGGACATCAATTATGCCCCTCGTGAAGATCACTGTCATTGGGAGGAATGGTAATACACTCTGCCTGGGTGTCAGTGATGAGTGAATGTGAAATTGCCTGTGACCTCTCAGGGAGTTTCTGCTTCTACTCTCTTCTGCTGCCAGAGGGTCCTTCTCTGCATTTGGCATTCACTAAAGAGCCACAGAGGCAGAATGGACTGATCAAGTGATCCGAAGGCCAGTCAAGATAAATTAGATGCTTAATTTATACGCCAGGCATTGCAGACAGACTAATTACACAAAGACAGTTTGATAAAGTAATGTAAGACTCTGCACATATTAGGCAGAGCCTGCTTCCGTGAAATTATTGCTGATATATGTGCTCTGGGCTATGAGATTTTGCATGCACAATTGTGCAGCAAGCACTATGAAACACATTCTGTGAAGATCTGAGAACTAGGTACTATCTGCCTACCTTTTCTGTTGTGATGCCGCCCACCAGGAGACTGTGTTTCCCATTACATTGTGCCTGTTTTTAAGCACTTACTGAAATGGATATAAAAGAGTTAAACAGGAAATCCAAAGATATGATAGCTGAGAAAGATGCTAAAAATGAATCAAAAACAATATTCATAGAATCGGTCACCAAAAAATGGGGGAGAATTGGCCTTCTGGAAAACAATGCTGGGCCCAAAAGTTTGTGTCTGATCTCTTAAGAACTCAGAGACTGCACTCAGTACTCAGAGAAACAGAACACCAAATGAGAGCTGAAACACAGTGGCAGAGAAAGAAAAGGACTACTAATGTACTGCAAAAGCACAGGATGAAGAAGGACAAACTTTATATTCCAGAACTTTGTGTACAGTAGCTGATAGGGGCAGCTCATAGTTCACATTCTGGACTGGCTTTAAGCATAATTGAAATGTATGCTCAACTCACTTGCCTAAGGACAGACTGAGAATTGACTGCAGTCAGTATAAATACTAACTTAAAGAAAGGCCACTTTAAAATTGAGAGTGAGACACACAGCATTACCTGGGGAAAAAGTCTCAGGTTATTAAAGGGGAAGTTTAAAGATCTAAAAAGAGCCAGAAGAGAAATTTTTTCATAATTAAAGGTGGATAATGTTTCTGAAAGTTCCATGATATAGGGAGTTACTACTAGAATCACACTGGGTGTTAGTCTTAACATGGTGCATGAAAGATATGTCCTGATTTATTTCTAGAGAAAACTATTTAAAATGAACAAACAATAAACATGCAAAAATCTCACTGTAGTCAATGTAGTCGGGCGCGGAATTTCTAGATGAGATAAGCATTGCCTATAGCAAATAGCAAGGGGAACCTGAATAAATTTTCTCAGGTTCTTCTATATGTTTTACTTTCAGTACAGTGGCTCCTTCCAGCTGAATGGTACCTGGAGTCTGGTATCTGGGTCATTGCATACATTCTGTTCCTAGGTTTTAAGAAACACTTTCATACCTATCTGAACCTGTTAGAGTCAGAACCTTGTTCTTTTTTGACTTCGAGTATAAGACTGCCTTGAGGTTGATAGAATTCTTGACATTAAAAATCTCAAAGCAGCTTTCTCTAAAATTTCAGAAGAAAGTTCCAGTAAACGATTTCCAATTTCTCCAGGGGGTGGCAAGGGATAGGCACTAAATTCCTGCCCATTTAAATTAAGCCATGAAAATATGTTACTACATGACTTAGCTTTTCTAAGATGCTGTCCTTGCTGTGGAGACTGATCAAGAAAATAATTATGGCCATAGACAAGTGTTCTTATGTCCTTGGACTTTATGACATTTGGTTTGCCAACAGTTTCCTTGGCAACCTGCCTCTTTCCTCTGTGGCTTGCATTATATCACTGTGAACTTGCTTTAGCAACAGCAGCAACAAAATCCCACATCTTAATTCCTTTTTGAGTCCTAGACTGGTTACAAGTGCATGTGGAGAGACAATATAGCATTCTCAATAAAAATAAGAGGTCTGGGGGCGCCTGGGTGGCTCAGTCAGTTAAGCATGTGACTTCGGCTCAGGTCACGATCTCACACTTCGTGGGTTCAAGCCTCTCGTCAAGCTCTGTGCTAACAGCTCAGAGCCTAGAGCCTGTTTAAAATTCTGAGTCTCCTTTTACTCTCTCTGCCCCTCCCCCACTTGTCTTCATTCATTTATTCTCTGTCCCTCTCTCTCTCTCTCTCTCTCTCTCTCTCTCTCTCTGTCTGTCTCTCAAATAAATAATCATAAAAAAAATAGTTTTAAAAAAAGTAGGAAGTATGTATGTTTTGGAGCCAGACTTCCTTAGTTCAAACCTTAGTACTTTCTTTTGCTACAACAAATCTTGGACATGTTATTGTAAAAGCATCAGATTTTCATTTTGTTAACTTATTTGCTTAGTCAAATGGCAATAGTAATCCTTATATCATTGGACTACAAGGGGAATTAAATGACAGGATGTGTGCAAAACACCAGCATGCTTTGATGTATAATTAGTATTCACTAAATTTATACAGTTGCTATATACTTCTCACTAAACCGGACTTTTCTTTCCAGGAACTTATAAAGCTAATATGTAAAGTGAAATAGTACATTCTTTATGATCTCAAATGACAATGTTCTTGGTTGCACAAAAACTTTCCATTTCTATGTACCATATAGCTGGATTTGGCATCTATGAGATATTTTTTCTTACAATTGACACAATCTTTAGCTCATTAATATCATTTTCTGTCTCTGTGTCTTGGATATTGTCTCCACCCATGTAAATCTCAAGTTACGTACCTAAACTTCCCAATCCTTGCTTTTCCATGTGTGTAAAGATTTGTTCTCCAGTACTAAAATTGAAATACTGTTACTATGAAATACTATTGAAATACTGTATATTGAAGTTCTTTGAGTTTCACTTCTCGGACTTATTAAACTCTCAGTTTTTCATCTGAAAGTTAACTTCAATATAGCATTTTGCCAATTACTACAGTATCTTCATTCTTAATGTATTTCCAACTTGAATTTCTAGTCTAATGACATTGAAATAACTAATTCTTCTAGCACAAGAAAGCAGTTGGTAGATTAAACATTCTTCTGCTTGTATTCCAAACCTGAAGTTGCTTGTTGGAAGTAAGAATTGAAGGAAATTTTCAATTATAATATTTATTAAATTTATTCCTTCATTCAAAACTTATTTGAGTTCCTGTGATGTGCCAGATACTATGGTAACTGCTATATCAATATATCTATATACCTGTCTATATAGGTACATAAATATATGTGTGTGTATATATTTCATAAAGTGCTTTTGATTGAGATTATCTCACGTAACACATATAATATTCCAGTAAAAAAGATGGATGATGCCCAATTTTAAGGTAAAGAAACTCTTCATAGGAGAGTCCAAGTGATTTTCACTTTATTCCATAATTGAGCAATGGGCAGAAATTAGATATAATCTGTTAAAATTTTATGTTATTTCCAATAAAACTCTACTCATTTTAGGGTTCTTTGTTTTACCACATAGAAAAAAAAACTAGTTCAATACATGTCTTTCTCACAACTTAAACCTTAAGATAAATAAAGTCTCCTGCCATTGCCTATGTCAGCCTTAGGTATACTGTATTTCTGAATGACGAGTTGACACATAGAAAATCAATATATTATACGGAGTTGGAGGTTCTGGGAAAACCACTTGGTTTCTTGTAGCTAATATATAATGATTTCAGGTTTTGTGACTAATGACGTGTAGAATGCAGTGTTTCTCTCTAAATGGTGCTATTTCAATACTCAGCCTGGAACTTTATCAGAAATGCAGATTTAGACAAACAGAGCTGTCTATGCATCTGGTAAGTCGAATGGTCTCTGTGAATAATGTGCTCTCTTTCTCTTGGCAAACCTGAAGCTTTGAGGGATAGAGAAAAAGGTCCAGGTCACATATTAATAAAGGGTAGGACTGGCGCTCAAATCCGTGTCTTCCTGACTTCTTAATCATTCCTGCTGTGTAAATCTAAGTCTCCTGATTAGTTATCATCTTATTACGGACAGGGGGTATTCTCTTCATCCCTGCAGTCTCAGTGCCAAGTGCGTTGTGTGTGCTTAGTAAATGGATATTGAATTGTCTGTGTGGCAAACTTTTCTTTCTAGCACTAAATATTTGCCTTTGCACCATAAGTGTTGGACTTCATGGGGCTGGAGGTTTGAACTGGATGAAGCAGCCATGATTACCTTGTCCTGCTACACTGGATCGACTTTAAAAGCCTGCTTATAGCAGCCTAATCCAGTAAGTGTTCCGTGCTTAAAAACTTCTAAGTGAACTCATGGCATCTGATGTGGCTATTTCCGTTTTTTAATGTGCCTGCACCCACATGCATATGCACACGCATACACACACAAACACACACACACACACACACACACACACACACACACACACACACACACGGCTAATGAGTGTTAGTTTTAATATTATGAACCAAGATGTCTCTTAAAATTTCCATTCCTTTTCCTATACTTTGTGTGGAAGAGACATATAGTTTAATCATTGCAGTATATATACCTTTTTTTTTTCTATAAGACAGTGTTTTCCAGTTATAAGCATTTAAAATACAAGACCATAGAGGTATTTTTTCTTCTAAAAAATCTTCCACCCCCATAAGCACAACTAACACCAAGACCAAGGACATTTTCTGTACGATGTCTCCCATGAAATTTCAGTTTCAATGAAAAAAAAAAAAAAAAGATAGGGACAAAAGAGAATTACCTTAAGGGTGTTTTAAATATTTAACTAAAAAATTCCTTGGTATGTGTAGATAATTGCTAATAAAAATTGGTGAATATTTAAAAGGTCAATTGTCTAGAATTTTTCCAAGCTAAAAGAATATTACAATGAATTTTCTGCACTTAACAAATTTATTACAATTAGGTATTATTCAATATAAAATTACCTATTAAGGGCACCTGGCTGGCTCAGTCAGTTAAGCATCTGACTTTGTCTCAGGTCATGATCTCACAGTTCGTGAGTTTGAGTCCTGCGTCGGGTTCGATGCTGACAGCTCAGAGCCTGGACCTGCTTTGGATTCTGTGTCTCCCTCTTTCTCTGCCCTTTCCTCTCTCGCTCTCTCTTTCTACCTCAAAAATAAATAAACATTTTTAAATCATTAAAAAAATTACCTATTAACATAAAAAATTCTCCAGAAATATATTGTATCATATATTAATACATTCTATTATACTCAAATATATGGTCTATATTTTATATATTTGTATATATTGCATATAATATATACAGTCTATAACATATGTGTATGTATATGTGTGTGTGTGTATATATGTGTGTGTGTGTGTGTGTGTGTGTATACGTACATATGTAATGCTTCCCTCTTTACTCCCCCAACAAAGATCTCTTACTAGAAAGTTAATTCCATGAAGGCTGTGATATTTTTCTCTCCTGTTCACTGTTGTATCTTCTGTGCCTTAAACATTACTTGGCCTATAGTTGGTAACCAATGTATGTGTATTGAATGATTAGTGGAACTAAACGTCAGGATTTCTAGAGAAAAAGCTATTGGTTTATTCTAGGCACTAGCTTGGCACAGGCACTTTGAAGATGAATTTGACCTGTTCTCTGCCCTGAAGGACCTAACAGTATTGATTGTCATAAAATTCTATAGGGTAGCAAAGTTTTCAATCATTCCTTGTCCCAAATGTGGAAGTCAAGACTAAGTGAGACTAAGGGGTTTGTTCAAGTTCATATACTTAATCACTGGCAGAGCCAGGACTGGAACCCAGGATTTCCGCCAGAAATTTCTTCCCTATTTGACCTATTTTCCAAAGATTAAAATGCACAAGTTTTGATCCAGGAATCTAAATGAATAAACCTGAAGCAGTTTCTTACTGGTCTCAGCCTCTGGGGTGATTCTCAGTACAAGACCAAGTGGATAGTTGGCAGTGTCCCAAGGAAGTCACACCTGTCACATGACTTATGAGCATTATAAGAGTTCTAGGGGAAAGACTTATCCCTGGAGTTTACAGACTTGAAATTATGGGTAAGCACCATGAGAAAGCCACTGAATAAGGGTATTCAGCTCTGAAAGGTCCTGGTCTTCAAGCCCAAAAGAGGGTCATGTGGTTTTATTGAACTCTAAAGATGCAAAAATGACTCTTGTGACAATTGCACTTTGAATTATAACTTTTGACACTTGTAGTTACACCAGTATGGCTTTATGTCCCAAAGGAGGAAGATACTGGTAAAATGCTATAGACTGGAGCAAAGGGTATTAAACCATACTTATGTAAGTAAATGTGTTAGTATGTGATAATTTGCTTATAAGTGTACATGTTTCTTTACATTGTATAAGAATGTATTTTGAAGAAAGAATTTCAAAGATAAAAATTTTTGAAAAAATGGTATAATTTTATAAATTACTTAAAAATAAGTGAAACAAGAAAACATTCCATGAAGTATGGCCTTAGTGTTCTATAAGAAGTCTTTGTGTGTTTGTGTATATATGTTCATTTCATGACTACCTAACAACTGCCTGAATAGTTCATCTGTATAAAGCAAAGGCATTTCTCACATAGTGATAATTTGCAGTTGAAAATGATTTGATTATATAAGACTTCACTTTCTCAAGGTACTATTTCTGAACAGTAGGTTCCTAGGATCCAAAGGAAATATTTTCAGTAATATTTTGGAAAATTATTTATTTTCCCTTGGAAGAGACTTTGCATTACTTAAATTTGAGAAATACTGTTTATTATAAAGTGTAAAGTCTTTTATATATATGTGTGCTAACACAGAAAAAAAATTCCTAAAAGGAAATGATCAAAAATGTTCACTGCTACTTAACTTTTTCAGTTTATTTAATTTATTTTGAGAAGGGGGGAGGGGCAGAGAGAGAGGAGAGAGAGAATCCCAAGCAGACCACTCTGTCAGCATGGAGCCCTGTGTGGAGCTCAATTCCTGAGTCCGATGCTTAACAAACTGAGCTACCCAGGCACCCTGACTGCTATTTTCTTTACAGAATCTTTTTTTTTTTTAATCTTAATTGCTGTATGTTCCCAAAACACAATAACAAACAAGCAGAAACCAGTAAATGTCATATCAAATTTACTTGTCATTCCCTGAATGGTGTAGGCCAGGTACATCTTATTTGACTTTACTATCTTTTACTTAGGGTCGCTTTTAACTGAAAGTGTCATATATCAGTTCCTGTAGCTATCAGCTGTCATTTTCCAATTTACTAGTTGATCCAGTTCTGTTGAGAACATTTTGATACTTTTGAGATCTTTGGGCATATGCTCTATAAATTTTTAATAATATTACCTGATTAACTTCATGTTATTTTCACACAGAATAAGATATTTCCTATTGTCTAAATGGGAGTATATTACTACCTCCATTATTGTTAGCATTAGTAATCATTTTAATTATAGCTTGGGAAATAGTCTGACTCTCTATAGGAAAAAATAACAAGATCAAAAGGAAGAGGTTTTTAATTTTTTTAATGTTTATTTCTGAGACAGAGAAAGACAGGGCATGAGAGGGGGAGGGGCGGAGAGAGAGGGAGACACAGAATCAGAAGCAGGCTCCAGCCTCCCAGGTGTCAGCACAGAGCCTGACACGGGGCTCAAACTCACAAACCGTGAGATCAGGACCTGAGACGAAGTCGGTCGCTCAACTGACTGAGCCACCCAGGTGCCCCAGGAAGAGGTTTTTATAAATCACTTAACTTTTGGGGGCATTTTACTTGTGAGATTGGCATTTTTGTCTTTATTTTTAAATAGGAACGTGAACATAGAGAGGTTAGCAAATTGGATCAAGGCTACAGAGGTTGTACATAAATGACACTACCAAAATTTGAATTTGGACACTCTGTCTTGAAATCGATCCTTTTGATGGTTACTATATAGCTCTAGTTCTCAAATTCCTTTGAAAATAAGGTCAAGTATCTTATGTTGTCCTCTGCAGGCTTATTATCCCTATTGTAGGTTCGGCACACCATGTATCTTCCTTTCTCCATAGACTGCTCCCACCCAGACCAGCTTCCCCTGCTCCATCAGGAGACCCAAACTCAGCTGATACTTTTCTTCACCATCTCTGATTCAATTAAAAATATTACTCATGTATGTTTCCTCTCCAGGTTTATCACTATTAGGTGATAAGAAACATGTTAGGTGCTAAGAAACATACAGTTAGGGCACAGATATTCTTCAAAGACATTTTTATTATCTGTTATTCTTAAAATTACCTATTTTAAATGTGCTCTATGAGCTTAACCTGCATTTCAGGTTAAATGCATAACCTGAAACTTACAAAAGCAGGTTCTCCATTATGAATGACTAAAAGAAAATACCTGTATTCTTACCTCTATTTCTTTATTTCCATCTCTGCGTGCCTGGATGTCTATATTTTGCCATCAAACTCATAAAGGTTGAAAGCAACTATGGCTTCCAGTGAATGTTCCTATAGTAATATTAGCAAAGTTTCATTGCTGCTGCCTCAGTGCCGATTTAAATCGACCAAAAGACCATTTCTTCTCATGGTATGGGCTTCAGTGCACAGCAGAGAGCAACGAAGACCTCATTCACACACATCTGGGTGCCTCTCCACAGAGGTTACCTCAGGAAGCAAAAAAAATGGGAACCAAATATGTGTTCTTTTTATATCTTGGAAGGAAGACCTTTCAGTATCTGTCCAAGGGAAGAGTTTTTTTTTCCTTTTGTTGCCAAGGACAAGAATCTGGCACAAAACTAATTAAAAAAAAAGTAACTCCAACATGCTATCATCTCATCAGTACTTTCTAGGATGACAGCTTTTATTGTCAGTGCCAGTTCTGTGCCAGGGGAGAATTGCTAGAACCCATGCACTGAATTTGTACTGGGAAATCATAGAGGGTGTGGGTATGGGCATAGTAGACAGGAAGATCTGGATTTGTATATTAGTTCTGCCTTTTAGTAGCTGTCTTAGAGTGGGTGAGTGGAAGCAGACACTAGATAAAGATTTGAGCAAAAGAGATCCCAGAAAGCACCAGTAGGGAAGTAAATAAGAGAGACTGAGCAGTGTAAGAAATTAACAAAGAATGCGTTACTCATCAGGTTACAGTTGTGTACAACTGGTGATCAGTTCCATTGGGAAACAGAAAGTGTAGAGCATCCCTCAGTGTTGTCCCACCAGAAGGGCAAAGAAGCTAGAGTTTTTCTTCCAGCCTCCATCTGTCCTAATCTTCCATCTGTCCATACTCCTGAGACCATTAACTCCTTGACACTTGTGACTTAGCCCCTGAGCAGGTGGAGAAAGAAAACAAGTCAGTGGGGGGTTACTGTAGGGCCCTATCAACATATCTGTAAGAAGGTCATGAAAATCACAGTCTTTTTGAAGATTAGTTGGAATAGTATAAGTAAAATCCCTAACACAGTGCTTAACACCCAAGGTACACACATAAAAACAGCTGTATTTCACTTTTAAGGGATAGTTGATAAAAGATCCCTTTATATATATATTGAGGACACTGTAAAAAATGTTTTAAAGCAGTCAGTTCTCTGGGCCACGTGATGAAAGTTCTTCAAAATAATATTTGAAGTGCTTTTATCTAGAGAAAGAAGTGCTTTATTTGCAGTTGGGGTTAGGGATGGGGGTGAATTATGAATCCACTTACTAGTTGTAAGTGTGTATTAACTCTTGGGAAAGGAAAGGTCAGGTAGAAAGGAGGAGGAAGTGAATTAATTACAAAGCATCCTGCTAAGTAATTGTAAGAACCTAAAAAAGTCTGGGAGAGTTATTATGGTGCCACATGCTGATTATGACCATGTCTACATTGAACAAGTAGGTCAACTTAACGATAAATAGAAATAAAGAATACAAAGAAGAGAGAGCTAGAGACAATGAAATCTGTAGTTGCTTTCTTGGAGTGTGGACTTCTACATACATCCAATTATCTAACAGAGTTATTTGTGCATTGTATTAGATAGTCTCTGTGACTGCCTATATATACAATGTCTATGTTTGTATTTAACTTATCTTAATGTGAAAATAGAACTCTTTGGGGATTCCACAGTTTCATACCTTTCCATGTACAGCACATGCAACAAAATACACAGTATAAAGTGAATCCTGATACAAAATAAAAGTAACTTTAAGACCATTAAAATAGACTATTTTATTTGATATAACTAAGTAAATTAAATGCCCATTTAGGACTATTTCAGATTCAAACTCAATTTAAGGCTCATCTGGGGTTTGAAATTTAATAACATACAGTTCCATGTGAAATGGGAAAAAAAGAGAGAGAAAGAGCTCTGAGTCCCAATTATTGTTGTATAGTTTAATAGAGATGAAACAATAACATAAACTCTTCAAGCCTCAGTTTCCAGGCTTATGTGGTGAGAGTAATAATTCTTACCTTGGATGAAATATGCCTCTGCCTTTCCAGTTGAGCATGCTTCAGATCTTCTTGTTACTTACAGCATCATAATTCTGAAATAATTCATTTGATCAACTTACCTATAGGATTTTGCATAGTCCAACACATGACAAAGAGACAGTTTTCACACGTGGGTTGTGCCAGACAAAGTACTATGCAGCATAACTTTATAGCATATAAGTAGATTGCCAGGAATACCATGTATGTATTCACAATATTTATTAATGGCTATTGTATATGGGACACAGGTGTTCAAGAGCCTCAGAAAAAATGGATTTAAGACCTAGTCGTAGGGGTGCCTGGGTAGCTCAGTCATTAAGCATCTGACTCTTGGTTTCTGTTCAGGTGGTGATGTTCTCAAGGTTCGTGGGATTGAGCCCCACCTTGGGCTCTGTGCTGGCAGCATGGAGCCTGCTTGGGATCCTCTCTCTCTGTCTTTCTTCCCCTCCCCCCCATTCCAAATAAATAAATAAACTTAAAAAAAGAAGACCTAGTCAAAGTCCAGAAGTTGATTGTTTTACTGGGATGTGTGTACAGTTAACTTTAGCTATAATAAAGTGTTGTTGGGGGTATTTGGAGAAAAAAACAATCAAGAATTAATTGTTACAAAGAACCTCCACAACTGACCCTAATGGAAGCAGTAAGGTATATGAAGGTAAAAACAAAAATCTGGAGGCAGTCTTTGTGTTTGAGCCCTATTTCTACCACTTACCATCAGTATGACTTTGGGAAAGCTGTCTAGCTCCTAGATGTTTTAGTTCCCTCTTCTTTAAAATGATATTGTTATGGGGGAGCCTGGGTGGCTCAGTCGGTTGAGCATCTGACTTCGGCTCAGGTCATGATCTCGCGGTATGTGAGTTCAAGCCCCGCATCGGGCTCTGTGCCGACTGCTCAGAGCCTGGAGCCTGTTTCGGATTCTGTGTCTCCCTCTCTCTCTGACCCTCCCCTGTTCATGCTCTGTCTCTCTCTGTCTCAAAAATAAATAAACGTTAACAAAATTTTTTAAATGACATTGTTGTGAGGAGTAAAATTTTCTTTAATATAAGAAAAACAATACACTGTATAGAATGTGGCAAAGGCTGATTTTGAATCTTTATTATAATACACTAAATTTTAGATGAAGGACTTCATGACTACTCTTTAACCCTGTCAGTACTATGAATTAAGGCTAGTGTCAACTTCACTTTATAGATGGGTGAATTTGGTTTCAAGATATTATTGTAACTTGCCTAATTTTACACAGATAATATATGCCTGAAACAGCTTTTCTTCTATCGACTCCAATACAAGTTCTTAACTGCATTGCTCTTTGGAAAACCAGGCATAGCAAGAAGTAAACTCAGGATAATGTCCTTTTTGGAAATCCAGACTTGGACAAATAAAGGATGTTGGCATGAAAGAGAGAGAGAAGGAGTTGACAATCTTACAGCTGTGTCTGAAAAACGGTAGGTGAGGCTTAGGAACGTCCTTTTAGGTTTGGTGTGATTGAAAATGTAATCATGGTTAGAGATAAGCTTTATCTGATATTATAAAAAGAGTTGGAAAAATAACACCTCTTTTTAACCGGGTTATTATCTCCCCCAATGTACGATTGAGATATATACTTAAAAAGGTGTAACCCAAATGTCAATTTTTTTTTTTCTATTCAAGAATCTGAATTAGCCTAACTTCCTGAAATCAGGAGATGACTCAGGAGATGACTGACAAGCCTGTGGCTGAGCTCTAAGCAATCTGCTATGAGAGTCCAGAAACGCAAATGGCTAGTTCCAATTGGGTAAAACTCTAAGGATCATCATCTAAGGATCTAAGGATCATCACAGCTTTACTGTGAGGCTGTGAAAGGAAGTGTAAACGATCATTCTCCTAGAATGAGCGTTTTATTGATTGTAGATTTAAAACCCTTTGCTCAATTACTTTTTATTTCAATTCCTTCAAAACTCTATTCTCTAAGTGGCCATCTACTCAGTTACCTGTTCTGGAAACAAGTTGTTAAACATATCCAATGGTAAACAGTATGTATGCTCAAACTGGCCTATCTTGCAGGAAATACATAATCAGCAGGTGAAGATGGGTTAATGGGACCTCTTGAATATTGAATGGGTGTTTTCCTTACCTGCAGCAATTAACATGTTTGAAAATTAGAATTAATAAATAATCACAGCAAGTTCAACTTCAATTACCATTACAAATGTTTGTATTTATTTTTGCAGAACAATTGACATCTAATTAGCATGTTAAGAGTTACTTGTGTTTAGATATTAATCAAATATCTTTAAAAATCTTATCAGAGTTACTTATTGAGGTAAGGCAGGCATATGCATAATTGTAATTAACTTATACCACTACATGGTTCACCTCTCAAATAATGCTTAGAACCATAAACATACACTCACTTGTTCATTCATTTATTCATTCAACAGCATGATGTATCAGAAACCATTTATTCTCTAAAATATACAAAGATTATCCTCACCCCTCTTCAGTGATGTCTGCCCTAGTTTATTACTCCAGAACTCAAAAGTCAAAGTTTATTTCAGGATGTGTCCTAGTAAACAAAATTGCCCTTGCCTATAAAGCTTTTTCAACATTTAATACCCCTATAACATTCTGATTATGTTTTACTAGTTCCTAAAACTTTTTGTTATAATATGATATAACATAATATGAGCTCACCATTCCCAGTAAACAGTGAACTTCCCAAAAATGATATTGAAGACTTCATTTCAGTTTGTGTCCCCGGTTCATAACACAGTGGCTGGATACTAATAGAGATCTGTATGGACTATTAAAAAATGAATGATCTACTGGTGTGATCCGTTGTTAAAATGTGCACTTTAAGTCTCTTTTCTAAAATTAAAAAATTAATGTTTGTTTATTTTTTGAGAGAGACAGAGACAGAGCATGAGCATGGGAGGGGAAGAGAGAGGGGGAGATACAGAATCTGAAGCAGGCTGTAGGCTCTGAGCTGTTGGCACAGAGCCTGACATGGGGCTCGAACACACAAGCTGTGAGATCATGACCTTAGCCGAAGTCAGACCCTTAACCGACTGAGCCACCCAGGCGCCCCATCTTTTAAAAAACAATTTTAATGTTTATTTTTGACTGAGAGAATGACAGAGCATGAATGAGGGAGGGGCAGAGAGAGAAGGAGACACAGAATCCAAAACAAGCTTCAGGCTCTGAGCTGTCAGCAAAGAGCCTAATGCAGGGTTCAGTCCCACCAACCAGGAGATCATGACCTGACTCGAAGTCGGATGCTGAACCAACTGAGGTACCCAGGCGCCCCACACATTAAGTCTCTTTAAAAACTCTTTAAATAGAGTTAACTTGTGGAAAATAATGGGCTTTGTTATTAGACCTACAATTAGATATATGGCTTAGTCCTGCCCTAGCAACATGGGCAAATTGTATAATCTCTGACTCTCAGACATCTCCTCCCCAAAACAGGAATTATAGAATGATAGTATTACATGAGACAAATATAAAAGTCTCTTAGCACAGTTTATGGCATGATGTGGGCACACAGGAAATTAAATTTTCCTTTTATTATGTAGGAACAAGATATACCTTCAAAATGAGATTACATTTGCAGAAAATCCATGCTAGTCTTAAGAATTGGTCCAAGTATAGCCCTGATCCAGCATCTGCCAAAAAGCAGTAAGGTGGAGCCATTCTCACATCAACTTAGAATTTTCCAGTTATATGTTTCTGGGTAGAAATTTCATTGACTCTGCTGAAGTTTCTTGGCCCTGGTTGCATGTGGCTTAGAGAAGTTACTTGAGCTTCAGTAGCTTTGTCCTGTTCCCTGTGTCCCAGTGGTACTGTGTATTTTCTCTGACTCAGAATCAGTGACTTAGACGCAGGTAAAAATAGTCTGCAAGGCAGTTTTGTATCAAATGGAAGAAAATAGAGGTGAGCCAACTCCTGAACTTAAATTGGGAAGCAGCGTAGTCAAATGCTAGTACTTCTGTTGTTGCCCTCAGTGGAGGAAACCTCTTCTTTTCTGGCTAAGAAAAGTAGCAGAGAAATCTTAAGAATCCATATCCGTATGAGACTTCACTTCAGTTCATCATAGCCCACACTGCCTTGGAGAGAAAAGTCAGCCTACATGTTGAGATTACCACCATGACTAGGACATCAACATCTCATTTTTCAATGCCTTCTGTCTTTGGTTTGGTTATGTGTTTACTTATTTGTTTGCTTTTTGTTTCTGTGCTCAGCAGCAGCTTCTAAGATGTGTCCCAACAATGCCTGTCTTCTAATATCCATGGCCTCATGTAATCCTGTCCTCTAGAATCTGGGCTGGATCTATTGATTTGCTACTAAAGAACAGAATACAGAAAAAATTATGGGATATGACTTGTGAGGTTGTAAAAAGAGTCTGGCTTCTGTCTTGCTTAGCCTCTCTTGCTTTCTTGTTTGCTTGTTCTAATGGAAGCCACCTGCCATATTGTGGTCTCCTCTGTGGAGAAGCTTGCATGGCAAGGAAGTGGGGGTGCATCCAGCCAACAGCCAGGGAGAAACCCAAGGCTCTCAGCCTAACAACCCAAAAGGAACTACACCTTTCTAACAAAACATATTTTGAAATAAACAAAAATGAAAATATATATGTCAGAATTTGGGGGATCAATGAAATGGTGCCTAGAGGGAAAATTATAGCATTTAATTTTTATTTTAGAAAAAAAATCTCTAATTGATAATATAGGTTTCCAAGTTAAAAAAAAGAATTAAAAAAGTGTAAAAGAAAGAAAATCTTAACCCAAAGCTAGTAGATTAAAAGATGTAATAAAGATAAAAATAAAAATCAATTAAAACCTGAACCCAAAGCTAGTAGAATAAAATACGTAATAAAGATAAAAACAAAAATCAATGAAATAAAAATAGAAAATAATACCAAGAAAATAAGTGAAAGCTGAAGCTGGTTCTTTAAAAAAATAAACTGATAAATAATCTAGCAATAGTGAAATAAAAGAACAAATTATCAGTATTAAGAATAAGAGTATGGGTATCTTTTGGAGATCCTGATTCAAATTCTTTTTGCTGTATATCCAAGAGTTAGATTGTAGGATTATATGGTAGTTTTAGTTTTGATTGTTTTCATTTGGATTTTTCTTTTTGAGTATGGTTGACACATACTGTTACATTAGTTTCAGAAGCACAATGTAGTGATTCAACTTCTCTGTATGTTATGATAATGTTCACCACAAGTGTAGCTGCCATCTGTCTCATTACATCTCTATTACAGTGTCATCGACTGTATCCCTTATGTTGTGCCTTTTATTCCCATGACTTACTCATTCTGTAACTGAAAGCCCATCTCTTTCACTCCCCACCATCCTCCTACCTCCTCCCCTGTGGCAATGATCAGTTTGTTCTCTGCATTTATAGGTCTGATTGTACTTTTTGTTTGTTTATTCATTTGTTTTGTTTCCTAGATTCCACATAAGAGTGAAATCATATGGTACTTTTTTTTTCTCAGTCTGTCTTATTAAACTTAGCATAATATGCTTTGGGTTCATCCATGTTGTTGCAAATGGCACAGTCCGACCATTTTTTATGGCTGTGTAAAATTCCAGTGTGTATGTGTGTGTGTGCATGCGCGCACGTGTGTGTGTGTGTGTGTGTGTGTGTGTGTGTGTGTGTGTGATGTAGGAGTTCCTTACATACCCTGGAAGTTACCCATTATCAGATATATGCTTTGCAAATATTTTTTTTCTCATTCTGTAGGTTGCCCTCTTACTCTTATCTATTAAGACCTTTGCTATTCAGAAACCTTTTAGATTGATGTAGTCCCACTTGTCTATTCTTGGTTTTGTTGCCTATGCTTTTGGTGTTACATCCACAAAATAATTGCCAAGATCAGTGTCTTGAAGATTTTCTCTTATATTTTCTTCCAGAAATTTTACAGTTGTAGGTCTTAGGTTTAAGCCTTTAATACACTTTCAGTGGGTTTTGTGTGTTTCGGAAGATAGAGGTCCAATTTCATCCTTTTGCATGTGAATATGCTGTTTTCCCAGCATTGTGTTTTGAAGAGAACACCCTTTTTCTACTGTGTATTCTTGACACTTTGTGTATGGATGGGTTTATTTCTGAACTCTCAACTCTGTCCCATTGGTCAGTGTATATGCCTTTCTTTATGCCAGCATCATACTGTTTTAATTACTGTAGCTTTATAACATATTTTGAAATTGGTAAGTGTGATGCTTTTAGCTTTAGTCTTCATTCTCAGGATCACTTTGGATATTCTAGATCTTTTGTTATTCCACATGAATTTTAAAATTATTTTTCTATTTGTGTAAAAATTGTCATTGGAATTTTCTTGGTAATTAAAATCAGGATTATGAAGAGATAATCTGCACTGCATGTTTATTGCAACATTATTAACAATAGCCAAGATCTGGAAGCAGCCCAGATACCTACAGACAGATGAACAGATAAATAAAATGTATTATATGCATAATGGGATATTATTCAGCCTTAATAAAGAAGAAAAATCTACCGTTTGTGACAAATAGATGGACCTGGAAGACATTATAATCAGTATAATAAATCAATAATAGATGGATCAATACTGTGTGATTCCTCTTATAGGAGGTATCTAAAGTAGTCAAACTTATGGAAGAAAATTGACTGGTGGTTATTAGGGATTGGGGTAAAGGAAAAATGTGGGGTTGCTGTTAATCAATGGGTATAAAGCTTCAGTTTTACAAAGTGAATAAGTTCTAGAAATGTGCTATACAACATTTTGCCTGTAGTTAACAATACACTGTTGCATATTCAAAAGCTTGTCAAGAGGGTAGTTTTTATGTTGAGTGCCTAACCACACACACACACACACACACACACACACACACACACACACACACAGTGAGTGAGTGAGAGTGAGAGAGAGGGAGAAAGGGAGAAGGAAAAAAAGGACACAGAATCTTTTGGAAATGATGGATATGTTTATTATCTTGGTTTTGGTGATGGTATGAAGGTTGTGTGCATAAACCCAAACTTATCAAAATTAATACATTATGTATGCTTAATATTTTATATCAATATATCTCAGTAATGCCACACAAAACATTAGGAATAAAAAAACATACTACTACAGACCCCATAGACATTACAGAATTTAAGGGACTACTAAAAACAATTCTATACACATACAGTTAGCAATTTTCAGAGAAAAGAACTATTTCCTGAATTACCACAAACTATCAAGATCTCTAAGAATTAAAGATAATTTGACTGTTGATAATTTGACAATGAAATTAGTATTTAAAATATCAGTTTTGTTTTCAGAGCTTTTGCAGACATATTCAGAACTCTTTCCTATGTGTACTACCCAGTGGCCAGTCTGGGAATTAGCAGTTGGTCTCTCCCATACACTCATCAATTCTCTTCAGGGTCAGAGCCATGCAAGAACAGTTCATGGGTAATCTCAGGAGTTCATAAACAACTATATGTTGTTTGTTTTCCTGACTATCCCTCTTGCTTTATGGTTTTCCAGGGCTCTCCTTTGGTACCTTCATTCAGAGAACTGGGGCTTCACTCTTTTTGTTATATACTTCTTACAAAAGTATCTGCATTTGGGGCCACATAAGAGAAAAGAGAAAAAAATGATCAGGAGCTTCATCCCACCTTCTAGAAATCTAGAGATCCTCTAATCAGAGAGTAGGTTTCCCCACCCTAGGAACTTTAGGTTCCTGTGGGCTGTCTTGGGAACAACAGAAAAGAAAATAATAGAAAATGGATTTCTTCTACTTTCTGTGAGCATTTGGAGATGTCCTTCCCAATGATCATGAGAAAACTATACAGGACTTCTTTTTCATCCCCCTCTCTCTGGACAAAAGCCCACTTCTTGGTTTGGAGTGCTTTGAGTCTATGCTGAAAGACATCAGAGGGAAAAAATTATAATCTCATTGTTTACGTTGAATTCTTGTCTTCTTCCTCAATCTACCTGCTATTCTTTAGTTTTCACAGTCCTCAAATAGATGCTGCATTTATTCTGCCCAGGTTTTGCAACTCTCTTCAGTGGGGGAAAGAAAAAAATAAAAACATGTTCTTTCCCCTAAGATTTAAGTATCTCAAAATTCAAGTATTTCCCTCTATTTCCTGTGTGTTTTGCTTTGTGTTAAAATAGAGAAATTTCTATTATGTCACCACCCAAAAATACTTTTAATATTTCTCTGTACAAATCCAGTTTTCAAAAGAATATATCTTCTTTTTCTAGGGAAAAATGTAATATACACATCCAGGATATGCACTAGTATGGCAAAATGTAAAAATACTCACAATGTAAAAGTACATCACAGTGTCTGATAAATAGCGTGATAGGTTTTGCTTGCCTATTTCCTTATAGGATATAACCAGAAAATGTAGAACTAGAAATGGGGAAAAATGTATCACAAGACCTTTGACTAATGTTTGTTATTTTGAGATTTATGATCAAAGATTCTTGACTCACAAGAGGTCTGGCTCACCCACTGAACTGCAGTTACTGCCTGGATTGAGGCACCAAGCTTTAACTCAACAATAATATTCACCAGATGCTTGGGATATAAAAAAGAAAAGTCATCAAAATCAATATGAGCCTATTTTTATAGAAAACTGTACTTCATAAATAGCACTCTCTTCATCTCACAAATTCAGAACACAGAAGTTTCTTCATTCAAGAGTTTCTCAAAACCTCTCTCTCTCTCTCCCTCCATCCCCCCTATATCTTTTTCTCCTTCTTCTACAAATTTAAAATTCAATTTGTTAAGGTTTTGTGCAGGTCACTACAAGTATGTAAGGAGAGTGAGCCCAGAGTCATGCTGTAAAATCCTCATATATCAAGAGATAAGATACTTTTCTAATTTCTTTTTTTGATGATAAGAACCTTTGGATGTAAAATTCATTCAAACAACACTTACTGAATTCCTACTCTATGCCAGGTGCTGGCTTGTCACCTCAATCAATATTGAGAGCACAGGTAAACAGGTAGGTAGGTAGGTGGATAGACAGACAGATAAAATTCTTTTAAGATAAACATTAGGGGGCGCCTGAGCGGCTCAGTCAGTTAAGTGTCCAACTTCCACTCAGGTCATGATCTCACAGTTCGTGAGTTCGAGCACTGCATTGGGCTCTGTGCTGATACCTCAGAGCCTGAAACCTGCTTCAGATTCTGAGTCTCCCTCTCTCTGTCTCTCTGCCCCACCCCTACTTGTGTGCTCTCTCATTCACTCGCTCTCTGTCTCAAAAATAAATAAACATTTTAAAATAAAGAATAAAATCAGGATCAAATCCAGGCTAAAGTGAGGTGCGGAGGATGAGGTGTTGGACTTTATCTGACAAAATTTGGTAACTTGCTTTCTGTAAACTAGTTTGGTTTGGGTATTCCATCACTTGAAATCCCTGAATTCTGATTTATACATAAATCTTCATAAAGGAAGTGATGTCTGATCAGGAGGTAAGAGGAGATACCTGGCTAAGGGTATTTCCTGCAGGAGAAATAGTATGTTTAAGGGCAATGAAGCATTTGTCAGAAACTCTGTGTGTGTGTGTGTGTGTGTGTGTGTGTGTGTGTGTGTGTGTGTGTAGGGAGAGAGAGTATAAAAAGAGATAATGAGAGACAGTCAAAATAGTGGAAATGATCACTGGTAATGGGGTAATTGAAAGGTACAAAGAGAATTAATCATAAGAGACCTTTCCAGACTTTTCACTGTGAAAAGCTGGGAATTATAAGTATGTGTGTGGTGTCTGGGTGGGTGGGGGGTTATGTTTGTGTTCTTATTTTAGAAAGTGGAAGTACTTTGTTGGATGGGGAGATAGAGAAGTTAGCTTGATTAATAGATTATGAAATGATCCAAAAATGATTAAGGTGATCAGTTAAATTCAAAAGAACTTCATGTAGAGGTATGAATTATTTTTAAAGAAGAAGGAATTTTCTTCTACATTCATGTTCCTTTTGGGGATTTTTAAGGCAGATTTTTATATAAAAATATTATAAACGCTATACTGGAACAAGTGTCTTTAACCTGGAGTTCCTGTTAATATGTATTGCCAGTAGGGATAATAATATCCACCCATCTGGACACTGGGAATGATGTCAGGGTTGTTTAGTTGGGATTAAGGTTCATATATTTCTGGGATTTGCTCATCAGGGTAGGAAAAGGAGAAAAAAATCATTTGAATCTTGGTCTTAGAGACCTTCAGGACTGATCCATGGAAATCAAGATGGGGACACTATCCAAAGTTCAGAAGTTGGAACAATGAATGAAACCAGGGGCTAGTGGTTCATTTCGCAGAGTAAAACCAGGGGCAACAGAATGGGCAATTTCTCTGGAAACGGTATCTGTTGTATTTTCCTAGAATGGCAAGATCCAAGGTTCACCCATTATTGTTGCCAACAGGCTACGGGGAGCATATATATCTTAGGTTAGTTTAAAGGTACAGATATTAGGGGGAAAGCATGAATTATCATGTCATTATGCACATGAAATAAATCGATTATAAGTTTGACTCAGCAAAGGCCAGTTAAAGTTGGTTGTTGCAATAAGTGTTATTTTTATAATATTAAGACAGAAGAAACTATTTTTGTAGCCATGAAAGCCCTTAAACAACCAAAGTGTTGTTCAAATAAACAAGTCAAATATATGTTTTTAACTTCATTTGTACTAATATCTGGTATGTGTATCAAGAGGTTTTATCATTGTAGGCACTTGACGATTTGTGTAAGAACTCTCTATATCTTTCAAATCAGGTACTGTTGTTTCTTTGGCAACACCTACAAGATTTTAATAGATTAGTTTTTCTGAAGAATATGGCTGGACCAAATTGGCTGCAACAGCTGTATTGTGGGAATCTGGTTATGATCTCAGTTTGGTCTGAGATCTTTGTTAAGAACTGAGGTGCCAAACTTTCATAATGGAGGCTTGCAGTTAACACAGAGATGTGATTTTGCTTTCTATCTGTCTGGTAGGGCCCAGGAATCAAATGAAGAAAAAAAAAAGGCTTAAAATCTATTATGATAAATCTTCCCCATCCATTTAGTACAATTGCTAACATTTGATAGGCCCTTTTCTTCTTGAAAGGGGCTCTGGAATTTCATCTTGCTCATTTTTACTGAAGAGTTGTTATCATTTTGTTCCCAAAGTTAATCACTAGCAAAGAATATGTTTGAACACAAGTTTTCTGGCCTTATTTTGCTTCTTCCCTTCCCCTGCCCTGCACACTATTAATTCATTCCAGTGGTGAAAATACTGTACTCATCCACTGAAATCAATAAAGATGACCAGCCCTATTTAACCATCTCCTGGGAAAATAAATTGCCATCTCTTTTTACCTCTGCCTCTCACATCTCAAATCCAAAATGCCCAATACTCTCCCCTCCAATTTTTTTGTTAGCTATGACATGGTCACCTCACCTCACCTCTTTATGGTAAGTCTGTGTTTTTGCCCAATACTTGGAATCTTGAGTTAGGGATATAAGGTGTAGAGAAAGTTCAGAATTCATTTTCAAGTGGGTATACTCACATTCACATTCATTACTGAAGGTGAGAAGCAGGGGCACAGGCAGTAAGACAATCTTCAGTGACTGTAGAGCAGCCTCTTTTTGTTTTCTTCCTTCCCTGTGAACCAGCTAATATCCTTCTGTTCAATTTAGTTTCCTCTTGAGTTAGCTAGTTGTCTTCTGTTGTTCACATAAAAAACCTTGATGCAAATATGTTAGCTCCAAAAGATGAGGCAAAATAGCATACGCTACCAAATCCTTTCATCCAGAGAGACATATATTTTCAGTGGTTTGGTGGCACGAACATGATTAAGAAACTTTCCTTGTTATTGATTTCCAGAGTACTGTGTTCATCCCAAAGTTTAGAGTTTTACACACACACTGTAGCTGAAGTTAATGTACACTTTATTTGTTGACTTTAACACATTATTGTCCAAACTTTTAATATGCATGGTACAGTGTGACACAACATGAAAGAAGTGGTTGTCAGATTACCAGCATTTATTTAAATGCTTAAGTAGAATATGTCTCTTTTATAAAAAGTATTATGTGGTAGAAATTTATTTTCAGTTATTCACAATAGCCACACATATTATTATTGGATGACAGACACTAGTGATTTTAGCTATGCGCTTATTTTAAAGAAATGATTAACATCATCAACAGAATTATAAAAATAAAACTTTTCTGCGATATTTTTGTTCCATAACAAAACTAAGCAGTGCTTTTCCAAGCCAGTGTTGTGTAAATTGTTAACTAATGGGTATTTCAATCTCAGCCCATGTGTGTGTACATATATAAAAAACTCAAGGCTTTTGGAGCTAATAAAAACATTGTGAATTTGAACAAAAATTACTTAATGTAGAAAATCCTCTAGGAACTAACTGTAACCCAATTTGGCATTTATTAGAACATTCTTTGTTATGTTAAGGCCTAACTGTGCCATGAGAGGAAACCTGTCATATTATCTGGCAATTCAAGGATTGAAATCGTGAATGATAGTTGTTAAGACCCAGAGAAAGTCCAGCATCCACAGTAGCTGTTAAAAGCAGGTGCTAAGGCATGATGCAACACATGGAGTCCTGTCTGAGGCCCAGGTGCACCCATTTCTGTGCATTTCACAACAGGTTTGTTAGGTTGCTGCTGAAATCCTGAGCAGCCTTTTACTTGACCTCCCCGATCTTTGCTTCCTCATTAGTACCATAGGGATAACATTGCTATTTCTAGTTAATATGCTGTTTTGAGGATAATTTTACTCAAATAAATGTCATTATACCCACTTTGAAGAGTTAAAACTAGTCACCACCCAGCAGTCATCAGTAAACCTTCCAGTGCACACAAGGACGTTCACATGAGATAAATTTCTAGAGCCGTCAATAGTTAATCCAGATTAATGAACATATGGATAATGATTGTTTCTACCAGAGGATATCAGTCCTGACTGAAAAGTGTATGAATAGTAGCAATTGAGAATAAAAATTTTGGGTCAGATATTATAGTGTTCTTGCAAATATTTTCTCTTGGGTAGCATAGCCTCCAGGAATGAATTAAAATGCAGTATTTTTAAAAGTAAGAACTGCTGACAAGTTAATAAGTACTAAGTAACATAGAATCAGGCAGAATTTCAATCTCCTTTTCTCTTTTTGTTCAGCTTCAACATTTATTACACAAAATAACTCAACTGTTCAGGTGTAATTGGCTCCCTTCTGTAATATTTATGGAAGGGTTTAAAATAAACAGAAGATGATGGTCCCAGCTAGGGGGTAAAAGATGGTCAATATATATAATTGACTCTAAAAGGAAAATATAATAAAATTCTTTTAGGTGGGTGGATGTCAGAAGCATCATAACTTTTTGTTTGGATGACTTCCAAAGCACTCCTCCTACCCCCTTTCTTTCCCTCACTCACTGAAAAGATCTGTGATGGAGCCCAAGTCCACTTCTCAATCAGGACAGATAGATACAAGAAGAGGAGTTCTTACTATGTCACATAGAGTGCTTTAGACTTTACCTATTTCAAGTACTTGAGGCATTGGCTTAGTCCTCTCAAGTGCTAGCCAAGCATGTAAAGACCTACTGAAATAGCAGGTCTATTCTCCATCAACCTCTATCTGGCCCAACAAGTGTCCTCAAATATGGACTTCTACATCTTTTAGCCCAGCTTTTCCATCCACAACAATGTCAGCAATTAGGACTCATGAATCCACAGACATCCAAAAATACTGGGATATTTTCATGGGATGTAGTATGTCCCGTGGGAAAAATAAGATGCAAGGAATTCATCTAATGTCCCTTTTCCTCCTAACATTTAATTTCCTTCTCATGTAGACTCCTTCCAAATTTCAGTGTGGTACTTCTCTTTTGTGTTAACAAGAATGCCATAGCTGGCTCTTTTCTATTGTTTAATCTATCATATTTCAGTCTCCAGAGATTTTGTTTGTTGTATACCTACAAAACAGAACATATTCCATGCATGGCAGTGTAACAAAACTCCTAGAATATACATTTCCCAGAAACCAAATAACTTATCCCCTGTAAAATAAAGTAAGTTTATATAATGAACAGTACCACCAATCATGTCCTGTTTTAAGTTTTGTGTTCCTTATTTTTTAAAAAAATCTTCAATTCTTTATGTCCTTCTCTTTTGATTAGCCCATCATTATCCCTTATCAAGTATAAGGTATTTTTCTCCAGACATCAGTTCTTTGAATTCTTACATTAAACCCATATCCAGGTTTACATACACTCACATACACACGCGCACGCGCACACACACACACACACACACACACACACACTCACACACCTAAGGACATTTTCAGAGACAATAATGGGCTAAGACATAAGTGATACCTGTAATGTGAAAAGTTATCTGTACACATAAAGTACTTTTTCTCATTTATACAAGTAAGGAAATTAAGAATAAAGGAGTTTCAATAAATAAGTCTCCTAGATCTGGCTGTTAGTAAAAGGCAGCGCTGTGACTTGAACTTATGTTGGTCTGATTCCAAAACTGGTACTTTTTCCACTGCATCCTCATTAACATTTACAGATGTGCATCTGTTTGAGTGTTCTCCAAGGATAAAATGCAACACTGTCAGTTGATAGAATCTCAGAAAACAATGTCTACTTAATTATAATTTAGAACTTTCTTTTTCAATTTTAAAAATCAGTTTTTCAATTCTAGCTAAATACCCCCCCTCATTTTTCTAAGGCAGACTAATCAGAATTGTAGATGACCTGCATTCTGTTATTAATGTGAGGGACCTAATCATACACTAAAAATAAAGTATATCAATGAGTCTCATTGGGAAATAAGAAATTGAGTTGCTCATTGCTGTCAGCCTGATCTTTGAATATAACATGCCAAATTACTTAGGATTTCCAGAAATTCAGAGAAGTAAGGAAAGCATTTTGAAAGAATCCCCCTACTTCCATAATTCAGAATCTGGCTTATTCAATGCTTAAAAATATGGGAGTGATTTCATACACCTTCATTGATGATTGAAATTATATACCTACTCAAAAATTTCTAACCAACTGTGTATATGTGTGTGTATACACATATATGTGTGTATATATACACATGTATGTGTATATATACATATATGTGTGTATATACATATATCTGTATGTATATACATATATATGTGTGTATACATATATATGTATGTATATACATATATATGCGTGTATACATATACATATACATACACACACACACACACACACACATCCTTTTATTCTTGATTACAAACTGTCAGAATAGAAATCCAACAAAAGATATTATGGACATGTTCCATTGCTTCTTACTAATCTGAATGTGTGTATATGTATATATAGCAGGATCTAGAATGCTGAATCTTGTTGTCTCAACTCAAGATTTTATTTCCTTTCTTGAGACTCAGCAGTGAGATAATCTTTTGCACAAGGAATACCTGGCATATGTCATAAGCTTAAACATATATGATACTTACTGTACTATGCTTACCATTTGTGATTTAATCCTCATAATTACCAAAGATGTAGGTGCAATTACTTCCCCTATTTTACAAATGAGGAAACCAAAGCAAAGGGAAGTTTAGTAACTTGAACAAGGTTATGTAGATAATAAATAATGGAGGTAGGGCTTGAACCTAGGCAGTCAGGCTTCAAAATCTACTTTCCTTCTCTGTATTATGTTACTATACCACAGTGCATTGTCAAGTATATTTTCTTTCTTCTACTTTATCATGATACTGCAAGGGAGTTCCAAGGCAGTCACATGAATTGCTCAGTGAAATGGAACTGACAAGAACTGGATTTTGTGTAGATCAATTTGAATATAAATCCTGACTTATCATTGATTAGATCTGTGTTATCACCTCAGTCTTTAGCATTTTTATTGTAAAGTGGTAAACTAGTACCAACCATAGGCAGTGTTGCATATTATAAGAATTCACCCAGGAGCACCTGAATGGCTCAGTCAGTTTAACATTCGACTCTTGATTTCAGTTCAGGTCATGATTCCAGAATCATGGGACAAGCCCTGCAGCCGGTTCTGCACTGAGCATGGAACCTGCTTAAAATTCTCTCTCTCTCTCTCTCTCTCTCTCTCTCTCTCTCTCTCTCTCTCTCTCTCTCTCTCCCCCACTCCCCTCCCTCAAATGCTCTCTCTCTCTCTCTTAAAAAGAAACTATTCGCCCATAACAGAACCATATAGGGTTATCAGGAAGATTATAGAAAATAATACATGTAAATCATCTAGGCAAGGAACAAGCACATCTCTGTTGTTTGAGCAACATTCATCCATACTCCTTGGTCAGTTCTTGAAATCAATATTGCCATTGAGTATCTGTCTATCTAGGATACTATTTTTAAAACAAATAGTTATTTAGAAAATAATTTATATCCCAGAAGTTTATAATGTTTCTTAATTTCATCAAGTGTCTTAAATCGTGACTTGCTTTTGGTTTAGACTTCACTACGTGTCCTTAGCATTTTTAGATCTCAAATTCCAGGTCCTGCATTCAATTCTCAAATTCTGGGATCCTCACAAACAACTTTTGATTCATTTAAACTGCTGGTAGAAAGAATCCAATGTCCTCATGACCCTGGTATAAAGCACATTAAAAGATGTATTCTAGGCCATTAAGATGAATACATCCTATTGAGTAATACTCATGACAGAATCACTGGAGAATACTCATATTTTTAAGAAGTGAAAAATGTGTTTATAGATGCAGCAGCATCATGTGGTTTACAGAGACAAAAAGCTGGAAAGCAGCTAGTATCAGAATCATTTTACAGATGAAAGAAGCTAAGGCTATGAAACCAGACCACAAAGCTATTTAGTGGCAGAGCCAAAATTCAAACTCAGTCTGACTCCAGATTCTTTGGAAAATCTTTTAACTCCATACCAGGTTGACTTCCAGAAACTTTAAAAATTGTCAGGATGCCTTTCTTTATATATTGACAAGATTCAACTTTTTTTTTTTTTTTTTTTTTTTTTTTTGTCCTCCAGTAGGAAAACTAATGCCCAAAGAGCAAAAGTTCTTTTTTAGATGATATAACACTAACAGAATATCAAACATGTTTATTCCTGGTCTTTTTAATATTTTCTCTAAGGAGTTAGTCTCACACTCTGTATGAGAAATGTTTAAATAATTAGTCTGAATGAAACTCTGTTTCAATTAATGACATGAAGTCTTTATTTTTGACTGTACAAATGAGTATAACAGTGGTTTATCTTAAAAACAATCTTACCTTCTGGGGTGCCTGGGTGGCTCAGTCGGTTAAGCATCCAACTTCTGCTCAGGTCATGATCTCATGGCTTGTGAGTTCGAGCCCTGTGTCAGGCTCTGTGCTGACAGCTCAGAGCCTGGAGCCTCTTCAGATTCTGTGTCTTTCTCTCTTTCCCTGCCCCTCCCCTTCTCACACTCTTTCTCTCTCTTCTCTCAAAAATAAATAAACATTAAAAAAAAGAAAAATTAAAAAAAATCTTACCTTCATTAGGAAAAGCGGGTTGACTATAAAAAGATAGCATTAAAGAGCCTCCTGCAGACTTTGACTTCAATGACTGGCTTTTTTCACTTAGCATAATTTCTTCAAGGCTCATCCATGTTGTAACATACGACTGGATTTCCTTCTTTTTTAAGGCTAAATGAAATCCCATGGTGTATATATACTATATGTTATTTATTCATTAATCCACTGGTGGCCATTTAGATTTTTTTATCTCTTGCATATAATAATGCTGCCATGAACATGGGAGTGCCAACATCACTCAGATCCTGATGTCAATTTTTTTTGTATACTCATGATTCTACATATATGAAGTATATGAAGTCGTCAAATTGTTAGAAGCAGAAAGTAGATTGGTGGTTACCAGGAGGAGTTTGGGGTGGGCTGGGGACTGACTGCTCAATTGGTATGGCTTTTCATCATGCAACACGGGAATGTTCTAGAGACCTGCTGTACAAGAATGTACATAGAGTTAACACTATTGTACATTTATAAACTAGTCAGAAGTTAAAAAGCAAAGAATCATCTAAACATAAGTTTATTAAGTGTTGTCAAAGCCCTGTATAAGGTGAAAGTTTTTTTCAGTAATCTGATGATGTAGGGGAGACAGAGGAGGTTTTTTATATATCAAGTCGCTGATGTATTTCCAAAGGTTAAATCGTATCTTTAATACTAGACATGAATGAGCATTTATATACCCTTCCACCTCTGTTCATTTTTACACCCATCTTTACCCTTGCTGTCTCTCACTGTAGAGGTCACAGGCAATGGGCTGTTAGTCCTTCATCCAGTGGGAGCTGTCAGTCCTATCATTCTGAAGTAAGTTTAGGAATACACTTCATAGTTAAATAATCACTGGTATGCCCTTTTCTGCAACATGTATTTCTAGACATATGTTGAATAAGTTTTCAGTCATTGCGAGAAATCCTAAGGAAGCAAAACACATTTGTCATGTTATCTTAAGGGTGGTTGAACGAGTTTTAATGTTATCTTCTGGAACAACAGCTGAATTTGGGATGTTATATAACAGTTTTAGCATAATATTTATTGGGTAAAAAAGTCAGATGTAGGCTGAATATGATAAAAATAAATGAAGCCAGGTTGTATCTTCATATGAATTCAGTCTTTGGTTTGGATCTGGCAGAATCTATTTTATTTTTATTTTTATTTGAGTAATCATCTTTCACCTGTGTTTATGGTTTGTATTACTAGATATATGCCAGATTTACTCTATAACTATTTATTGTAAGTACTGAGTATCTAAATACTATAAATATTTAAAAGTGTACACACAGATGTTATAAATGTAAGTCAAAACTATTCTACATATATCAACCAGGGATTCAGAAGATCTCTAATACTAGCTATCTTTGTTAGTAAATTCATGCCTCTAGGTTTGATTTCCTGTTTGTAAATGCAAGGAGCCTTGAGTAGACTGTTTTTAAGGCTTTTACTTGACCTAAGCTTTTTTTTATTTTTATTTTTTCCTGATAAGAAATTACATTTTGTTGAATCCCTTGCAGTGGACTGGATATTCCATGCACACTGTAATAACACAGCAGCCTTTTAAGGAAGGTAGCATTACAGTGTCCCATGTGAGAATGCTGATGGGTTTCTCCAAAAATCACCAGCTGCTACATAACATTGAGAAAATACAGTCTGGCCAGTCTGTCTTCAAAACCCAATTCTTCTACTATGTTAGATTTCTACTCACAACATGCACCAACAGTTTGGAAATCCCTGATTTTGTTCCTATCCAATCTAGTCGTGGAATAGAAAGTGTTTCACAAGTATTAAGAGAATATAACACATCTATTTTAATCTTGAGCTCGCATGTAAAAATTAGAGATCACAAGTGAGAAGTTCTTCGGCAAGATCCTTGTGGAAATCACCCTAACATTCTTAGAGGCAGTGCATACTTCTAGTTAAATCCTGACCTTCAGCATAAGGGATATTTTTAGTTTCTCTAATTTTTAAAATCCCTTTCCAGCCAGAAAACCAGCCTAGAAATGCCCCAACTAATGATCTGAGTTAAAGGAACTCAGCAGAGACCAAATATTAGATTCTTTGTTACTTTTTCCTCCCTCACTTTTTTTCACTGCAGTGAAAAATGATTCATGTAAAAGAAACTAAAATAGTAAAAACAGAAAGAAGCCATGAGAAAGACTGCTTAATAATTTCCAGTCATGGCTGATCAGGGAAATTGAAAACAGACCAAGAATGCTTACTTTTCAGCCATGCCCTAGAATTCGTTTTGGTTTCAGTACAAGAGAATCGTTTCTGTGAAGGAGAGCTACAAGGAGACTTTGAGATCACATTTCTTTTTCTTGATCAGGAGTGGAAGCATTGTGAAGGGATCAGGCAGTCCCCGAAAAAGCACCTGAAAGAAACTGATTATAAGAAACATAAAATACGCTGGCTCCCCTCCTTACACACATCTCTGCTGCCTCCACCCTCAGTTCCAGGGTCAGTGCAAAAAGACATTTGAGTTCTATGGAAGATGTATTCTGTAACAAAAGAACAAGATTGAGCCTTGATAATTCAGAAAAATGAAACTTGGAGAAGGTTAAACTTGCTATTTCTGGGAGCAGGCATTCCTTCCAGAATGTACACGAAAGTCCTGGGGACGTCTCCCTCTTTGTACTCCTAATAGAGAAAGCACTTTGCTTTCACTGAGTTAGACTTTCATTACTTTTTTCCCCCATTCTTTGCCCTGATCTCAGGATGAGAGGGGGGAAAAAAGAGGGGAGGAAAACACAAAGTGCTTCTTATTTAGCATTGTGGGGATTCCTTTTATGTATTTGAGTCATTATTGTATTGAAAAAATGCCAGCCCCATCACTTAGAGTAAGAAAATGCCATTATGGCTTTCCCACTTATACCACAACCATCTCCTCCCCAACCCAAGCCATCGTGGAGACTGTACCTGTATATTGATTTGTTAAGTTCAGTTCTTGCAACAGCTACATCAGACATCACTGATACTTCTTTGAAAACATTTCTGCCCTAAGAGCAAACTCTTAGACTCATTGAGTTATTCTTGGTTTAGAAAAAATAAATTCTTTATGATAACCTATAAATGTGTGTTGCGAAAAACAAACAAACAAAAACAAAACAAAAAAACAAATAGAAAACCACCCTTGGAGTAAAAGATTAATGTGGGCAAGAGGAATAGAGTGAATTAGGAACATTTAACAAAATTACTTACTGTGAATCAGTACAGTTCCAAACTCTTGTCAGCATTCTATCAACCTTATGTCCTTACTACTCAGAAATAGATATCACTGGTGCTGAGTTGGAGAATTCTAGAAGGCCAAGGTATATGGCTAATCATCCCTCTTTGGCACAGTAGGGACTTTGGGTTAAGAGACATGGCTTATAAAGAACTTGTTTACAGGGCTCCTGGGTGGCTCAGTCAGGTAAGCGTCCAACTTCAGCTCAGGTCATGATCCATGGTTCATGATTTCAAGCCCCACTTTGGGCTCTGTGCTGACATGTCAGAGCCTGGAGCCTGCTTCACATTCTGTGTCTCCCTCTCTCTCTCTGCCCCTCCTCTGTTCACACACTGTCTGTCTGTCTCTCTTTCTCTCTCTCTCTCTTAAAAATAAATATTTTAAAAAAGAACACATTTAGAAAGGATCTTGGGGGGGAAAGATTTTAACTATACTGTGTGAGAAGTATAAGCCTTAGATGGTACTGATGGAAAAAAAATGGGAAAATCAAAGTCTTAGCCGTCTGGCTAAACATACTATGGTATATCCATGCAATGGAATACTACTCAGCAATAACAAGGAACACACTACAGATAAATGCAATACACTGCATACATTTCAAGGGCATAATGCTGAGTGAAAATGACGATATTAAAAGGTTACATGGTATATGGTTCCACGTATAAAATATTCTCAACAAAATTACGGAGATAGAGAACAGGTCAGTGGTTACCAGGGTTTAGGGAAGAGGAAGATAGTGTGGTCATAAATGAGGAACACAAGGAAGATTGTTTGTGGTGGCAGACAGTTCTCTGTCTCTATTATACAAATCTTTTCAGGTGATAAAATCTCTTAGAACTATATACAGGTAAATATAGTAAGGAAACAAAAAATATAAGGGCATGCAAAAGTGAATGAAATCCTAGTAGGTCTAGTTAACTGCATTGTTCTCTTACCAATTTCCTTGTTTTTATAATGTATAATATGTAAGATGTTAAGTAAGATGTCATCATTAGAGGAAGCTGAGTGGTGAGTACAAGGAACATTGCTGTACTATTGATTTTTGCAATTTCTTATGAGTCTATAATTATTCCTCCCAAAATGTTAAAAAAAATATTCATAGGAGGCATTTCTCAAATCCTGTATTGATTGATTAATTCATTCATTCATTTTAAAAAGTAATTTTTTGCTGACCATTTATTTTTGTGTGAACATTTTGAATACACAGACATAAAGCATGATAAAAACACAATTTAATCACCATATATTAATAGTGCCAGTGAACACATAGATGCAAAATTAAACGACACTAAAATATAAAGTTGTAATACATAATGTACAGTGTACAAGTTTTTTTGAGAGCACAAAGTTATGAACATTCTCTACTTGAGGGATTAGGGAAAGTTTCAGAGAAATGTGATGTTTTTGTTTGACATTTAAGACTGAATTGTTTGTCAGGCAGATGGGGGATGTTGCATTCCTTTCAATAGGATCCTTTCATATGATCTCAATGAAGAGATACCTCATAGTTTACTTAGAAAAGTGATCATGTAGCCTTTTAGAGACTCAGCCATTTGCTGTGAAGCTGAATTCCCAGGAGGAATTTTCCCTGACTCCAATTGGAACTATAGAAACGAAAGATGTCTGACTGCAACGTGTTCTCTTCTTCCATAATAACCTCGTAACATAATTCTCCTAGTTTACCATCTGTACTTGTTAGATGTATCTGTCACAGGTAAAGAGAACAAATCTATTTCTTTCTTTCTATCTATCTATCTATCTATCTATCTATCTATCTATCTAAGAGACTGATTAGAAGGTATTGGAGCATGTGATAATGGGGCCTAAAATTCCATGATCTGCAAGATGGTGATCCATGAAAGTCTGAGAGCTGGAGCCCCAGGGGTGTAGATTCTAGCCTGAGTCTGAAAACTTGAGAGCCAGGAGCATTGACATTGTAAGTCCCAGTTGGAGGGCAGGAGCTCAAACACTCAGATAGAGGACAAGTTCAACCTTCCTCCACCTTTTTTTTTTTTTTTTATTTATTCAGGCCTTCAATGTATTGGATGGTGCCTACCCACCCTGGGGGAGGTGATCTGTTGTACTCAATCTACCAACTCAAATCTCTTCTGGAAACACGTTACAAACACACCCATAGGGGAAAATGTTTAGGTATCTAGGCCTTCTGTGGCCCAGTCAAGTTGACACATAAAATTAACCATCATGCCTTCTACCTAAAAATGGCATTATATGCCTCCTTTACCTCAAAAAGAGTGGGAGTTAATGAATGTTGAATAGTATATGGTCCATGTGGCCCTTTATCACCTTACTACTCCATCATAGGTTCTCAAGAAGATCACAGACACCAAAAACATACAAAAGTGAGGATAATAAAAAATGTTTCCTTTGATCTTCTCCATGCACACCTGAAAAAGTTGAACAGAACAGTGTCACGCTAAAAGAGTAGATGAGAGGACAGCCATCACTTTCTCCCTTTCTTTCTTTCCCCTTCTGTGATAAAGGAAACTTGAATCTCTTCTAGACAGTCTTATACAAAATGGAGCCAATAAAAAAATAAATAAAAAGATATTGGAAGCGTTGGGGTGTGATTCTTAAAAGACTTAGTGCTTCTTACAGATCTAATGGTTGTTGGTCAGCTCTAACCCCCCTGTCCCGCACACATATGTACAACAGAGTACAGGCTGCATGTACACTTCGTGCCAGGCTCTGTTTTTGGTTTCATCTCAAGTCCTACCTGCCCCATTGTACAAAATGACACAAGACCCATTTAAAACAAACCCTGTCAGTTTCCAACTGTGTCAACATTTTGGATGAAGGAATGCATTTCCCCCTTTCAGTGTTGTTCATCTAGCCTTTTTTTCACACAGCTGAGTAATCTTTCTTAAAAGCAATCTGAATATAACATCTCCCTTAAAACCATTCAATAATATTCAAAGTACTTGATAAAATATAAGCTATTAAGCTAAGTTTACAAAGCCATGTAGTATTTGGTACTGCTTACTCCCAGATTTTATCACTTTTCTTTCATGTCTCTCAGTTTATCTCCTTCTTCCTATCATTCAGAATAAACATAGACATGCCACAATCATGAATGTATAATTTCTCTCAGACTTTTTCATATACCATGTCCCCTTCATAGATGCAGATTCATCAGTCTGAAAAATCCTCCCCCAAAACTCCACTGCCTACCCCTGTACCCACCTTCCCTCTCTGCACAGTTTATTTTTATACTTCAGGTATTGCCTCTAAACAGGGATCAGAAGCCGTTCCTGGTGCTATTTCCTTGTGCATCTGTGAGTTTTCTGCACAAGTAGAGAAGCGTTTTTTGCATATTTTCTCCTTAGCACCTAGAACAGTCACTGGTTTACAGAAGGCTCCCCCCAAATTGTATTTCTAATAGAAAATTGACACAGGAAGACATATCCGTTCTGATATCACACTCAAACATAAAGTGTCATATGTATTGAATGATTCTCAATGACGACGCTGGGGAAGTGACTCTCATTCTGCATACAGAGAGAGGGGTGGGGGAAGGGGGGAGAGAGGGAGGGAAGGAGGGAGAATAACAAGAGATTTTAACGATTGAAGGTTTGGGACTCACTAACAACTTCCTGAAGTCCCATGTCCACAAGTAGAAGTGTTTTTACACTTATTAGCTGGGAATACACCCATTGATTCATTTATTCATTCATTGATTCATTCATTCAATATTTATCCATACCTGCTTTGTGATCATTATTAAGTGTTTCCCAGGACCAAAATTCAAAATTATGCTCCATGCTTTGAAGATGGTCAAAGCTAAGTGAAAAAAAAATGGTATACTGAAACAAAAAGATATGAAGAAGGCAATGATAGGAGATGAATCATCTGTCTCCCACACTCAAGAAACTAATTACCCAATGCTGGTGTTCAGCACATGACTTTTATCTATGTACAATAAATACGAAGTTGATATCAATGTTGCACAAGATGTATTCTGTGCAGTTTTAGTAGGTATATGTTTTTGACAATATATATTTTTTTTAATTTTTGTGTTCCTTTAACTATGGATTCTGTTTCCTGTAGTCATTCACGACCCCAACCTAGGTAGTTTTGTGAGGGAAAGGCTGAGAGAATGATGGTGTCAGAAAATACAAGTCTAGTTCTGGCAGTGCCGATAACTGACTCTGTGACCTTGGGCATATTATTTCTCTTTCTTGGTCTTGGCTCTTTTATCTATATAAACGTAGACAGGATCAGTGTGATTAAAGATGTAGTTGTAAATAAGTGTAATCTCTATGGCCTAAAGAAAGTGTTCAACAAAGTTGAAAGACTTTGTTTTCCCATTTGACATAAAATGTAAAACAGCTATGGACTTTTGTGGACTTTTTTTGACATTTGTGTTTGTCTTTTTTGTTTTCTAAATCTTGGGACAAAATGCTCTTTCTTCTCTCTTTTCTGATGTGAATGTTGTGGCGTCAGTGCCTTCAGAATCCTTTGTCAGTTGTCTATGGAACTGCATGCACCTCCCAGTATTTCTTCAGTTCTGCTCCATGGCAATTTGTTGGCCAGATGTTTCTCTCTGATGTCCCTGTAATGGGAAATATAACGCAATAATCAAAATACAAATGTGTCCCCAGTACAAAGAACTTTTGCATGTTATTTTATTTTACACATAAACTTTTAAAAGTTTGGGAGACACTAGAACATAGTGGAAAAAATGCAGAGTGGAATCTGAGAAGACAAGCAAGCTTTGTATAATGTGGGCACATGTAATTCAACATTCTTAGGCTTTTTTTTTTCCAAAGAGAACTTGGGCATGGTCAGAGAGAGAGAGAGAGAGAGAGAGAGAGAGAGAGAGAGAGAGAGGAGAAAGAGAAGAGAGAAAGGGAGAGAAACAGAAAAAGAGCTATTTCTAGATTTGTTTTTCACAGACTATGTGAATTTGGATTTTGGTTTATTTGGGGGGGGGGCTCAGTTTTCACAACTATACAATAAAGATATTGGAATATAAGAAAGGGTATAAATCCTGTTTTTGTAAGCTTGAGAATTTGTGTAAAATAAATATTTATTTGGAAACAATACATATGCACCTGTACAAGCTTATATGTATTGCTATGTATAGAATGAAAAAGATAAGTTTATGATTAAAGCAGGGCTGTGACTCCAAAGACAAGAACACTGAGTATCTTTCTTCAAATGTTGATCCCACCCAGAAACACTGTGTGAATACATGTACACACATATTCTCTGGGCACACGCACATGTGTGTGTGCACGCACACACACACACACACACACACGCACACACCATCAGGCTGTACAGTCAAAACTTTTTAATTGATGTCTGAATTAATTCTGATAAAAAGACTTGCAAAGGTATGAAAACAATAACTTAAAATTATACTCTAAATAAATGTCACTAAGTTACTGGACATTGACAAACTGCTTTAAAAATACTTTGACTCATGTTTTAACTACAGAGTTTATCCTTGCATCTTGGCCACCAGTCAGTATTATAAACTTTTACTTATTAATTTATTCCCATCTTATAGACATATGCTCATATGTCACTGTTACTTTAATATTCATTGACTTTACTAGAAAGGTAAATAAAATTTCCATATGTCTCTTGAACTGTTGTACTTAATGCTTCTGTGAATTGTATAGAATAGATAGATACAGACTTAGGTATTGCAAATACTTCCCCCCTCAAAACATACTGTTTAACTATTTCCTTTTTGCTGTTGTTGTATGTAACTCATTAGGATTTCTAATTTCTCTGTGGTCCAATAGGACTTAACGTCCGGTTTTCCAGGTACAATGGTTATATATGAAATTCTTAAAACATCTACAATACTGTATATGACCTGATTCAGTATCATCTGTTAATTCTCCTCCCTTTCTTGTAGCCACAGGTCTACCTTGCTTTTCATTGAATACCTCATGCATGTTCTTACACTAGAACATTTGTATCAGATTGGACTCTGCTTAGAGTTCTCTTGTTTAAGGAATCTGAATAACCAGTTCACCTTCCTCAAATCTTTTCTCAAATGCCACATTTTCAATGAGTCCACTTTATCGAATTAGTTAGTATTATAATCTAACCTACTCTATACTTACCCTCTCTGGCCAAAACCTTCATAACTCTGCTTTCACTGCTTTAATTTTTTTAACTGTTACTTTTTTTAATTTGTTTCTTCTACAGCCTTTGTTATTTTCTGAAAAAATAGATCATAATTATTTTTTTTGCTTGCTATTTATTGTGTGCTAGTGATTAAACATGGAGCTCCATGTTTTTTTTACTTATACACCTCAAGCACCTACCATAAAGATCCAATAAATATATATTTAATGAATAAAGGATATATTCACTTTCTAGTTTTTCATGAGATAGTTTTGATATCCTTTTTAAAAATTGTTTTTGGGTGGGTTTTTTTTTTTTTTTTGTTGTTGTTGTTGTTGTTCTGTTTTTTGAGAGAGAGCAGGGGAGAGGCAGAGAGAGAGAGAGAAAGAGAATCCCAAACAGTCTCCCTACTGTCAGTGTAGACCCTGATTCGGGGCTCAATCTCATGAACCATGAGATCATGACCTGAGCTGAAATCAAGAGTCCGACGCTTAACCAAATGAGCTACCCAGGTGCCCCTGATAGCCTTTTTTTTATTATCATTACTATGTTTATATTTAGGTGAGTTCTCTGTTCTAAGTGGGATTTCTTTTTCTGCACAATATGAGAGAGTGGTTCATTTGTATTTACTTCCAGATGCATAGTGGCTGTCCCCAGCTCCATTTAATAAATAACACAGCTCTCTTTTCACTGAATTAAAATAATGTCTCTATTATGCATTATAATATGATACATATTTACGTTCAAATCTAGGTCCTCTTTTCTTACCCAGTGACCTTTTTTTTCCTATACTAATGTTACACCAATGTGATTACAGTAACTTGGGACTGCAGTCCTTCTATTTAGAACTACATTCCCCTGGAATTTCTAATTTATCCTTACTTTGCTTATTTTTTCACTTTTGACATACTTTTCAGGTTATAGCATACCATACAATTTTATTTATTGATTATTGATTATATTTAATTTATCCTCTTAATGTTTCAGTAAGATCAAGAGTTTTGTTTCTTTTGTTATTTTATCCCCATGTACCAATAAGAAGGTCAAGTGCCTGGTTAGCACCCTATAATTACTTTGAAAAATAAAAGAAAATTTTTATTTCCACATGTACATTGTTAAGAGAAAAAAAGTTATTGTTAAATATATCTTTCCATCAGCCTTACAAAATACTGCATTAATTCTAATCTATTATTTTAAAAGTGTCTCTATATAAACAGTCAACTCACCATCAAAACAAAAATAATTTTAATCTCCTTTCCAAATGTTGATATCTTTTGTAAAAATTTCTCTTCTTATTTTATTTGTTGGGCTGCCAGTATATCATTGAGTAATAACAGCTATTGTGAACGTCCCTGCGCAAACAGACGCTGGGCCAGTGCCTATCACCTGGTTAACACTCCATAAATCTCTGTTGAATGAAATTTGCTGAATAAAACTACTTATTATGTCATGCTAAATTAAAATTAAGACATAACAAAATGTTGTGTGGAAAAAGCCAGTCAAGAAAGAATACATCCTGCATAATTCAATTTTTATGAAGCTCGAGAACAGCCAAAATTAATATATGGTGATAGACATCAGAATAGTGGTTACCTCTGGAGATGGTGTTAACTTAGATGAGCAGGAAGGAGCTTTCTGGGATGCTACAGGTATCTTTGATTTAATTAGAGGACATGCAGGTACATGCATATGTCGGCTTTGTTCACTCTATGAATGTTGAAAATTAATTTAAAATAAACCATAAAATGGTATATATAATGATTTATAAATTGCAAATATGTGTGTAGGATGGTATTTAATTAATTCAGAAAATACACAAACATATTAAAGGTTTTTGTCCTGGGAGATTGGGACTGTGAGAAATTTTATCTTTATGTCTGACACATTTTACAAATTTCTGTTATGATTATGTATATTTTAATAAAGCCAAGGACTTTGTTTTGTTTATCATTGTACCTCAGTACGTATAGAGTCTGATATAGAATTTGTACTCAAAAATGAGTATAGTCAGGGCACCTGGGTGGCTCAGTCGCTTTAGCATCTGACTTTGGCTCAGGTCATAATCTCATGGTTTTGAGCCCTGCATCAGGCCATCTACTGTCAGTGTGGAGCCTGCTTTGAATTCTCTCTACCCGTCTCTCTCTGCCCCCCCACCCTCAAAATTAAATAAATAAATTAATAAATAAACAAACAGGATAGTCAATATGACCAGCAATGGAGCTATTATTCTGAGTCAAAATTTTCGAGTAGAGATAGATAGTCCAGTTACTCCATAAACCTGTCTTAAAATAAGTATTTTCTTTTAGTACCCCCAGTGCCTTGAAAAGCTTGTGACACAAGATGCTCATTAAATATTTGTGGAATGAGTAAATCAATTTGAAGTGCACTGAAATTCTCACAGTGGGCTTATGTGTCACTTGGAAGCTGATCTTGAGTATCCTCTCCCTGTGATGGAATTGTCTTTGCATCTGCCTAGGTAAGGTGTAATGAGTAATGGGCATTCTGTGAAAGAAAAGTCATCTTACCTTCAACAGCGAGTCATGTAGTATAGCAGAAAATTGGATGAAACTTAATGTCTGGAAGACTCACTTGGAATCCTGATTTTGTCACATTCCCTTTTTGTGAAGTTTGTCTCCCTCCCCAAATATTCAGAGCCTGATTTTCTTCATCTGCAAAGCAGAAATGTTTCTGAAATTGAATGAGATAATAGTTTCAGCCTCTCCTAAGCATTCGCTACATGCCACCCTCTACGCTAAGAGCATTGCATATGTTACCACATTTCTTGTATGTGAAGTAGGTATATTCCTTAGCATAGAACTCAGTACATATACATTTCTTCTCTATGGGGATTGAATTCTTTAAGACGATTCCAATTAGCTTTCTTTATATTTTATATTACTTAATTTCTTTAGGTTTGTAAATTACTCTAGGTTGTACTCCCCCACCCCCACCTTTCTCTAAAGACATTGCATTCTTGGGGCACCTGGGTGGCGCAGTCGGTTAAGCGCCCGACTTCAGCCAGGTCACGATCTCGCGGTCCGTGAGTTCAAGCCCCGCGTCAGGCTCTGGGCTGATGGCTCAGAGCCTGGAGCCTGTTTCTGATTCTGTGTCTCCCTCTCTCTCTGCCCCTCCCCCGTTCATGCTCTGTCTCTCTCTGTCCCAAAAATAAATAAATGTTGAAAAAAAAAATAAATAAAGACATTGCATTCTTCAAAAGAATGAACCACTCCCTTCTTGAATTTATTGAATTATCAAATCTTAGTGTGCTCCTTGATGGCATATATTCTTTTTTGCAATAAATGCAGTGTTATCTCTGATCAAGGGTCATTGGATATCTTTAGGATACTTTGAAGAAAGTAGAATTATTTTCTTCTAATACACCAAATTCCATTTTTTGACAGCTCTGCCTTCTACTATTAGACCTTTTGTTCTGTTCTCTGACAAACTTGAGTGACTATCAAAATCTTCATGATAATATCATACAGATAACAAGTTAGGTGACAATAGTTCTCTTCTATAAATTTAAATTTAGATTGAAGATTTCTTGACTCAGAGCAGGGAGTGGGGTTTGGAACAGATTCACATGGGGAATGAGAATATTGATGAAAAGAGAGTAGAAAGCTTTCTGGGCCTCCCGGAACTTAGGCCAACATAGAAGCTACCCTAGTTAAGAGTGGGGAGAAACAGTTTTATAGGAAGATACAATGAGGGAGAGGGAGAAACTGATGGAGGCTCCTGCCTGAGATGTGGGTTTGGAAAAGGTTCCTGGTTGAGCAAATGGTTGGTTGCAGGATCATAACTTGAATCACATTAATGGTGTCAAAACAAGTAGAAGCTGATATTCCATTAGTTTTGCCTAAAATGCATCCACACTGAGAATGTATATTTGTGAAGTGTTTACTGTGTGCCACTCTCTATGCCAGGTATTTCCCGGAGCTAGTCCATTTATTATTCAGAGCAGCCCCTGAGTTGGGGGTTGCTAACCCAGATGAAGAAATTGAGGCTAAGGGAGGTGAAGTGTAAGAAATGAGAGAAAGAATGTATAAAAGCTTCCCTCATCTGGAACACAAATGAGAATGAGGCATGAGTTTTTAAAAAGTACTGAGATTTCTCTCTCCACCTCCTCCCAGCTTTTTTTAATGTCCCCGAAAGGCTGGGATTAGGAATCCTCCCACAGCCCATCTCTCCTGAGAACTTTCATAGCACGACTTCTGATTAAACTAACAGATTAGACCCAATGGCATAAGGCACAGCTTCTCTCCTTTGAGAAAGAACAAATAAGAATGAAGTGTTAGATTGCAAAGCTAATTATATATTCTGTTCAAGTGTCAACCATCTGTTGCAATTGTTTAAAAAGCAGACATAAGTCAACTGTTGGGGTGAGATGTTTACCATTGTGAACACACAGCAAGTTTATGACACCATAGAGATCTGTTGTTCTAGCACGTGCCCGGAGGCTGCATTGGGATTCTCCTGATGTCTTGGAAAGCCCACCTTCCTGTGAGAGGGGAGGTGGTATCTCCAGGTAACTGATGATTAAAGACTAGTCAGACTTACTCTGGAAATGGAAAAGATTTTGAAAGGATCAGTGGTCTCAGATTACAGATGGGAAACTGAGATACAGTGAAAGCGAGCCACTGCCTATATTACTTACACTTTCAGCACTGACAGTTTTCTGCAGAAATTTGTTTGCACATAGGGCCCTCTCTGAGATCTATTAAGTCCCTGAAGGAGGGAAGGACATTATCATCCCCATTTTAAGTGCATAGACTAGTACACAACACATAACATTGTCTAGAATACACTATATAAATACCGTTAGCTGTAAGATACATATAGGTTTTTACTAACAGGGCCAAAAAGCACAGAGAATGTGACACATTTCCCTTACTCCAGAGCCATGCCTTTCCTCCCTTGCTTTGAATAAGATGGATATTCTGCCATATGATGCCATCTGATAATTCTCTAATAAGAACACCTGGAATCAGATTGCCTGGGTGGTTCAGTCAATTAAGCATCCAACTCTTGATTTTGGCTCAGGTCATAATTTCATGGTCATGAGATTGAGCCCTGTGTTGGGCTCTGTGCTGACAGTGTGGAGCCTGCTTGGGATACCCTTACTCTCTGCCTCCCTCTGCCTGCCTCTCTCTCTCTTTCTCTCTCTCTCTCTCCCCTCTCAAAATAAATCAATGAAAATTAATAAAAAAAGAACTGGAATTAGACTATATGTTAATTTTATTTTACGTTATTGGGAGAGAATTGAAACCCAACTATAAAAAAATCTCGAACAAGAAAAACCATTTACTTTTAACTGAGCTCATTCTATTTCTGAATGAATGGAGAAGTCCTTTTGATAGAAGTGATTTTTTACCTTTCATGTTATTGAATAAATCTAGTCTCTGAGACAGTCAAAGGGAGAATGTTACAGGCATCATGGGCAGGGCTGCCCCCAGCCCAGTTTCGTTGACATCTACAATTGTGATATGGAGGTGGGAGTCATTGTCTGACATTGCTGATTTGGAGGGGTGTCCATCAAGGATGAGGACTTCATAATAACTTTATCACATTGAATGGAGTTTGCTGTTTTTCACTGATTTGAAATTTGCCTTTTTATGATTCTATAGTTGTTGTTTTTCCCTAGCTTTGTCACCATCCACCACACATCCCTAGATTATTTCCTTCTATCTCTAGTGGTCTTCCACTGTTGATAAGAAGTTTGATCTTCTCTTTTCTATTCAAAACAATTTGCAAACTCTCTTCACTTGTTCCTCATAAGCTTTATTATCTGGGCAATGGGACTGTTTCCTCTGGAAACATTCCAGTCATCAGTGACCCTATGAAAATGAAATGCTCAGATTCAACTAGTGGAGTTTGTGAGGAATATTTGGTGATGCTAATGGCTCTCCTCCATTTAAGTTCTTAACTTGTTGAATGCATACTCAGGGAGTCAGGTAAGGATAAGTAATGATTTGAGGTTAACTACTGTGCCAAACAACTGTATACAGTACCACTTCAGGATTTCAGTTGGGGACCAACTTTTGCAACTATCTCCATGCCTTTTAAAAGGTAAGCATGAAACAGAGAGTAGATGAAGGCCAGTAAAGGTTATGCTCTCATGGGCCTCTGAAATTAGATTGGTGGTTTTTCCTACCAAGAAGAGAGCCTACTGGATTTCATAGAGGGACAGCCCTAAGGTGTTTCAACAACATTACCCCCTTTTGGGAATTCGGTACCCTCAGCAGCACTTTAAAAACTAAAAATAGGTAAATTCTTACAGCCGAGAGGGAAAATAAATGAAAACAAATTATTGCAAGAAAAGCCATTGATTTTTTTTTTTCCACATTATGCTGAGTTCTAATATTGGAGCTGTTGTGTTACCTCAACCTCATGACTATTTTTATTCCGTATCCTTACCATTCTTATGATGTAAGCACCACATCCACCCCAGGATGTTCCCTCATATATATACTCCTCGAATGACCAACTTACCCTCTTACCCAGGAGGATACTTTTAGAAGTCATCATCCCTTAAGTTTCTAGAAGAATAAAACAACTGTCTTGTGTCTTATTTATTGTGAATTTATTTGTACACTATCTTACTATCCCTCCCTCCAAAGATTCATGGTGAACTACAACAAAAAGTCATAAAATAAAAAAGGAAAAAGAAAACAAGAATAAGAAAATAGGACTAGGGGATAATATTGAAAATAGAAATTCAAAATTGTGGTAACAAATGAAACTAAGTGTTCTGGTCATAAGGAGTTATATCATGGCTACTTTCTCAACTTTTATTTGGCCCCTAGTTTCTTGTAAGCCAAATGAATTGAGTTATGTTATTTTGTATTCTGTCATAATGAGGAATAAGATCACTATTTTCTTTTGGGTATTTTCATCCAGGTGTTGATTATAGTTTATTTTTTGTTTTATCTGAGGCTCTCTTTATTAGAGTTAAGATGCAATGTTTCAGCTAATGTTAAGAAGAATAGTTTGTGCTCCAGGAAACATACACAGTATGACAAATACTGGATAGGAAATGAATGAGGATAGCAAATCCATGTAACTCAGATCCCATAGCTCAAATTTTTGCATTTCCCTCAGCAGGAGCTTTTGTTGTCAGAAATGTATTACAACACAAAAGGGAAGAATCACACTATTGTCATCACAAAGTCCAGATCCCTCTGGATCCCACTCAGTCTGGATGAGTATGACACTCTCACAGTCCTAATTAGGGCAATGTGTCCCTCACATACAGGGTTGATCCTGTTGTGGGCTGGACATTCAAGGAGCTCTAGGTAAGCCGTGTCTGCACTGAGGAATAGATTCAGAGGGGCTTTCGCTGAGTATTGAGAGACACAAGCTATATAGAGCATGATTGGCATGAAAGGAAGCAGAAAGACCAAGTTTTCAACCATGCTCTCAAGAAGTTGGTGGGAAACAAAACAAAGGAATGACACAGAAGCTACTAGGGTTTGGGGTTTAAAAAATACCTATTCTTGTGGGTTTTATTGTTATTAACATGGAAGAAACAGATAAGTTATACATTCAGAGAAAGAACAAATGAATTCTGTCAGAAATTTTCCCATAAGAAAAATAGGACAACTAGCACATAAGATGATAAAGAAAATGGATGTTTGGTTGGATGGACTCACTTTGGATCTGAGGCATCTCTCTTTTTTTCTGGGAAATAAATAGTCACTTTACCCCAGCTCCAGACCCAGACAGCCTCCATGGTCTTGAATGACTACTGGGTCATCCAATATGGAATCAAACAAAAACTCAGTTACATGGTGAAACACCATGGTTATAAGTATCAGCGTCTTCAGAACAGGACCCAAATCATGACAGGAAACACCCATTTCTGTAATGAACTTTTTTCATAGTTAGGCAAAATACTTGGAGCCACAAAAAAATTAGCTAGAGAGGGTTCAGGATAGATCTCTACTTTAAAAGGGGACTGACACCTTAGGCATGGAGATGTAAAAAGAATCTCAGTCTTATAGAATGAGCCAGATCTACCAGAAATGAGGCTCCAGTACTTAAAGATATTTATCACTTAGTTATATACCCTTGGAGAGAGACTGCCAAAGACATTTTCCCAATGGTTGCCCAACCCAGCGAAGGGAAGAGAGGTGACCAGAAGAAACTGGAGTTAGGAAAAGCATGCAGTATCAGGTGTTCAAATCTGTCTTACAAAGAAATGTCACATTGGATCATTCTCTGTGAATTCCACATTATCCATAACTGAAACAAGAAATGCAGTATTTTAAACACAAGGAAGCCTTGTCCTTTGCTATACAATATATTATACTATACTCTACTATACTATATACTTGAGCCAAATAATTTCATATTTTATTTTTGAAATGGGAAACTAGTTTGAAATATTTTAGCCTGTATTCATATTAAATAATCATGCTTTTAATCAGAAGGACTATATTAAAATGGGTACATGCCTTTGATCTTTAACAGAGAATGTAGAGAAAACTTATAGTTCTGTCTCTGCCATTGGCTTATTCTGTGACTATGGGAAAATATCCTAAGCTTTCTGAGTGTCTCTTTTATTACACTTGATCTTAGCCAAAAGGGTAAGAAGTGATTGAGTGTCTCTTTTATTATTTGCAAAACAGGGATACTGGTGATAGCAATTTCACAGGTACTGTTTTTGAGATTAAATGATATAAAGCACAAGGAAAGTGCCTGGACATATATCTGTGAAAATAGAATAGATTTTTGATCAAAGTGCAATGGGGTGAGTCTCATAATTCCAGAATTCTCTTGGGAAGATGATGAATACATTGATTGGGAGGGATAAAAAAGGAGAAAGAACTGACCAAAAAAATCCTAGCTTCTTCCAGGAGAGCTCAGGGGAAAAATACCTATATATAGTCAGAACCATTTCTAATGATTGATTAAAAGGGAAAAAAAAATCCTCCAGAGATGAAGACTTATCACTGCTAGAACTTGACTGGGTGACATTGGAATATTTAGACAATTAAGAGTGGGAATCTTCAGACCAAACCGCTGCTCTAATATCCCACGGGGAGGTGCCAAATGTAAGGCCAAGAAGGCAAAGGATCAATATCATGGCTATTAAGCAGCTGGATTGAACTGGTTGGCCTTGTGTCTGGGAGCCTCATGGTAAAAGGTCAAGGCAGATGATGAACTTCCGGAAACTGGGGGTCAAGGTAAGAAATGTAGTGCCTTAGATGTGTAGCAAAAACATAACAGATCATCCAGCTGGGGGAAGTCATTATAAGCATCGTTCTAAGGCAGAGACTCAGTTAACCAGCCAGAATACAAGAAAAAGCCAGATCCCAGATATCCAGGCTTAGGAGGGACTGGTAACATAGGGGAAGATACTATCATGTAAGAGAAGAAAGTTGTCAAAACCCAAAGAAAGCAAACTTGAGAGGCCTTTAGTATAGTATATGTAACCTTCATTAGACAGGCACTGTCAACTGTTGGCAACTCAGCTGCAAGGGAACCCTCTCTTGCTACCCTGCAGAGTTCCTGATGATGGCTTTCAGTGGCCAAATTGAAGTGGTACCAGAGGGCAGGGTAGCTAACTGACGAGGTCCAGGCATATCAGCTTCCACGGCACAGAGCAGGTAAAGGGTATGGTGTAGATCAGTCAGGATGAACAGAAAGTGCCTGCCATGCCCAAGGTGACAAGCAAGAATAGGTGAAGGCTTATTTTAAACCCAGGAAGTATGACTCTAGAGCCCCACTAATATGCAACCTTCATATAAGAGTACACAGGAACCAGAGAACGACCCTTTACATCAAGTTAAGCAACTGAGAATGTATCCTATGAGCAATATGGACCTAAAACAGTTTTAGGTAGGGAATTAATATGATCTTATTTGTTTATTTATTATTTGCTTTTTGTTTTGGTTTGAGAGAGGGCACTCTGAAAAGCAGGGTAGAGGATGAAGAAGGATGGGAATATGTGATGTATTTCAAGAAAAATGTGTTTGAAGCTCTTTAGCGAACCTAGCTGAGATAACAACTCAGGCTCCCAGAATGAAGATGCCAAAGAGTTTATAATTTATGAAAATTGACGTGATTTATTTGTTAAAATCTACCAGTGCATCTTTGTAAGCGAAAGAAGAAATCTAAGGAGCTTCCCAAATTTCTGTCACAGGTGGCAGGGTAAATGAATGGTGATTCTTCTTACTGTTATTTGTCTGTTGTTGGTTGCTTGTTTGATGTTATATTTGTTTAGATGCTGTGTGTGTTATGAACAATCTGGGCTATCTAGTAGGTTGTTAGAGATACAATTTTAGAATTTGAAAGATCCATGAAGCCAAACATATAAATTGAGAGTTATCACAAAATAGATATTAAAGATAGCCTAGGGTATATGTATAATATGAAGAATCAAGGATCAACAAAAGGGAAAAATATATTCAAGTCAAATGTCAGAAAAGGAAGGATAACCCTGGAGAAAACAGAGAAGGATGAGTAATGACAATAACAGCAGTAGTGATAAAGTAAAATTGATAACAGGTAACATATAACACATGTTTAACACTGGCTGTTCTGGTTTTTTTTACTTTTATTTTTTAAATATTTTTTAACATTTATTTATTATTGAGAGACAGAGAGAGATAGAGCATGAGCAGGGGAAGGAGGAGGCAGAGAGAGAGACACACACACAGAATCCGGAGCAGGCTCCAGGCTCTGAGCTGTCAGCACAGAGCCCGACACGGGGCTCGAACTCACAAACCGTGAGGACATGACCTCAGCTGAAGTCAGATGCTTAACTGACAGAGCCACCAGGCGCCCCTGGCTATTCTGTTTTGTTTTGTTTTTGTTTTTGTTTTTCTCGGTATTAAACCATTTCAATTTTACAAAAATTCTGTGAGGTAGACACTATTATTAAACTTAGTTAACACATGAAACAGACGTAGGCTTAGGGATTGGAAGGAGGTTTTCTAGGCTTGCATGGCTGGTCACATGCCAAACTGACATCCACACCCAGGTCTCTGTTTACTGAATCCATGAAACCTGTTTATTTTCAGAAATCAACAAGAAAAATACATGTCATGGAAACCACAGTCAGTAAGATTTCCAAGCAACAGGCCATTTCAGGAAAATTTAGCAGTATCAGTGTTTCTGACAACTGCCTTCTCTCCTTTCAGACCTCAGGGTGATACCATCTCCCCCTCTGTTTCCAGCTTCATAGCACCGAGTCATCTATAGTAACTCCCCTAGACCTATGGTTCTCTCACAGCATCCTGCATTAGACTCACCTGGAGGCCTTGTTAGAGCAGAGATTGCTGGCCCCATCCCCAGGGTTTTGGATTTAGTAGTTCCAGGATGGGCCCTGAGAATTTGCATTTTTAACACATTCTCAGGTGATGCTGTCAATGCTTGTCTAGGGACCACACTTTGAGAACCCCTGGTTTAAACTATGTCTATGGCTGTATAAATAGTCCCATTATTAATTGCTTTAGAATTACCTGTTGGAGAGTTCTATGGGGACACTGACTAAATCACTGTACCACTGAAACTCTCTGAAATTCAGCTTTCTAATCTGTAAAGTAAGGAAAATAGTGCAATTGTTTCAGTCTCCTAATTTGTTGGAAAGATTAAATGGGAGAAAATCCACAGTGCACAGCAGGTACCCAGGACTGAGCATACACTAGCAATTGTTACCAAGTTGCAAAGTCTCATTCTTTTCTGTTTTCCCATGATACCCTGTATTCCAGCCAAACCAAAGTAATTAAAATTTCCCAACAGCAAACTCTCTGACATTTCTATAGATACCGTGGTCAATGTAGGTGCTTTGGTCTGAAATGCTCTCTGGCAGCTCTTTGGCTTCTTATACTTGTAATTAAACGCTTCAAGACTCTAGTGCATTCTTGGGATGAACACTTTCACTTCCTCTTTCTGATGCTGTCCTCCTTTTATCCAACTCTACGTTAGTTGCTTATCACACTACAGTTTACCTGCCTGTCTCCCTGACTGGATTGTTATAGATATAAATAGTGTCTCATACATCTCAGTAACCACAGGTTCTTGTTTAGTACCTGACTTTACATAAATAGTAAACTGGAGTCAAATGAATGAGTGGATTATTGTTAGGTTTTGTTTCTTAAGCAGTGACCATGTTTTTCAGTTTTGCCTAGAATACTTGGAAAAATAGAAACCCAAACCCCAAATGTCAGGGACCATTAGGATTGCACTGGTATTATACACCTCCACTGTCACTGTTTCTCATTATCTGAATAAGACATAGCACAAGGAAGCAGATGGTTTGGGAAGGCATAAAATAAACATGAGTAACACAAAACCTGCCATTCAATAATGCTAATCACACCACAGATTTTGGACAGTGGCATCTTCTCCACTTGCTAATAAAACTATTGTGAAACATATGTTCTAGGAAAGTGAAAATAGATAAAGGAAAGTTAGCAAAATTTCAACCCTGCCACTTGTTTTAAAGTAACTGTTGTCTTTTTGGAATGTTTTTCTACAAATTCATTGGCTATGCATGATAACTCCCATTTCAGAAGGCTCTCCTAGGATCCACAACCCTTCTATAACTTATATTAAAAACCAACTTACCAAAGCCCTATCATTCCAATTACAAACTATTTCATACTCTAAAGCTGGGATGATTCGCATGGTCCAGGGTTTTTTGTTTGTTTGTTTGTTTTTTGTTTTTTGTTTTTTGTTTTTTTTTTGTAGAGAAGTGAGAGCTTGTCAACACAAATATTTTGAAGCCATTTTATTATTTTTTTTTTTAATTTTTTTTTCAACGTTTATTTATTTTTGGGACAGAGAGAGACAGAGCATGAATGGGGGAGGGGCAGAGAGAGAGGGAGACACAGAATCGGAAACAGGCTCCAGGCTCTGAGCCATCAGCCCAGAGCCTGACACAGGGCTCGAACTCACGGACCGCGAGATCGTGACCTGGCTGAAGTCGGATGCTCAACCGACTGCGCCACCCAGGCGCCCCGAAGCCATTTTATATAAACATTGCTTTATGATTTTTCTAAAGGATCATTTTAACTTGTAGAAATTTTACAGTTTTGCATGTTTGGAACTAAAATCTTCAATCTGGTTACATCAAAAGAATAGTGAAAATTTTTATCCTATGGAGAAAGTTCCATAATAAAATGTATTTTAAGTAAAAAACAACATGACCCATTTCTGTATCAGAGAATAAGGCACCAGGTCAAATTCACCAATCCACTGGAAAGTATCACTATATAATTTTACCCTTATTAAATTTTCCACCTTGGTCAAATCTTCACTTTTCACTTCAGTCAAAACATTGTGTTTCAAATGCTATTTTATTTTAATGATGTGTAAAGCTGAAAGATAACAGTATGCCCCAAATTAATGAACATATTGGGATTTTAACTCACACGTATGGGGCTCCTAGAAAAACATACTTGATAATCATCCAAAAAGAGTAATTTTTCGGTATCATAATGAAATTCTTCTGAGTTTAGCCTACAAACACTTAGAGTTACACGACTCTCTGGGGAAGATGTCACAACTAACTCATCCATCAAACATTTATTCAATACTTTCTGTAATCCAGACATTGTGCTTGGCCCTGTGAATGCAGAAAAGAATGTCAGATTTGCCCCTTTGGCTCACCAAAAATCATTGTCAAGTGAAGGAGACGGGCCCTTAGAAAAGTGACGATGACCCAATGATACAGGTGCTGTAGTGAAGATGTGAACAACGGGGCCATAGAGAATGGCACAGACAATGGAGGAATGAGCCGGGAGAGCATCAGAGTGATTATTCATTTAAATCAGGATGTAGTAGCAAGAGATTACGCAGTGAAGCTGATAGCAGGGACCTACAAGCAAAGAAAATCATGCTAAACAAAGAAGTGAAAGTACATGTACTTTGAGACAATGCCAGATTTTAAACTCCATGAGGGGGCAGCTCTATCTAATTTATGTGCCATTGTTGAAGCACCAAATGAAAGCATAAATGGATAACTGTACCACAATGCTGCCCTGGGGACAGTAAAGGTGGTAGTTGAGTGTTGAAACTAAAGATATGCCTTAAGTCAGGACTTAGCAGGAGTATCTGACCTAAGAATTTAGGATTTATCTTTCAAGATATAGAGAATCATTAAGGCTAAATGTTAAACCAAACTAAACTTTGAACAAATTAATCCATTCTTTCAACACATTTTTTCCAACTATCTGTTATGTTCAATGTTAATTCAGTGAAGAAAAATTTAAATATGACTCTGTCCTCATGAAGCTGTAATTCTATGACCGTTTTGATAATCTACAAGTATAAAATAAATGTTTCAACTGTAATTCATGGTCATTCCTGTGAAGGAGAAGGTCAGCATACTTCACCTGCCAGCTAAGCCATGCAAGCATCCTATTTTTGTAAGTAATGTGCTATTGTTACACCGCCATGCTGTTTCTTTATGTAAAGTTTGTGGCTGCTTTGAGCAGGTGTGATAAAGACCTAAGGCCTATGAACCCTAAAACATTTGCTGCCTGGCCTTTTATAGAAAAGTTTGCCAACCCCTGCTATAAATGAAATAAATGAAGACTGGAGAATTCAAAGAACAGAGAGTAGACCATTTTGGGTAGAATTCCAAGAATGGCCTTTTTAAGCAGCATTGTAACATTTAACATAGGTACTAAGAATGAGAAGTCACCCACGTGAAGATGAGGAGAAAGGGACATCCTAGAATGGACAGGAGCAAAAGCCAGTGGTGGAAGGACCTTGGGATGGTTGAAGTCCTCGAAGGTGATGGAGTATAATTGGAGGGAGTGATCAAGGGGAGAGAAGGAAGTGTTTTGGGATGATGTTGGAAATAAAAGCAGACTGGCCTATCAATCTATCCACCCATCTATTTATTCAGGTAAACCTTCGACAAGATGAAAATTCCATTTAAAGACAACCCACACAGATCTTAGCGTATCAGTAAAAACCTCTCAGAATTTGACTACGAATGTTAACAGAAATAACCAGTATATTGATGAAAAAGATAGGCTCTTCTCCAACCATTGCAATAAAGCTGGCATGAAGAAGGTTATTTGTGAGGCAAAGCCAATTAAATCTGCATTTACGCTGATTTTGCAGCAATTCCAGAGTGAATTTTTTTTCTTGTGAATGGCAGAGCTGGCAAAATGCTAACAAATTCAATGTACCATGCACCACATGCAGCCCAGAGAGTATTTCTAGAAAATGATGATGGTTTTCTAAACTAGTCGAAAAGGGGAGGGTTATTTTAGCCCTAATGCACTTCACTATATCAAGTTGTTTGCTTGAATTATTTATGTGTGTATTGCAATTTTTAAACTGGGAGCATCAGAGACATTTACACCAGTGAAGAGTTAAGGACCTTGTAGGTCATTCAAGGAGAATGTTAACTAGGGCAAGCGGCAGTAGAGAAATATGTCCAATCCATTTCACAAGTCACAGGGGCTTGGCTGTCAGACAGACCTGGATATAAAGATGAATTTGGCTTCTTTTTAACTGTTCACACTGAAGCATTGACTGCCACTGCTTTGAGCCTCAGTTTCCATCTCTCTAACCTGGAGATCATACATTCTGATTTAGTACATTATTATAAGATTTAGTGATGGGTCTGAAGAATGGAATACATGGCGAATATATAATGAATCATAGCTATTGTTGTGGTTATTATTATTTTATTTTATTTACCCTAGAAAATCCCAGCAAGCATAGCAATGCACTAACTCAATACTGGAGTTTCTACTATGGACAAAGCACCTTGGCTTTTTTAGTGATGAAGACACAAATCCCATGTACCTTAAAGTCCACAGGGAAAATATACCCATATTTCATGAATATATCTGAGTAATTGTTAAAATATTGTTTCCCAAGCCCCAACCCAAAACCCAATGGATCAAAATCTCCGAAAAAGGGCTACAAGTTACTTGTTTAATAGATAACCAAATGATACTAGCCATTTGAAAAGCTGGAGTAATCAACTATGCAGACAAAAGCATGTAATACAAGATAGGATGGGTCCTTGTCTTGAAAAATATATAAATAAAATGTGTTAAGTCTAAGATGGAAGAAAACTTCCTAAATGAAGTTCTCATTTTGTGATTTGGAGAACATGTTTAGGGAAAAGAACAATTGTTACATAAAATTTTTAAAAAATGAGTCAGGTTAAAGGATTAAAAATAAATCTGAACTAAGATGTGAATATTGACTCTATATAAGAAAGTAATTATGTTCCGGCAAATTTCTTCTAAGATCTGCAGTTGGAAAACCAGGTTCCTCTCTCTGCTAAAATATCATGAAATTTGAGTAGTGTGCTCTGTAAGACAATGGAGTGTTTTTTTGTTGTTGCTGTTGTTCAAATCTAAGTAATGAAATGTATGAGCAACCACAGAACTTCCCCTAGGAAAGGATGTACACTAGGCTGCCCTGCTTTCCATGAAAGAACATACAATAAGAAGGGGAGCATTGAGAAGTCAGGGTTCCCCAAAGTGGAGAGTGCTGAGGTCAGCATAGCCCCTGGGAACATGTACATTGAGCCCAGATCTTTTTGAAAACCATTTGAACAACCCTAACTGCAAGTTTAAAAACAGATACACAGGGGCGCCTGGGTGGCTTGGTCTGTTGAGCGTCCAACTTCAGCTCAGGTCGTGATCTCACAGTCAGTGAGTTCGGAGTCCCACATTGGGCTCTTTTCTGACAACTCAGAGCCTGGAGCCTGCTTTGGATCCTGTGTCTCCTTCTCTCTCTGCCCCTTTCCCACTTCTTCTCTGTCTCTCTCTGTCTGTCAAAAATAAATAAATGTAAAAATAAAAATAAAACTGGATGCACAGGAGAGGTTGAACCTTATTGTACAGAGAAAAAGGTAAAATAGGAGTGGTGAGTAGGGGTTGGAGCAGAAGCAGTAGTAGAAAGTATTGGATGATGCAATGGTTTTGTTAAGCACTTAAAAAATTCCAGTAGTAAAACCTTGTGTATAACATGTCCACTAACAGTCTACATTTTTGTGCATGGATCTTAACCTTGCCCCATTTTGCAGAGGAAGAAAATCATCTTTGAAGCAACTAGGCACCTGTTGTTAGGTTGCAAGCTTAAAAGGGGTTCGAGCTAAGATTTGAACTCAGGCTAAATTGATCTGAGACTGGTTTCTTTCTATCTCAGTGTGAAATTGCATCCTATGAAGTAGGAATGTGGTCATGACGAGCCCAATTCAATGTTTTGAGGTATGACTGCTGACAACTTTTAGACTAACCCACTCCCTCTCATTCACATGCCCTCACCTGGACAAACTGATGGAAAAGCCTGGGTGCATCCTCTTTGGGTCCTGGTGCAAAATTCAAACCATGCAAGCTCCTGCCTTTGTGGAGCATTTACTCCAACCTTCATCCCTGAACATAGTAAACACCAAAACAGTTTCCTTTCCTTGTTATCTCAGGTGATGTGGGGCCTGTTTGACAGTCCTGACCTATTCTCCTCAGAGGCGCCATTTATGAAAGTAGTATACCTTCTCATACCCTCCTGGGGTGTGTGGTATGGAATGAGTGTGTGTGTGTGTGTGTGTGTGTGTGTGTGTGTGTGTGTACGCATGCACGTGTATGTGATGGCAGTGATCTCAGCCTCCGAACTAAATTTTGTGTGGGGATCTACCTCTGCAAGAGACCATAATAATTATGAGTGTTATTGCACATATCTTCAACTTTTGTTTCTTCCCTATATATGTTATTTTGGTATCCCACACCAGCCACCTATCTCCTCTCCCTGTTGTACTCAGGTAAATTCTTTTAGTGGCAACAATAGCAAATACGGAACACAACATGTTTTCCTTCTGAACAAACGAAACCATCCCTAATAAGAATAGTCCCATTTCCCTCATGGATATGTAGCTGTTTGGGGTATCTTCTCATCATTATCACCCCCCTCACCTCCAAGACAGCCATAATTGATTAGTGAGACCACAGATGCAATCTTTTTACCACCCTAGACTTACAGGTTTGTTTTAGGATAGGCAGGGAGAGGGGACATTCCACAACCTCAGTGTGGGTTGTGAGATGTCCAAGATACAGCAGTTGTTGGAAATACTAAGGAAAAGGGAAGTAAGACAGTGTCACAAAAGCCAGTGGAAAGAGCAGGAAAAATAAATGACGTCAGGAATATGCCTGAGATAAAATAGTGACCTCAGGGGAATGTAGTTTATAAAGTTGAATCCCGTGTTTCTCTACTAAATATTTTCTCATCATCTGATTTTTTTTTTAAAAATAAGCAATCAATGAAGCAACAACAAAACTTATTTTCCCCAGCACTAACTGAGTAGTGCCCATTAGGGGGACCCCTGTAGGTACCCTCACATTCTTGAGTAAATATCATGACATTAAGCACAAGGTGTGACACAGCTGGCAGAATAACCCTTGAAAATGTTTTGCCTTTCAGCTGCAAAAGTTCTTCTAACAAAGTGGATGTTAGAAGAAGCTCCCAGGCACCCCTGGCTATGTCTATAGCTCATTATCTCCTCATTACAGGGAACCTGAAGGGGATGAGGAAAATGCATTCTGAAAGATGCATTCATGTTTTATTGATTGCCAACAGAGCTCAAGTCTCTGAATTCTCACACTTTGGGATATTTTGTTAGGAAAATAAGCACAGAAGGCCCTTGTTTACATGCCCTCTTCCTTCTGGTACAATTGATTCCAGCATAGCACAAAATTGAGCATCTTCCCCAATTAGGTTCTCATGAGTCACCTCCACACTTAAGCTAAAGTGAGGCTTTCAGGGAGCATATTACTTATTATCTCAGAGGATTGGAAACATCTTCCACTAATTGAATCTCCTCTTTGAATGAATGAATGAATGAACGAATGAACGAATGAATGAATGAATGAATGAATGAATGAATGAATTTAATGAGGCCCAGAGAAATAGATTGGCTTCCCCATGGTCATACAACCAGTGAATGAGCACTTAGGTTGTGACTCAGATTTCTTAGTATGTTCACCACACCTTTTAACTATTCTAACAAGTCTGTGTATGTTCCACTATTTGGGGAGAAAAAAAATAATAAAGTGGTATTTTAAAATCCTCTACACTGTTGTTAAAACATGTAATCCAGAACCATATAAGTATGATTAATAATTACACTTGTGTAGAACCCAGAGTGTATTAAGAGTTGACAAACTGGGGAGGCTATTGTATTGTGACTATGCCTGATAATAGGTAAGTGAAGGAATTAGGATATCTCATTTTGGCATAAAGACACAATTTGGTGGAAGCATGAGAGTTGTCTAGAGGAGGAAGGAATTGATTGATTCCTTTTTTTTTTAATGTTTATTTTTGAGAATGAGAGATAGAGAGCACACAAGCAAGGGAGGGGCAGAGAGAGGGAGAGACAAGGATCCAAAGCATACTCTGCAGTGTCAATGCAGAGCCTGATGTGGGGCTCCAACCCAGGAACCATGAGATCATGACCTGAGCCAAAATTGGATGCTTAACCAACTGAGCTGCTCAGGCGCCCAGGAATTGATTGATTCTTTTTTCTTTTTTAATTTATTTTTTAAATTTGTATCTAAGTTCGTTAGCATATAGTACAACAATGATTTCAGGAGTAGATTCTTTAATGTCCTAAATGAGTAAAAAGCAATTGATTGATTCTTAAGGTCAAAGGCACATAAAACCAGTGGGGAAATGATTATGAGCATGGACTTTGAAATCAGATGAATGACTAATATAACTTTGGGCAAAATATTAAAATTTTTGAGTTTCAGTTTTTGTGTCTACGAAATGGAGATTAGAATTCTTAGCTTGTACAATTGTTCTGAAAATTATATTAGTCCTTATTAATAGTAATTTTTTATCAGAGGGTTATTATGTGTCAGGCAGTATTTTAACCATTTCACCTGTGTTAATTTATATTTGTCCACACGCAGTGCTATGAAGCAGGTTCTATTACCTCTGTTGGACCAACAGACAAATTGAGACACAGAAGAAGGAGCTTCTAATCAGATTAAAGGGTTTTTGTTTGTTTGGTTTGGTTTTTACTAAGACACACTGACTTCAGCACCCATGATGTTTACTACTATGCTAGATAGAGCATATTTTACTGAATGCACTCTACTGAATACATAGTAATTGCTCAAAAAAGGGTAGCTGTATTAGCATTAATAGCCCTTATTTAGATTAATGATGATGGTGGTGAAGGAGAAGGAGTGGGAGGAGGAGAAAGAGGAGGAGAAGGAGAAAGAAGAGGAAGAAGAAGGACAAGAAGAAGGAGAAAGAGGAGGAGGAGAAGGGGGGGAGAAGGAGGGGAAGGAGAAGCAGCATCAGGAGAGGAGGGGGAGGAGGAGAGGAAGAGGAAGAACAGGAGGAGAAAAAGAGGCAGAGAAGAGGAGGGGCAGGAGAAGCAGCAGCAGCAAAGGTAGAAGATAATAATTAAGGGAGTTGCCCAAGTTCACATATGTGGTGTTTCAGCAAGGAGAAGCTAGCTTATGCTGAGTAACAACTATCTTCAAAATATCAGTAGAGTAATATTTCAAAAGTATGTTTTTGTTCATGTTATATGTTGACTATGAGTTATCACAGGGACATAGGGAAAATCGACTTATCACAGTCACCCAAGGATCCACAACAAGGGAGGCATGATCTCAACATGTCCTTCAGTGTTCACCATAATAAGGGACAGGAGATGTAACAAATACAGCTGCGCTCAATATTGATACAAGTCCCTTCTACTAACACTGAAGTGTCCAAGATAAACTGCAAATCACACCTAATTTCAGAGCGTATAAGGAAATTCAATCGCACCATGTGCTCTGAAGAAGAAGTTGTACATTTATAGTCTTAGTGACTTCTATAATTAGTAAGTAGGAGAGGTAAAAAACAGAAGTTTGGGTAAATATTAATTTTTTATTGACATATTGTTGAGATAACATAGTGATTCAGTAATTCTATACATTGTACTGTAATCACCGCACGTGTATTGACTGCCACCATACAACACTATTGCAAGAAGATATTAGTTCTTAAAGAACTTTAAACTAACTTTTCTAATACTTTCTGGATTAGTTTTATATGGCCACATCCCAAATTACCACAGACTTAGTGGATTAAAGCAACACACATTTATTATTTACATTTCTGAGGTAAGAATTGTAAGTGGTCTCAGCTGGGCTCTCTGATTAATGTCTCATAAGGCTGAAGTCAAGAGGTCTGCCATGCTGGGCTTTTAGGTTTGAGAAAAGAATCTAGTTTGCTGTGACTATGTAACATTTCCTCCCTGAATCTGGAGGCAGGGCCTTTCATTGCTACTAGAGACTGACCACATCCCTTGTCACCTGGCTTCTTCTACCTTCAAACAAAGAATGGTGTGGCAGATCCCTCTCAAACTTTTAATTCCTCTGGTTTCTCCTTTTGCCACTATCTAGATACAGCTCTCTGCTTTTAAGAACTTATCAGGCCCATCTAGATACTCTCTCTAACTGAAGTCCATTGTGTTATATAACATAACACAAGCATGGAAGTGTAGCTCAGTGTATTCCCAAGTTTTGGGGTTAAAGTGGAACATCTGTGATGAAGTCATTTTTCTGTCTTTTGCATTAACTTAACCAAACAAAGTAGAAATCTATTTTGAGGATTCTTACCGTTCTCAGGACTTCCAGAAGCTTTTGGAATTATAAACCAGAAGGAAACCTGTAATCTTTCCCCATATATTCCCTGCTCCTCCTGAAAACCTGCTTCATTTTTTCTTTCAGAGCAAAACCTCCTTTTCTCTGTACCCAGTCCACATAACAGACAACGACTGTAAACATCTCCAGATGTTATGATACGGATCTATCCACCCACAAAGGTTGTCTTGGCTGTTTCTCAGACCATATTTCCAAATGAAATAATAGCAAGGGCCCCTCCCCTGTTCTAATAAGCCATACAAAGTGATACAGGATGCCCTTTAATCTATGAAAGGTTAAATAAAACATACTCTATCCATACAGTATAATAGTATTTAGTAATAAAAATGAAAAAAGTACTGATTCATGCTACAACATGGACAGACCTTGGAAATATGCTATGTGAGAAAAGACACACACACACACACACACACACACACACACACACACAAAAAATCCACATATTTAACTACTCTTTTTATATCAAATGTCCAGATTAGGCAAATACATAGAAACAGAAAGTAGATTAGTGGTTACCGTGAGTGGGTGGGGCTGGGGGGGGGGGGAAATTGACAAGTGACTGATAATGGGAATGAGGTTTATTTTTGACATGATAAAATGTTCTAAAAGGATTGTGGCCATGGTTGTGATGATTACATAACTCCTTGATCATACTAAAAACCATTGAATTGTATACTTTAAATGTGTGAATTGTGTACTATGTGCTTTATATGTGATAAAACTATAATATACTTTGAAAAGAAATGCATGATGTATCTTTTCATATAGTGAATACTCACTTATCTGAAAATTATAAAATGGAAAAAAAAACCTAGGTATTTAATACCAATGCTAAGACATATATAGGTTGAAGTTTATTAAAATTACACATTGCACATACTTTCTGGGCCTTATTTTATTTTATTTTCTCTTATTCTATATCCAAAGTTAATTGACTGGTTTTCTTACCAAAGGAATATTAAAAACTAAATTAGGAGCTGTACCAAAAAAAAAAAAAAAAAAAAAAAAAAAAAGGAGAGAACCTTATGACATTAATGAAAAAGAAAAGGAAGTTGTCCAATTAACAGGATATAACGAAAGATAAATTCTACAAATAAGAAATATAATTAGGTGTTATTTATTTGCAGACCGAGCAATTAGCCAATCTACAGCAAATGATATCTATGAAAAAGTTTGCAGTATTCAGTGTAGTTTTAACTTAAATTTACAATCCTCTGTACACTCCAGGCCAAAGAGAACATAAATAATTAAAAGCAATTTGCAGCTAAAATGATTGATTTCAAACAAATTGAGACCTTAAAGTGAATATGTCAGCTATATATAGTATATTTTTTATATTATATGTATTATATGTGCACTGATATATTAATACATAATATTTATTACATAATTACCCAGTTTTCCAGATGGGGATATCTTTGTTTAATGTTTCCTTATGACTAATAAAAGTGGACCAAATAGGAATGTTGTCCTTATACATATGGGTTCAGTGGAGATGCCTTAAACTCTTCATATGTGTATGTGTATGCCCACATGCGGGTGTGTGTGTGTGTGTGTGTGTGTGTGTGTGTGTGTGATGTGCAACCTCGGTAGGTGTAGAAATGCACCATGAGGGAAGAAACACTTGTTGCTATTGCCTTCATAATCCAAGTCCAACATCAATGTGGGATAGCTGGATCCTTCCAGTGTGATTTTGCACATTTATATACAGGTGACATTTAGCACCTGGTGACTGCACTTCATTTCTTGATTCTCTGTCCAGTTCAGCTCTCCTCTAAGGAATTCTTTCCAATTACTAACTGGATGGTTTGGAGTATTGGGTATACAAAGTTTCTTGTTTGTTTCTGAATATGCCCCATTTATATGTCCAGCAATAGTAACAACTTAAAGTAATTTAAGAAAAGAGAAAACAAATAGGGTCCTGGAAATAGTGCTAAGAGACTATTACCACATGATCACATTCCAGTTTAGGGTTTCCAGCTGTTTGATTGTGAACAGGAAGGTCCAGTGTTTCTGGGAAAGAGGTTGATAAATAGTGTCCAGTTTTTTCCAATTGTTTTATTGTTTATATTTCCTGTGATTTGTACTTGAGGATTCCTTCTAGTTCTCTCAATTTGTATGTCCCATGTGGTTCATGAGTCAGAGCTGATCTCACAGCAAGGGAACCTCAAAAATTGTGCCATACATGGGCCCATGGGCATGTTTGTAAATCTGTATGAATATCACCTTCCTTAGGGTAAGCATGCAAATTGGTCAGCAGTACTAAATATTGCTTTCTTGCAATTTTGAATAAAAATACATAGAAATTAAAGCCACCCAGAAAGTACAAAGAAGGAAGTAAAACTTAACATGTGCATATCCCCCCTACCCCAGAGAGTATTATCATTGTTCTCAGTAGGTGAACATCATCCCCAAAACATCAGTATTTTAGAATGGAAAGATTTGTCAACTGCATGTACAAACACTACAATTTTTAGATAGTGCTGAGGTTCTTTGAAAGAAGGAGGAAGTGTTTTCTTTTCCTATAGGGAAGTTGTGTTTTTCTTGAAATAAATATGTAGTGGTTAGACTCCATGTAGTGCATAGAATCACAAAATCTGTGATTCATATACATATACATATATACATTCATATTTAGAAGTAGTAATTAAAATTATATTTGTGTCACCATGGAAAATAGAGCCTTCTCTATCAACATAGACAAATAAGACCTTGAACATGTTGCTAACTTACTTTCAGGAACTTCTGTCTCTTAACAAATGATGAGTTTTAAAAAGTTTATCCCACAATTTTTATTTATTTATTTTTTATTTAAAAAAAATTTTTTTTAATGTTTATTTATTTTTGAGACAGAGAGAGACAGAGGATGAATGGGGGAGGGGCAGAGAGAGAGGGAGACACAGAATCAGAAGCAGGCTCCAGGCTCTGAGCCATCAGCCCAGAGCCTGACGCGGGGCTCGAACTCACGAACCGTGAGATTGTGACCTGAGCCGAAGTCGGACGCTCAACCGACTGAGCCACCCAGGCGCCCCTATCCCACAATTTTTAAATAGCTGCTTATGTTTCTGCTTCATTTCTGTCATGGGCAGATCCTAAAATGACCCCCATTTATGCTCATCTTTTAATATTCACACCAGAAGAGATTGTATAACCCCTCTCCCTTGAATGAGGGCAGGATCTATGACTTGTTCCTAAACTATAGAATATGGCAAAGTTGATGAAATGTTACTCCCTTGGTTATGTTACCTTAAATGGCAGAGATAATGGGGAGTCACTCCATGATTATATTACATTGAAGACTCAATATTTTATGCAGACCCACGTTAGTCTGTTTTACACTCCTGATGGTGTTGAAGAAGTAACCTACCACATCGTTAACTGCCTCTGGAGAGAACCATGTAGCAGACAACTGGAGGGCTGCACAATTAGTCCTCAAAACAACTTTATGTGGGATGGTACCTCATTCTTGTTGATCTTGTTGATGATGAAGCAGTTTAAGAGAATTATCCAGTCACTCTTAGTACATGTCAGAATGGGAGCTTTGATGGTTAATTTTATATATCAACCTGACTGGGCCAGGGGGTGCCCAGCCAATTGGTCGAGCATTATTCTGTATGTTTCTGGATATGTAACACTTAACAGACTAAGTAAAATAGATTGTGCTCCCTAAAGTGAGTGGGTCTTACCCAGTCAATGAGAAGCCTGAATAGAACAAAAAGGCTGACCTTCTGGTAAGTAAGAAGAAATCCCTCCTGTGTGGCTGCTTTGAGCTGGGACTTTGGTTCTTTCCCACCTTCTGAAACACATCATTGGCTTTTCTGGGTCTTCACCTAGCTGCTACAGCTCTTGGGACTTCTCAGCCTCCATAATTATGTGAGCCAATTCTCTATAATAAAAAAATACAGATAGAGACTTAGATACAATTATTGATCTTGCCATCTTATTGGTTCTATTTCTCTGGAGTATCCTAATATAGAACCAAAAGACCACCTTTCTAATCAGAAAGCAAATACCTTTTCTACCATTATCCCTCTTTCCTGTGAATGAAAATATGGCTTGGTTTTTATGATAATACTTGGCAAGTAATAAAAATCCCTTTCTAACTATACACCATAAAGTGTGTTTTTGAATGTATCATCTCAATTGCTTTAAAACATTTATTCTATTCTTTCTAAAAGAAACTTCCTCTCTCTTTTACATTTTTACTTCAAAATGTAAAATAAATAAGAGACGAGCTAGATGATTTGAGTGGGGCAATTGAGAACAATTGAGATCACTGATCACCCTCAACCCACTCCTGAAATCCCAGAACCCCACAGACCAGATCTTGAAGAAACAATAAATACTTAAATTGATCTTTATTATACCCTTGGGGTTACGGAATATGGGAATTATTATCTTTAAATAACATAAAAAAACACTGAGTTTAAGCTAGGCTCTCCTGGCAATAGCATGCTTTCAGTAACACCTAAACAGAGGTAACCTTATCTGGCTACTAGAATTCTAGCATCATCCCTCCTTAAAGGTCAATCCCAAAGAAGTTGGTCCTTCCCAGTTAAATGCTTATACAAGTCATTTCTGAGCATTTCCAGAATCTTTAACATCTCAGATAGCCTATAGAAAAACATACAATTTTATTGATGACCCTATCCAAAAAACAAATGTTAAGGAAACAGTTCTTATGTCATATCAACAGCAAAACAATTAAGTTTGTGAAAGACAATGTAAGTCTAATGGTTAACAGAAATTTTTACCTGGGTGACCTTAGGCAACATACTCTGCTTGTCTTGTTGTTTCCTTTATCTGAAAATGGGGGTGTTGATGCTGTCTCACATAATTGTGACAATCAAAGTAGTGTATGCACCAGTACTTATAATATGTGTAAGAGCCAATTATATTAGCTATCAATAGATATGTGAATTCTTTGTAAGGTAAATACTCTTTTAATTTTCAAATATTTAATTGTACCTATAGAAAATCAGTGGCAGATTGCCTCCATGAGGGGCAGCACATTTTGTGTAATAAAGCAAAATAGAATTTCCATTTACCTTCACCAAGTTCTACTAACACACTGAAGTATCAGAGGTCAAATTATCTCAATCAGACCAGTATGAAATGTCTCATGCTTAATAAAATAAGAAAATTGGTTTGTTGCTTGTATGCTAAATTGCAGTTTTCCCACAAACGAGTTCAAAGCTGATGGAACCTTACAGGGAATGGAGCTCTATATAGGGTTACAGATAAACCACCTCCCACCTTTTATAAAGCTCCTGTCCTGTTTGTGGCTCATTACTTTCCAGAACATAATGAAGACCAAAGGCTTACAATGTAGCAAACAGGTCAGTTGGAAAGCACAAACGCAAGAATTTAGGGTCTCCTTATGGTTCTGGTGATGCCTCATCTCATATAGTAGCATGCAGTGAGGAGCAGGAAGAAACATCTGTCTGACCCTAGGGGAGGTGATTCTTGCCCTCATAACCTGCAGATTCTTATGACGGGATCTGCAGATTGATAGGTCACTGTCAGACTCCATGTACTTTCAGGAAAATGCACTAACAAATGAGGATCCCCACTGAGTTTTCAGTTAACTCATTAATGATCTTCAACACCTGGGTTGAGCCCCTGCAGAGAGCTGGTGTAGTCTCTTTACTGGATCATAGCTCACATGGTCAGAGAAAGTTAGTTCCTTATCTGAGTACCCAAGGTCTTTCAAATCTGGCTCCCAGAAAAAAGCTGTCATCCTAAAATGGAAATAGATCTATAAATCAAGATATTTATGTTTTAATTCTTCTGCCACTTAACTTTGTTGGTCCCTATTGTTGAGTTATTTAGCTGTTCTGGGCCTTTGTATGCTGTTAGGTTGAAGTTATTGCAACCCATGTTTAGGCAAAGAGGAAAACTGGAGGTCAAAAAATTTGGGGATTTTGTATAAGTCACACAGCCAGTGAGCAGTAGAGTCAGCTTTCAATCAGGTGTGTTAGTCCCAGACCCTATATTTTTAAACCCTTCCTTACATCTCCTGCGTACTGAATTCTTACCAAATCACTCTTAACAGGTTTCGATGTGAACCACTCCTTTGCACAGAACCCAGTCTTCTCTTTTACTAACTCTGTAATCTTGGGCAATTTAACTTTTCTGAGTTTCTGTTTCCTCCTTTTGCTGTGAAATGTAAAAGGGGGGTAATAATAGAAATTAAGTCATATTTTTTTTCAAGGATTAAATGGATTTTTATTCATAAAGTGCTTACAAAAGTACTTCAATAAATAGTGGTTGTTATTATTATTATCATCATCATTATTATGCCCTGATGCTACATGAAGACTTTAAACAAAATGAGCAGTAGAACCAGTACCAGTTGACAGACACAAGTATCAATCATATCCAAGCAGTTTAATAAAAGCAAAGATCACACTAAAAATACTATTATTTGTGACACATTTGTATTGAGACTGAAGTCATATTAACTTCTCAATGCTGAAATAACGTTAGAATCATCTAGAAGCTTTAAAAAATATACATAGGGAAGTGCATTTGAGGCCAATTAAAATAAATTTTTGGGTATCCTTACATTTTTAAAGTATTCCAACACCGGTTGATTTGGAGTTAGGGAAGGACCAGTTTATGAAGAGTTTTGAGTTCCAAAAATAGTTATTATTTATGGAGGGAGATGGGACTAGAAAGTGTTCTAGCTGAGAGTACATCTTTTCACCCCATGTGCTGACCTCTGCTGTCTTCCTGGGTCAGAATAAATAAAATTCTAGTTTTCTCCATTTCTTAAAGTTGATATGAATACTATTCCCATAACTTGGTTTTTCCAATTTTTATCTCTCACTGGCAGCCACCCTAATTCTATTTAAAAGATAATCATTTCCATCCTGACCTTAAATCTCTCTTTTTGTCTGGTTGGCTAAGTATTCAAGAAATGAATTCAGAAATGTTTAAGATCTTGGTTATTAAGATCATCCCAACATTGTCAGGTAAAAATAAAAAGAAGTAAACAAAATTTAGTTTGCTTGTTCTCAGTATAGCTTTATTTCTTTCAGTTTTAGGCATGATTTTCCATTTCTTTTCATGGGAGTAAGGGCCAGAAATGGGTGTGAGCTCAAAGACTGACTTTACCATCATTGAAGCATGCCATATCCTCTCTCTGAGGAGAAACTACTAATAAGAGTAATCTTTTGGGGGTGATTTAAACATTTCCTTGCAAGAGATTTCCCAGTGTCCAAACTGGTAGGTCAGCTGGGCTAATAGATTGTGATTGCCAATTAACAGGGGAACAATTTTAAAATCTAAGTGTTTATACAGTCTTCAGTTCATTAAAGCCTGATCTATATATGTAGACTTGACAGTCCCCAATTGTTTTAGTTGTGTTAATTTAAGCTGTTCATGTAATTGAGGCTTCTTCTCTATCAACAATACAGGAAGACAGGAGAATGAGATGAAGGGACACTGGCCGTTCTGAAAGAGGTCACGGCCCATCTATGCATGTTTTGGAGGGACATAGAAAAAGAAACTTCCAAATACATGACTTCAAGATACATGCCAAATATGGAAAGGGAAAGCTTTTCTGGAACACACTGGAACAACATCTAACTCAGTGTCACTCAAGACCTGTTTGAGGAGCCAATCTTGAATTGAGTCTTATAGGGCTTCTCTATATTGAAAACATAAGAGCAAGCCTATGTGCAAAAGTCTGGAGAGGAAAGAAAACAAGGTTTGTGCACAGGGCAAAAATGGCATGGGGTAACATGAGTGAGTACAGAATATGGGCTGAGAACACACCGCAGGCATCTTTGTGATGGGAGCTTGGCTTTTATTCTGAAGGTTTTATAAAAACATTTCAGGTTTTTAATCAGGATAGTAGTATGATTTGGTTTGAATCTCAGGTGGGGAAGAAAGCCCTTTTGAGAATTACATTTAAGAGTCACCCGGTGAGGTCAGAGATAAATGAGCAGATTGTTGAGGGAATTCCACATCATATCATCTAAGGAACAGATAAAAGAGCTTTGACAGATTTTAGGCTGGAGGGGGTAGGATCAGTGTAAGACATCTGGCACCATGTAGAAGAGGGAGAACATTTTTTATTTGTAATTCCTAGGCACTAAAAGATCTATTAGTTTTTGTAGACATATTTGAGTTCAACATAAAAAAAAAAAAAAGTAATAATAACCACTATGGATGTTTGGAGTTGTCCAAAGATGGGAAGGTTTGTAAGTTGCTTCCCAATGATTGCTGGTTAGAGATAGAGGTGCAAATATTTCATCAGTAGAGGATAGGCTAGGTATATTTATGTCATTTGCAAAACTCTGTGCCCTCGTGGAGAACTCTGGTCACCATATGTAGCCACCAAAAAATGTGCTGATGAAATAAACCACAGAAGGGTCACTAGCGGAACAACCTCCCTGGAGGGCTGAGATGGAAGTTCAGATAATGAGAATTCTTTGTACTCATTGTAGACACAATCTTTCAATTAGAAGCAAATAACGAACCAAAGGTCCTTTAAAATCTGTGGCCTCCACCTTGTAACCAAAAGGACCTGATTCAGAGTTCTTGATTGGATCCTCCTGGCAAGGGACTTACATCATTTTTTCCATAAACTATCATTATTCACAGGGCACAAATTCATCTTTACAACTGCATTTACTGAATATCTTTCTTTTATTTTTCTTTCCAGAAAATTGGAGGTAAAATATGTCTTCTGAAATGGTACATTTTAATATAAAGGATATTTCAAGGTGCAACAAAAATAATAGTTGTGTATGTATTTGTGTGTAAAATAATGTGATATGTATAATATATATTTTAATACATCATCTTATGATCTATAATATTCTAAAGAATATGGGAATGAATATTAATAAATAATCTATGAATATGCATAAAAATAATATTTCTGGTGATTATCAGAAAAATGAGGGAGTGGATGATATTCAAATAGCTCTTCCTTAGTTTGATACCCACTTCAGTAATAAACATGGGTCAGTTTGGTGCCCAGCTGAACTGAGATACAGAATCATTTTACTTGACATTTCACTTGACTTAAAGTTTTCTATAAATCTTTTCTTTTCAGTATTATTAAGAAATAATTGACATACATCACTATATAAGTTTAAGGTGGACAGCATGATGGTTTGACTTACATATGTTTTTTATTTAAAATATTTTTAATGTTTATTTATTTTTGAGAGAGACAGAATGTGAGCAGGGTAGGAGCAGAGAGATAGGGAGACACAGAATCTGAAGCAGGCTCCAGGCTCTGAGCTCTCAGCACAGAGCCTGATGCATGGCTGGAACTCACGAACCCATCAGATCAGGACCTGAGCCGAAGTGGGACACAAACTATTGAGCCACCCGCGTGCCACTGATTTACACATATTTTTAAATGATCACCGCAGTAGAGTTAGCTAATTTCTATCTTTATCTATGTATCTATCTATCAATCTATCTATCTAGGTAGGTAGTTAGATGTAGATAGATATATAGAGTAAAAAGAAAGAAAAAGGAAAGCATTTTTTTCCTCATGGTGACAACGCCTGGGATTTACTCTCTTAACAACTTTCACATCTATTGTACAGCAGTGTTAGCTGTAGTCATCATGTTGTGCATTGCATCACTAGTACGTATTTATCTTATAACTGCAGGTTTGTACCTTTTGATTGCCTTCCTCCATGTCCCCCTCACACACCCTCTGTCTCTGGTAACCCCAAGTCTGACCTCTTTTTCTATGAGTTTTGTTTTGAAGATTCCACATATAAGTGAGATCATTTAGTATTTGCCTTCCTCTGACTTATTTCACTTAGCATAATGCCTTCAAGGTCCATCTATATTGTCACAAATGGTAGGATTTCCTCATTTGTGTGTGAAAACACACACACACACACACACACAGAGTATTCATTTATCCACTCATACATTTTTGAACATTTAGGTTGTTTCATGTCTTGGCTATTGTAAATAATGCTGCCATGAACATGGGGGTACAGACATCTTTTTGAGTTAGTGTTTTCATTTCCTTTCTCAGAAGTGGAATTTCTTGATCATATGATAGTCCTATATTGAATTTTTAGAAGATTCTCCATGCTGTTTGTCACAGAGGCTACCAATTTATAATCCTACCAACAGTGCACAAAGGTGCTCTTTTCTCCACATTCATGCCAGCATTTCTCATTTCTTGTCTTTGTGATGACGATGGCCATTCCAACAGGCAAGATGTGATATCCCAGTGTGGTTTTAATTTGCACTTCCCTGATGAGTAGGGATGTTAAGGTTCTTTTCATGTATGTGTTGGACCTGTTGGCCTTTTGTATATCTTTAGAAAATGTCTATTCATTTCCACTGATCATTTTTTTTTAATTAGAGAGAGAGAGACACCACATATAAGTGGGGGGTGGGCAGAGAGGAGGAGGAGGAGGAGGAGGAGGAGGAGGAGGAGGAGAGAGAATCTTAATCAGGCTCCATGCTCAGCCTGACGTGGGGCTCAATCCCATGACGCAGGGTTATGACATGAGCGAAAATCAAGAGTTAGACGCTCAACTGACTGAGCCACACAGGCACCCCTTTTTTCCATTAATCATTTTAATTGGTTTATTTGATATTTTACTATTGAGTTGTATGAGTTTATTATATTTTTTGGATATTAAATCCTTAGAAGTTTATTACGTTTTTTGGATATGAAACCTTTCTTGGTTTACAAATATTTTTTTTTGGATTCTGTAAGTATTCTTTTTCACTTTTTTTTTTTTTAAATTTTTTTTTCAACATTTATTTATTTTTGCTACAGAGAGAAACAGAGCATGAACGGGGGAGGGGCAGAGAGAGAGGGAGACACAGAATCGGAAACAGGCTCCAGGCTCTGAGCCATCAGCCCAGAGCCTGACGTGGGGCTCGAACTCCCGGACCGCGAGATCGTGACCTGGCTGAAGTCGGACGCTTAACCGACTGCGCCACCCAGGCGCCCCTCTTTTTCACTTTTTGATGGTTTATTTTGCATGCAGAAGATTTTTTATTTGATGTAGTCTTGCCTGTTTATTTTTTTACTTTATTTCTTGTCCTTTATATCCAAAAAAATCAGTCTCAAGACTTATGTCAAAGAGCTTTCTTACTATGTTTTCTTCTACTCTAATGGGGTAATTTCCAATGTCCTATCCTCCAGATCACTGATGCTTTCTTCTGCATGGTTGAGAAGCTCTGTTAGTACTCTCTATTTAAATTCTTCAGTTTATTGCATTTTTCAGCTCTAGGATTTCTGGGGTTTGTTTGTTGGTTTGTTTGTGTTGATGACTGCTGTTCCTTGTCAGACTCCCTTTTTTGTTCATGCATTGTTTCCCTAATTATGTTTAGTTCTCTGTGTTTTCTTGTAGCTCACTAAACATCTTTAAAAAGACAATTCTGGGGGCGCCTGGGTGGCTCAGTCGGTTGAGCATCCGACTTCAGCTCAGGTCATGATCTCGCGATCTGCGGGTTCGAGCCCTGCGTCGGGCTCTGGGCTGATGGCTCAGAGCCTGGAGCTTGCTTCCGATTCTGTGTCTCCCTCTCTCTCTGCCCCTCCCCCGTTCATGCTGTGTCTCTGTCTGTCTCAAAACTAAATAAACGTTAAAAAAAAAAAAGACAATTCTGAATTCTTTGTTCAACAGTTTATAATTTCCATTTGCTGAGGTCAGTTATTGGAGTTTTGTTAATTTCCTTTGGTGGTGTCATATTTACCTGATTTTTTTTAATCCTTATTATTATTATTTTTTTATGTTGGTGTCTGTGAAAAAAAGAGTAATTGGACTCTTCTCCCAGGATTTATATGTTTGCTTGGCAGATACAGTTCACCAGTCATCTCACTTTGGGTTCCTGGATGTGTCTGCTCGTAATGTTCTTGGCAGGTGGGGCCTTTTATTATGGTCTGTTTGGGGGCAAGGGAACAGCTTGAGCTCTGAGGACAGGGTTTAGGTGGGTTGGAGGGAGCTGGCTACTGGTGAGAACAGTGAGATAGGGCTGCTAGCTTGGTTCCCTACCCAAGTGAGGCTGTATAACAGACTCTGTGGTTGCCTGAAGTCTCTGGTCAGGTTTACTAGATAGTCACACCTAGGTACTACATTCAGTAATAGTTAGGGTTATGAATTAGCAAGGCAGCAAGATGGAACCCAGAACCTCTACACCTCATTGTTTGAAGACCAGAATCAGGCCAGAGTATGCCCTGAATTCATGGTCTGGTGAGGCTACTGGTTTTGCTCTTCAGATAGGGGAGGCTTTGCTCAAGTACATATGGCTCTTGGGTGGGCTATGCAACTTCCTGTATGGTTCATTTAGATTCTCCAATCACCAAGCCTAAGGCTGTGTTCAGCCCTGAGTGGGGCTATGAATTATATTTCCTACCTAGGCATAGTGGAAGAAACAGCTCTGAAGCCAGTGAAGCTCTTTGTTGTTCGTCTTAACTCAAGTTGAACCACACCCCAAATTCCCTGGCTGAACAGGGCCACTGACTTTGTTTTGCAAACTGTGGGCTCTGCATGCCTTTCCACTCGGCTGCACACTTTCCAGGAGTTGTCACCATCCATCTGGTCAGATGGGGCAGGAGGACACTCTCCACAGTATTTACAATTCAACTCCTTGCCTGGGCATGGGCAAAATGGGCTGTGGGGCCAGCAAAACTCCTCATTTGAGGATCTGAATCAAGCACATCCCTGCCAAGTTCCCTAGTCAGATAGTGACTCCAACTTGGTTTTGCCACTTGACATTTATAATCAGTTTAGAGTTGTAACCGTGGAACCAGTGTAAAATCACATGTTGCTGATTAAAAATTTTAGAGCATAAGTATGTACTTGGCATCTACTAGGTTGAATCATACAAAGTTGCCAATATTTAAACATTTTAACCTAGAAAGTGGCAATTTCTAGGGTTCAAAGTAAGAAAAGTTTCAGTTGGTCTTTGCTGGAACACAAAGAGACTTGAGAATTATGCAACTCTTAAATTAATTATTCAACTCTTAGAACCTAAATTTTCCTTATCTGTTAAATATGGACAATAGCAACAACCTGTTAGAAGTTGTGTGTATTAAATGAGACACCACGTGGAAACACACTTTGAAAATGGTGAAGTCATTTGGATTGCATTAGCATCCTCAAAAACCCCAATGAGGTTGTTGGCTTTATATTTCACTCCCTACTGGTTAAGTGATATCTTGGTTAGAATACACAGGAGTTTACATGTTTTTATTTCCTTCTGGATGTGATCCGACTTTTCTTTCATTTAGTGTTTATTCTTAAAGCTGTTTTCTTCCTTCCTCAGATTTACCATACAGATTTCTTCTGAATGGGTAGGATATTTATACATTTCATTAACAATATGTACTTAGGCTTTCTGTTTTGTTCATCCAGTAAAAGGCTCAGTAGAAAATGTGCTTGAGGATGTTCCCCTTACCATTGGGGAATGGAAATTAATTCTCTCACAATTACTAAGAGCTTTAAGCATTTGTTTTGTTTAGGAGTCAAACAGCTGTGCTTGGTTTTATTATTTTTAATGTGCCTTGGCCCTTTATATCCGGGTGATACATTTAACAAACATTTGTCAGACAGAACATTCAAAAAATCTAGTCTGGTACCAGCCAGACCTCAGAGGTCTTTTGATTGTGAGCTTCTCTCCTCCTTCAAATCTGTTGTCCAGCCTACCTGTGGAGTCTAACTTCTGATCATGAATCAGATCACGACATCCTCTCTGTAAGAAGAACGTTGCATGACTCCCTAGTGCTCCAAAGGTTAAGATCTAAGTTTATGGTTCAGTGTACATGGCCTTCTTAAAACATAATCTGGTGACAGATTATCTCTTGTGTCCCCCCTCCAGAAAAGGATCCAAGTTACTAAACTCTACCATTCTCTGAACACTCTGTCACAAGGTTCTCTTTGACTATTCACAACCAGGTCCTCTACCTGGGATGACTTTGCTATCTTCTGTGACTAGCAAAATCAGTGGCTTTTTTGGTCTTTTTTGACTAGCAAAATCATCCTTATAAGACAGCTCAAATACCATTTCTCTATGAAATTCTTTTCTTGTCCCTGAGGCAATTAATCATTTATTCCTGTTTCCCTTGGATCTGTGCTCATGCTTTCTATTGTGATTATACTTTTACTTACCTGTTTTTCTTTCTCTAGTCTGTGACCTGCTGTAAAGCAAGGACTCTGACTTACTCATCTTTGCTTCCCCAGGACCTAGATAATCACTGATTTTTTTTAAGGATAAATGAAGGGTAAGTTTCTCCTGCTTCTATGAAGTGTAAGTTTCTGCTGCTAATACTGCCTAAACAATTCACAATGAAGATTCCTGATTACTCAGTGAATATTCAAAATGTCTGAAAGTTCCAGAGAAGAAAATTACTGAAAATTGTTCGGAAAGCCAAGAGGAAAGGGAGTTTCAGGTATATGATTTCTTATACTCTGGCAGGGTGTATGTAGGGACTCCCTCCTCAAATCTGAACATCAATAGAGATGCCCTGTTTTGGTATCTGGGAATAGCTTCTAGCATTTGAGATTATCACTTAATGAGATGCTGTAGATGTTTGGTGTTATTCAACTAATAGCAACCCCAGCATACTCAGATCACAGAGAATGATTGTCTAACTGTATTCTCCCTCAGGAAAAACATATCCATATGGGAAAGCTACACCTTCCCCATAAATGGGAGACCACAAAGATGAGGGGCAGACATGCATATTAGTGTAATAGTTAAACAAATTGGAATAATTATATGAAAGTGAAGAATAAAGAGTGTCCATATATTCAAATTTGGGCCCAAATATGTGACGACTTGACACAGGAAACAGCAAGGGGATGTATGCCCCAATGTTCAAGAAGGGAGGGACATTCAGTACAGGGAGAGCATAATGTTATTGCATACAGGGAAGCAGGTTTCATTAAGAAATGAGCAACTAAATTTGCCAGATGAAATAGTTCCCTGACCTTGTATGCAGGAGATGAATACTCATATGTATGGGATTTCTAATGGAGGGGATTGGACAAAACCAATGTTTCACAGACATTATTATGTATATGAATTACCTGGGGTCTTGGTTACATGTCGATTCTTCTTTAAGAGATCTGGAGTGGGTCATAAGAATCTTCATTTCTAACATTCTTAGGTAATTCTGATACATCTGGTCAGCGGTACATACTCTAAATACTAATGCACTGGATAATATGGGAAAGTGACAGTATTTCAGTGTTGTTAATATCATAGATTCCAGAATCAGAAAGCCATGATTTTGAGTTTTAGTCTGGTATACCTTTGGTAAATTTGTTTATCCTGTCTGAGCCTTATGTTTCTCATCTGAAAATGGGAATACTATTGTATTGTCTTGGTCCAGATTAAATTAGAAGATATATATAGACTATTTGATGCAATGCAACACATAGTTAGCTCCTATATAATGCCAGTGATTTATTTCAGGTTTAACAGTATCGTATCTTCCATTTAAAGGATTATATTATTCTGATTTATTTCTAAGTGTATCAGAATAGTAAAAAGACAAAAACCACAATGTGAAAATCAATGACAGTACCTTTTATTGTTCTGATAGTAACTTTAGTAAACTTGAGCCGCCTCAGCCCAGTGCAAAATTATCCATCTGGTGAACAACTCTTCATCCTTCAAAATGCAACTAAAAGATTCAGCATACCATCTATTCTTTGCCTTCCCAATCATAATTAGAGAATTATCACTCAAATATTTGGTACCTTTGCTATTCTTACTGCATATGCATTTCTTAAAGCATCATCATAAAGTTATGAAAATCACCACTTTGCTATTTCTTCTCTTTTGAACTGGGAATTTCTTGAATTTAGGTACCAATTATTATCACACATTGTATCCCTAGCATCTCTAACATGTAGCATGATAAATTATTGATCTTTCAAAATAATCAATGAGTAAAAAAAATAGATGAATATTCAAATCGATAATGAAAAGAGGAAAAGTCAGTCCTTGGTGCTCACATTTTTCCTTTTATACTCTTCCTGCCTCGTTCTGGAATGTTCTATCTTATTGGGGTGGCGTTTTGCCTCTAGATGCTATGATGAGACACTTGATTAAGAAGTTTTCAATAGATTTAATGCTTCTGTTTGAGGAGTTTGCTTTTGAACCAAGGTCTGTAGTAGATATGCAGATGCATAGGAAGCTGTATCACTGTATAACAGCAGACTAAGAATTAAGAGAGGGGATACATATTTGGAGCAAGTGCAGGTCAATTCATGTATTCTCCAAATGATGAATAATCAACTCTATTTGTTCATGAGTCAGCCTGCACTGATTCAAGAGTGAAAATTAGGAATAAAGAAATTTCCCTATTTGTGTTTGTGCTACTGTTTTATGGGAAGGCGCTTTCTTTTGTTTTGGCACCAACTGCAGGCCTACTCCACTCAACCAGAGGGCCTTATGCAGAATGTAAGTGAGCATGCTTTGAGAAAATCCAAATGGCTGGGAAGTTAGATATCCATTTCTAAGGACTTTTAGAGGGCATCTTATCCATCTCTCTGTCTTTAGAGATAACAGCTTTCATAATGCAGGGAAGTCTGATGCTCATAGCATTCTTGTGGACTGAGACCCTTTGGTTTATAATTCTCTCTCTCTCTCTTTCTCTCTCTTTTTTTTTGCAAATAATTACAATTAGTACACTGGAAAATAAGGCCAGGCATAGTACTGCCCTTGTCCTGCTGACAGTGACAGCTACTAGAATTGAAAGCAGAGTAGAAAGATCAATCTCTGTAACTCCTCTTGAAATAAACTAAAAACTGAAGGAAAAAAAATGTGGGGTTTTTTTTTATTCTGTAATGATGATGGTAATGCTAACGATTTATAGTAGTTACTATTTATTAGATATTTATTAGGCACTGTAGTAACTTCTGTAAAGCCATTATCATTTTCATTCATTTTTCGTCTTTATTAAACTTGTGAGAAATGGGTATTATTATACCACTTTAGATAATGGGGAAATTGTCTTAGAGAGGTTAAGTAAGGTAACGAATGTTATATCTCTGTGCCTACAAAGTCCTGCTCTGCACTGCAAAGTTCTATGTCTCCCTGCCCACAGAAGCATTGTGATACTTGTTTCCAAGATGGCAGCATCATTTGTGGAAAATCCTAGAGATCATACAAAGATACATTGGAGGTGAAATCTCCATATAGAATATGTAGCTCTTTGAATCTTAAATGTTAACAGCAATAGTGATTTTTCTCAGTTCTCTAGCAAATAACTGAGAGGTAGAATCAGCAGATTTCCCTACATGTCTCTCCAAAGCTGCTCATGGGGTTTCATTCTCAGTGCTAGCAACTAAATTCTTTAAATAGCCCTGCCTGTGCTTTGTGACTTTCATTATAGTTCCCTTCCTAGGGCCTGTAGGCTGAGACTGTGGGAACCATATGGCTGAATGTAAGTTTAACCCTTGAATGAGCTAGAGTCAGCAGAGTCCAGCATTGGGGTCTGCAATAACCATCTCTTCTGTGGCCTTACTTAATATAGCTCTTTAGCTTCTCCCTTGCCCTTAAATTAAGAGGCCTCTAACATGTGGATGTTTTTTGGTATTTGTTTTTTCTTTTTCTACGTTAAGTACAGCTGAGCCCATCGAGAGTCTGGCAGGCCCAATGCCCAAGTCTGTAATTGAAATTTGATGGCCTGCCTTTATATTGAACTGGTACATTTTTTTTTTCTTATTTCTCCTTTTAGAAAAATCAATAAATGGTTTATGATGCCTTTCAGAGAGATTGAATGAGTGGAAATCAGGTTTAGCCATATTATTATGGCAACTAACAATACGATTTCAAATATTGTATCTGGTCCCCAGTTGTATATTAGGTCAGTATTTCCTGATTTTTTATCAGGGAGATATGCTTTCCTCAGCTAGCATAATAACAATTTTTTGAACATCAAATTTTGGCCTGGCATGTAGAATTAGATAGGGGTGTGTGTGTATGTGCACACGTGTGTATATGTGCATATATTCATACATACATATGTGCATATATGCAGGTATGTATGCACATAATATACCTCTATGCAGATAAATGCTGTTTTTACTATGCTCCCACTACACAAATGGGAAAATTGACGGGTGCCTGTTTGGCTCAGTCTGTTAAGCATCTGACTTTGGCGCAGGTCTTGATCTCACAGTTCGTGGGTTCCAGCCCCACGTTGGGCTCTGTGCTGACAACTCAGAGCCTGAAGCCTACTTCAGATTCTGTGTCTCCCTCTCTCTCTCTCTGCGCCTTACCCGCTCATTCTCATTCTCTCCATCTCTCTCTCTCTCTCTCTCTCTCTCTCTCTCTCTCTCTCTCGATCTCAAAAATAAGTAAACATTAAAAAAACATTTTAAAAAACTGGGAAAATTGAAGCTTACAACTTTCTCAAGACCTACTGCTTTTGAATAGGTAAGATTTCAACCTTGTAGTCTGGCTTTAAAGCATATGGTCATTGTTTTCTATCATTCTACTTCCTCCAACTTATTTTTTAAGTGCAAACATTCTTTCTTCACTTTGGCTTACTCCCACTGAGAACGTGCCCTAGGCTCCTGGTCATCTGAGTACAGATGCCTGGTGAAACGGTAACTCACCTTGTTCACAGCCCTTTGTCTGTTTTGCCCAGCTTCCTGCCCTTCCTAGTCCTTTCCTTATTCCTTAAATTCTAGCTCCTGGGAGATGTGAAATCAAACATCAGACACCTGAGCCTGTGCCTAGCTGAAGAGCCATGATTGATTGCTAGGCCCTAATTACTTAGAAGGTTTGGGAGTGGGTGCAAGAATAGAGATGATCACAGAACAGTTAAGAAGAGATTTGTTTCTCTTTTTGCTGCTCCCCTGTCATGTGCAAATGTTGTTGGTTTCCTTTCAGCCTGTATGTGATTAAGAATCCTGCTGAGATGACACTTGGTTTGAAGAGCCAAGTGTTGTGCTTGTATTTCCGCAGGTAATTCGCTGTGGATTCATGGGAAGATCATCTTCATTTTATAGGAACAAGCCTTTCCATAATCTTTTAAAAAATCTGTAACAATTGCCATGACTACAATAAGGTGAAATTTTCTGATGAGAATATAATTGATGAAATGTTATTTTGTGTTTCATTAATTTGTACTTTGACTCTCAGGTTTTCACTTACCTTGCAACTTCTCTTAAACACATACAAGAAAACCATCCTGATGATATTTAATAACCAAGAAAGTAAACATAGCATTTAGGTAATTTATTTAGCTAAATTCAGGTATCGTCATTAGAACCTTTATGTATATCACTGAGAGAAGAGTTAAAATTAAATTGTTCTAAAGAAAATAACCTACACAGGTTCACAAGATTTAAAATTGTAAGAGTGACCCCTAGTGACTATGTAACTGCTTAAATCTTTACTGAAATTCAATACAGTGTTAAATGTGAACATTCAAAGAAAAAAAAGGGCATGCTTCATCATTAAAAAAAAAGTTATTCATCTTGAATTCAGTAGTTACATTTTGAAAATAATGTGATTTTATAACAAAACGTGGATTTCTTCCTGGTAAAATATATATGCATTTGTCTATCCATCCTTCAGTTCAAATGAGTAAACCTGCATTGTGAACCTACTGGATGAAAAGTACAGTGAAGTCCCTGAGGATGATGAGATAAAGGTCTCCTCACTGTTTCTATGTTGCTCACAGACTGATGAGGAAAGAGACAAACAAAATGGACCATTTAGGTCAGTAGGGGTAAGAGGCATCAGTGTAACAACAGAGTGTAATGTTGGGGGCTCTAAGAATAGGACTGCCTGTCCTATTCCTGACAGGAATAGGGCTGCCTGTCCATTCCTGAGCAAGGGCTCAGGGCTGTCTGTCCATTCCTGAGCAGAGTGGGTCAGAGTGAGAGTTCACCCTATGGGAAACAAGAGAGCCAGGTAGCTGGGCACAGACACAAGAAAGCAACACAAGTCTGTGTAGAAACTGCAAGTATTTCAGCAGGGTTGGAGCATATAAAGTTATCAAGATATGCAAAATAGGCTTGTGACATGGGCCTGAGATAGCTCAGGAAAGGCCTTGTGCACAATTCTTGGGCATTCTGCTGAAGGCAATGGGAATTGACTTGAGTAAGGAAGTAATGCAAATAAATCTGCACTTTGGAAGAATCTTCCGCCCTCAGAGAAGTGCATAGTCTTTGGGTGATCAAGTTAGAGACCAAATTGGCAGCTTTCAGTATCTCCACCTTGCAATTGTTATGGTTATTCTCCCTTTGGCTAGATCACAGATATCTGGGCAAATGCTTTATATACTTCATTCAAATTTGCTAGTAGACACAGAATGCCTTCAAAAAATATATGATAAATGGATTTGAACATTACATAATTTTCATCTGGTACAAAGGTACAAACCATATCTATGTGTTCGTATTTACGTATATAAATACAAACATACACTCACTAGCACACACATATGATATTTAATAATTAAAATGTATATTTTAGTGTTATAGACATATAAACATTTATTCAGATATAGTAACTGTATAAACTATGATATGGCATTTCATTTAGAAGCAAGCCTTTTAAAAATCTTCATTACATGGAGATTTTTTAATGAACTACATTGTAGCTGAAGAAAGTGTTGTATGCCTCGATTGTCCAGATAAGAAATCTAAATCTAGAGGCGCCTGGGTGGCTCAGTCGGTTAGGTATCCAACTTCAGCTCAGGTCAGGAGCTCATGGTCCGTGAGTTCGAGCCCCATGTCGGGCTCTGTGCTGTCAGTTCAGAGCCTGGAACCTGCATCAGATTCTGTGTCTCCATCTCTCTGTGCCCCTCCCCTACTCACACTCTGTCTCTCTCTGTCTCTCAAAAAATGAATAAACATTAAAAAAATTTAAAAAAAAATCTAAAACTGTAGGCTTTGTATTAATGATTGAATCTTCACCTTTCTCTTACATGAGAACACTTACTTCACCTTGCTTTCTGGCAGTTTGGTAGGGCTTCCGTAACAAAAGACCATAGGCTGGGTGACTTAAACAATAGATACTTACTTTCTCACATTCCCGGAGGCTGGCAGTTTAAGATCAAGGTGTTGGCAGATTTGGTATCTCACTTTGTCCTCACATGACCTTTCTCTGTGCATGTGGACCCCTGGTGTCTCCTTCTCTTCTGAGGACACCAGCCATATCTGATTTAGGGCCTCACCCTCATTCACTCATTCAGTCTCCAAATACAGTTACATTGGGGGTTGAGACTTCAACATATGAATCTTGGGCAAACACAAAATGCTTTTTCCAAACTCATACTTTATGGAAAGCTCTTGAGCACAATCATAAGTATGGTTTTTGGTAGCAGGAAAAGCAGTTGTGCTAGAAACTATCATGGAGGCAGTAGTGTGTTGCTCAGTGCTCTCTTCAGAATTGAGGCACTTATTCCTCCAGCTCCTAGAGCGCCACCACCTGGCGGTTCAAAGTCGAGTCCCTTTTCACAGGTTCCCAAATCCAAATGTAATTGCCTTCCCCAAAGTTATATCCCTTGCTTGGTGGCAATCCCAGTCCAAAGACTAATCAATTTAGGCCCCTAATATTCAACATGGATGGATTGATGGATGAAGCAACTCTGAAGGGATATCTGAGGTCCAGACATACTCATGACGTTGACTTAATTCTTCATTGAGTCTGCACTGCAGCCCACTTCTATCTTATGTTGAATCCTGCTTTCTACATTTCCGTTCCACAGTGTAAACAGAAAGGGAAAACATTCCATTGGCTCTGAACACTGAGAATATGTCTCATTTTTTTTCTCAGGGAATCCAAGCAAATTTATTTCAAACATAGATTGTCAAACAGAACTGATATAATCCATTTTCATGCCATCAAGCCTTAGAAATCAAAGAAATAGTTCATATCTGTATTATGTTTTTAATTATTATTGAGTATTCTCTAGTTGCTAATTTGGTTTACATACCAAGATGATAGAAACACTTTGAGGACAGGAATTTTATTAAAATGATCCTCTATTGCATTCATAACAGCAAACAATATACCTAGCATATTGGGGATACTGAAAAATTATAGCAAAACTATGATTTACTGTATCTTCTCTAGAAAGCAAATAAAAATATTGGTATATCTATGAATGTGCATTGGTCACATATATATTAAAGCCTGGGTCAAAAGCTATTCCTCCATGATGTTTTTATTGACATATACCAGGTAAAATAATCAATTCTCACTGAACATTCTCTCTTGCTCCTTTGCACTATCTTAGTTCCTACCATCTATTGTAGTTATCTGGCTTCCTTTGCTACAGTTTTCAGTGGACAACAAAGAAGAAAGTTGAAAGAGGGGGATAATGTTCATTCCCCTTTATAAGTCAAGAAGATGTGGTGGAGGTGGGCCAGATATGGATGGTACCTTTTCAAAGCATCAACACTTGGATGCACCCTGGGATTTGTAGCTCTCTCTACATTGATCAGAAATGTAGCTTTTATTGTGGTATCCCTACTCTAAGAACTGGTTCACTTAATGTTACAGTTAACTTCGAATGGCTTTAGACTTTTATCCCTTCTTCTTGCCTTAAGTTTCAAATAGCTGGATTTCAACCCTCAGAATAGAAGGGTAGAGGTGGACAGGAACCCTTTCAACTAATGCAACCATATCCCTGATATTAACCTGTTCTCAAAGGTAATAAACCATACCCACCTCCTTTCTGACAATCTTACAGATCAAGGACACCGGCTAGTTTTACAGCAGCCACTTTTGTCTGCCTGAGCCCACACCTTTATTCTAACAGGCCTGTCTATGCATGAAGTGGCAGGAAGGAGATCAGTACAAACTTTACATTAAAAAAGTGCCAAATCCAAGCCCCCTGCTCTGACTCATGCTCTCATCTAATTCTGGTCCATGTGTAGTTCTTGAGATCTGAAATTCCTTTCTCACAAAACTGGGCTTGCCATGAAACATTGGTGGTGGAATTCAGTTCCTGTGTGTCAAATGCTCAGCTTTCTATAGGACATAGCTAGAACTCACACCATGACTTTCTGTGCTTTATAATATTTGAGATAATGAGCTGTTTTTAACTAATACTGTTAGTTAACTTCAGTATTAATTTGGGTTCCCAGAAATAGATACTGAGGTGGAGATCTATTTGCAGGGTTTTTATCAGTGAGTATTTTCATCAACACTGTTCTAAATAAACTGTGGGGTGGGGATGATTTTTATGCTCCTGCCTGGGAAAGTCATTTGAAGTGGGATGCTCTCCCCAGCCCTACTTGGGGCAAGGATATAATCTTGACACAACAACTTTCTTCTTCTGAGGGAATTCTGCCCAAGGTGCTTAACAGCTGAGGGTTGTCAGCTGATAGCTGTGCTTATTGCTAAGGAATAAGTCCTCTGTCTCAAAGGGAGATATGGACCATATTCTACATGGTCCACTATATTTGGTAAGATTCAAGATCCTGTCCACAGGGGAAAATGTTTTAATACATTATTATTTGGAGTTGCATCCTAAGAAGTGTTCAATCTGGTGACCTTGTGAGAGTAGGGTAATGTTCTGAAAGTGTGATCCTGGAAACACCACTACTGAGGGGGAAAATGTTAAACACTTATTTAAAATACATCCCCTCAAAAATACTAAGAATCTTTGGAGATAGGTTCAAGGATATTCTCTTAGTTAGCATCCTCCCCCAAACCAGATGAAATAGGCCCTCCTAAATTCTATGGAAAGGGCTGCTGTGTAAGGGGATGTCCCCTCCAGGTACTTCCTAAGTCAAAGGCATCTCTATTCATAGTTGTGTGTATATGTATTTGTGTTTTGAATGAATGATAATAATTCACTTTGATAACGTGTCACACATAGTACATTTAAGAGCATGTGGTATTTTTAAACTCATTTTGATTAACACTTTTGCTATTTGAGGATCCATGATATTTTTTGTCAAAATAGACTTTGAACGAGTGTTGAAAAATCTTTGAATGTAGAGAAAATCCATTGGAGTATGAAGCATTTAGCAATAATCAGGCATTAGTAAGCAACTTCATATACAAAGTCATTTGAAGAGCTTTAGGAAAATGGGAATTTGAATAGTGGGCAAGAGTGAATCGCTAGCTAGTGACACCCAGCCTGTAATAACCTAGGATCTATCTCACAAAATGGTTTTATGGTGCTCGCTTCGGCAGCACATATACAAAATGGTTTTATGCATGGGACTATGGGAGGTGATACAAATTTGTTGTTCAAGATAGGCAATGATTTTTTAAATTACTATTATTACAACAAATATCTTTATTTCCATTAAAATCTCAGCCCTATCAGCCCCCATGCCTTCACATATCTACTCAGTACTGATGATTCTAAATTTATATCTTTATCCCATATATCTTTGCTAGACTTAACTAAATTTATTAATTCAGATACCTGTGTGAAATCTCTACTTAAGTATCACCTGAACATTGGCATGACCAAAAGCAAACCTTTTATCCTCTCTTTCCATCCCCTTGACTGATTTCTTTGGCAGTCTTCCCCATTTCGGTAAATGATGCGATCATATAGAAATTGCTGAAACAAAAACTCGAAAATGAACTTTGTTTTATTACTACCTCAAACCTTACCTATTCCTAAAATAGTTTAATAGCTTCCAACTTGTCGCTCACTCTTCTCTCCACTCTACCCCCATGTTTTCTCTCCACAGCAACCAGTGCCATCTTTAAATAGCATGTATACATATATACATGTGCTATTTACATATGTATATGAGTACATATATACACATATTTTGTATATATGTATTTATATACATTTTTATATATATACATATTTTGTATATATGTATATATACATATTTATATATTCCATATATATGCTATTTAAAGATACATGCTATATATATATGTATAAGTTATATATGTGTATGTATGTATATATATATATATATATATATATGTATAAGTTTTTATATATTTTATAATGCATCAATGCCTACCGTAGCCTACAAGTTTTACTTGATGGGCCCTGCTTGTCTTCCCGAATCTTGTGTCATTCTTTACTTGGTCATTCTTTAGGGCACACAGACATTCTCATTGATTCTAGAAAACAAAGGAGTTAATTTCCATTATGGAAACTCTTTTCTTTCTGCCTATTTTCCCTAGAATGTTCTGACTCCAGATTCTCACGAGAAGGGAGTCTTAGTACTATTCATACCTCTGCCAAAATGTTCTGTTTTAACCTGGCTTTCCCTGACAACCCAATCTACTTTAGCTTAGTTACCCTTTCTCTTCATTTTTTTTTCCAACAACCAACTTGTTTTATAGGTTATATTTACCAGTATACTATTTAATATTGTTTATTAATGTGTTAATATTCTTCTTCCCCCAAGAAAGCAAACTCAACAGAGGAAGTATCTTGCTTGACTTATTGGTCACCATGTTTCAGCTTCAGGAATAATGCTTTGTGTATTAAAAAGGCTCAACAAATGTTTTTTTTGGTTTTGGTTTTAAATTTACATACAAGTTAGCATATAATGACGTAATGATTTCAGGAGTAGAATCCAGTGATTCATCCCCTACATAACCCTACATATAATATCCACTGCTTATCCCATTAAGGGTCTTCCTTAATGCCCCTTGCCAATTTAGTCCATTCTCCTACCCACAACCCCTCCAGCAAATCTCAGTTTATTCTCTATATTTAAGTGTCTTTTAGGTTTTGTTCCCCTCCCTGTTTTTATATTATTTTTGCTTCCTTTCCCTTATGTTCAACTGTTTTGTATCTTAAATTCCACATATGTGTCAAGTCATATGATGTTTGTCTTTCTCTTACTAATTTCTGTTAGTATTGACATTTTAATGATATTTCTTCTTCCAATCCATGAGAATGGAATATTTTTCAATTTTTTTGGGTCTTCTTCAATTTCTTTCATAAGCTTTTATAGTCTTCAGTGTATAGATTTTTTACCTCTTTGGTTAGGCTTATTCATAGGTATTTTATGGTTTTTGGTGCAATTGTAAATGGGAATAATTCCTTGATTTCTCTTTCTGCTGCTTTACATGCAACCGATTTCTGTGAATTGATTTTATATGCTGTGACTTTGCTGAATTCATGGATCAGTTCTAGCGGTGGAACCTTTTGGGTTTTCCATATAGAGTATCATGTCATCTGTGAAGAGTGAAAGTTTGACTTCCTTCATGCTGATTTGGTTGCATTTCTTTGTGTTGTCTGACTGCTGAGGCTAGGACTTCCAATAGTGTGTTGAATAACAGTGGTGAGAATGGACATTCCTGTCGTGTTTCTGACCTTAGGGGGAAACCTCTCAGTTTTTCCCCATTGAGGATGATATTAGTGATGGGTCTTTCATGTATGGCTTTTCTGATTTGGAGGTATGATCCTTCTATCTCTACTTTCTTGAAGGTTTTTATCAAGAAAGGATGCTGTATTTTGTCAAATGCTTTCTCTGTATCTATTGAGAGGATCATGTGGTTCTTGCCCTTTCTTTTATTAATGTGATGTATCACATTGTTTGATTTGCAGACATTGAACCAGCCCTGCATCCCAGGAATAAATCCCACTTGATTGTGGTGAATAATTCTTTTAATGTATTGTTGGATCTGGTTGGCTAGTAGCTTGTTGAGAAATTTGTGTCCCTGTTCATCAGGGAAATTGGTCTGTATTTCTCCTTTTTTACTGGGATCTTTGTCTGGTTTTGGAATCAAGGTAATGCTGGCCTCATAGAATGAGTTTGGAAGTTTTCCCTCCATTTCTGTTTTTTTGAAACAGCTTCAAAAGAATAGGGGTTAGCTCTTAAATGTTTGGAAGAATTCCTCTGAAAAGCCATCTGACTCTGGACTCTTGTTTTTTGGGAGATTTTTTATTACTAACTCAATTTCTTCCCTGGTTATCATGGGACTATTCAAATTTTCTATCTCTTCCTGTTTCAGTGTTGGTAGTTTATATGTTACTAGGAACTTGTTTATTTCTTCCAGATTGCTCAATTTATTGGCATATAATCGCTCATAATATTCTCTTATTATTATTTGTATTTCTGCTGTGTTGATTGTGATCTCTCCTCTTTCATTCTTAATTTTATTTATTTGGCTCCTTTCCTTTTTCTTTTTGATCAAACTGGCTAGGGGTTTATCAATTTTGTTAATTCTTTCAAAGAATCAGCTCCTGATTTCATTAATCTGGTCTACTTTTTTTTTTTTTTTAATAGCATTGATTTTGGCTTTAATCTTTGTTATTTCCTATCTTCTGCTTCATGTGCTGTTTTTTTTTTTTTTTTCCATCTCTTTAAGGTATAAGATTAAGTTGTGTATCTGAGACAGGCCTGGACTCCTTTCTTCATTAGGAAGGCCTGGATTGCTATATACTTCCCTCTTACCACTGCCTTTGCTGCATCCCAGAAGTTTTGGGCTGTCGTGTTTTCATTTTCATGGGCTTCCATGTACTTTTAATTTCCTCTTTAACTTCTTGGTTAAACCATCATTCTTGAGTAGGATGTTCTTTAATCGCCAACTATTAATTGTCTTTCCAAATTGGATGGTTTGTACATTGCTGTAAGTGGGGTGTTGAAGTGCCCTACTGTTATGGTATTATTCTCAATGAGTTTCTTTGTGTTTGTGATTAACTGACTTATATATTTGGGTGCTTCCATATTGGTGGCATAAATGTCTACAGTTGTTAGATCTTCTTGGTGGATAGACTCCTTAATTATGATATAATTCCCTTCCTCATCTCTTGTTATGGTCTTTATTTTAAAATCTAGATTGTCTGATGTAAGTATGGTTACTCAGGCTTTCTTTTGGTGACCATTAGCGTGATAGATGGTTCTCCATCCCCTTTCAATCTGAAGGGACTTTAGGTCTAAAAAGGGTCTCTTGTAAACAGCATACAGATAGATCTTGTTTCCTTATCCATTGTGTTACCCTGTGTCTTTTGATTGGAGTATTTAGTCCATTGACATTTAGGGTGACTACTGAAAGATAAGAATTTATTGCCATTGTGTTGCCTGTAGAGTTGGAGTTTCTGGTGGTGTTCTTTGGTCTTTCCAGTCTTTGTTGCTTTTGGGCTTCTTTGTTTTATCTTTTCTCCCTTCAGAAAGTCTCCTTTAAAATTTCTTGCAGGGCTGGTTTAGTGGTCACAAACTCCTTTAGTTTCTGTTTGTCTGGGAAACATTTCATCTCTCCTTCTATTAGAATGACAGCCTTGATGGATAAAGAATTCTTGGCTGCATATTTTTCTGATTCAGAACATTGAATATATCCTGCCATTCCTTTCTAGCTTGCCAGTTTCTGCTGTGAACCTGATCTGTCTTCCCTTGTAGGTTAAGGTCTTTTTGCATTACTGTTTTCATGATTCTTTCCTTGACTGAGTATTTTGTGAATTTGACTATGATATGCCTTGTTGATGGCTGTTTTTGTTGAATCTAATGGGAGTTGTCTGTGCTTCCTGGATTTTGATGCCTGTGTCTTTCCCAGCTTAAGAAAGTTTTCTGCTATGATTTGCTCCTATAAGCATTCTACTCATTTTTCTGTCCTCGTCTTCTGAGACTTCTATGATTCAGATGTTACTCCTTTTTTTAATGAGCCACTGAGTTCTCTAATTCTTATATAGTGCTCCTTTTCCTTAGGTTCTCTCTTTTTTCTGCTTTATTATTCTCCATAATTTTATCTTTTATATCGCTGATTCACTGCTCTGCTTCATCTATCTGTGCCGCCGTGGCATGTATTTGAGATTGCATCTCAGTAATAGCATTTTTAACTTCATCCTGACTAGATTTTACTTCTTTTATCGCTGCAGAAAGGGATTCTATGCTTTTTTTTCACCCATCTAGTATTCTGATCATCGTGATTGTAAATCTATTTCAGACATCTTTCTTATATCTGTGTTGATTAAGTCCTTGGCTGTCATTTCTTCCTATTCTTTCTCTTGGGGTGAATTCCTTCTTTTTGTCATTTTGGAGGAAGAAAATTAATAAAATAAAAAATTAAAATTAAAAAATTAAAAACAACAGAAAAATCAAATAGAAAAAGCTAGATCCTAGGTGTGTTTTGGTCTAGTTGTTGAAAGAAGCTTGTAGAATAGAGAAAAAAGGGAGAGAAAAGATAAGAAAGTTTTAAGAAATGTATACAATAAAATAGAATGAAATGAAATGATGAAAGTAAAATAGAATAAAAAATTTACAAATACAATTATAGTAAAAAATTAAGCTTGTTTATAAAAACAATATTTTTTTCTCTTTCTGTATCCTTGAATAAGAAAAGAAAAAGAAAAAAAACCGAATAGATGGACCATCAAACAGAGTGAAATCTGAATGAAGTTACATACAGTTTCCCCTAGAAATCAAGCTGTGAAATACTCTATAGTCTGTACACTAACCTGGCAGAGAGACTTGTGGTTGTCATCTAAGTCTTGGTTGGCACAGTTGCATGGGGCTTGGTGTAATGGCTCTGTTACCCACTAGGTGGCGCTGCTTATTGGGGTGGGTTGGTGTGGCATGCCTGCATGTGTATGCGCAGGAGAGGTGAAAATGGCTTCACCCAGCTTCGCAGTCTCTGGCACCAGAATTCTGTGCTCTTACCGACCAGCCAATAGGCACCCCTCCTTTGTCGTTGGCTTCTGTCCATTCCCCGGCTTCTATACTGTCTGCAACCAAGCCATCAACCTGCCAGGAGGCACCTCTTTCTTGAATTTTGTCTCAGATGGGGCTGTGTTTTCAAACCCTCACTTCTCAACGCCCTGCAGCTTGGGCCTGCTCTAACCCTCTGAAGCAGGGTCTCACTGAGCAATGGCCAGGTGCCAACTTGTCCCAAAGAATGCTCATGTAACTGTGCTGCTGCAAAAGCCCAGAGACTGCATCTGGGTACCAGCCTGCTCCTGAAAAAGTTCAAATAATCGTGTAGCAGCAGCAGTTCAGAGACTGTGGCAAATCACAACACACAGCTGGTACCAGGCTTCACTACACGCTAGATTCCTTGTTCCAACACCTGCAAATATGGCTGTTCTCCTGGGTCCCCTGGAAACTTTTTCCTTAGTGAGTCTGCACAGTATCTACCAAAGTCTTCCCAGCAAGAGAACTGCCTCTCCCCATGTGGCTCAAGGACCCCTCAGACCTTGCTGTCTGCTCCTGGGGATTTGCCCTTCCCACCAGAGCACAGCCAGGTATCAAGCTGCGGAATTTCCCACTCTCTGCTCCCCTGTTTATAGAGTCCTAATGGTATTCAAACACTCTCCTTTCTCCTTTCTCCCTTTTTTGTTCAGACCCTTTGGGGTGTTTCCATTCTTTCTCTTTCTCTCCAGCTGCGTTAGTGGGGAGTGCTTTCCCTGTACTCTTCTCCCTGTTTCTGTCCTCTCCCCACAAACAAAAACAGCTCCCTACCCTCGAGGGTTCTGTCTCCCTCATTTCACCTCTCTGCGCCACATACCTGCTAACTTCTGTGGCTCAAGTTATGCAGATTATTGTGTTAATCCTCAGATAAATTTTATAGATGGGCAAAATTGTTTGTTGCTGATCTAGTTGTGTTTCAAGTACGAGAGAAACAGAGAACTTTGACGCTGCTCTGCTATCTTGGCCCCCTCCAACAAATATTTTTGAATTAACAACTTAATACTGATCATTGATCAGTTAACATTGATCACGTTAATAACATTTGCCTACATTTATTTGGTGCTTGGTGTGTACCAGTGATGACTTCACCAAAAAACTACTAGAACTGATAAATGAATTTAATAAAATCATAGGATAGAAAATCAATATACAGAAATTTGTTGCCTTCTGTACGCTAATAATGAAGTAACACAAAGAGAAATTAAGAAAACCATCCCATTTACAATTGCACCAAAATAATAAAATACCTAGGAATAAACCTAATCAAAGAGGTAAAATACCTTTACTCTAAGAACTATAAAACATTGATGAAAGAAACTTAAGTCAACACAAACAAATGGAAAGATATTCCATCCTCATGGATTAGAGGAACAAATATTATTAAAATGTCCATACTACCCAAAGTAATTTGCATATTTAATTCATTCCCTATCATAATACCAACAGCAGTTTTCACAGAACTGAAACAAATAATCCTCAAATTTGTATGGAACCACAAAAGACCACAAGTAGCCAAAACAATCTTGAATAAGAAAAATAAAACTAGAAATATCATAATCCCAGATTTCAAGATATACTACAAAGCTGTAGTAATCAAACCAGCGTGGTATTGGCATAAAAATAGACACATAAATCAATGGAACAGAATATTCCAGAAATAGACCCATGAGTATATGGCCAATTAATCTTTGACAAAGGAGGCAAGAATATGCAATAGGAAAAAGAGTCTTTTCAATAAATGGTGTTGGGAAAACTGGACAGCTGCATGCAACTGGACCACTTTCTTACACCATACACAAAAAAATATTCAAAATGGATTAAGAACCTAAATGTGAGAACTGTAACCATAAAAGTCCTAGAAGACAACTCAAGCAGTAATCTTTCTGATAATTGCTGAGGCAATTTTTAGGTATGTCTTCTGAGGCAAGAGAAACAAAAGCAAAAATAAACTATTGGAACTACACAAAAATGAAAAAACCATTGCATAGCAAAGGAAACAAAAAGACAACCTACTGAATGGGGGAAGATATTTGCAAATGACATATCCAGTTAAGGTTTAGTATCCAAGATATATAAAGAACATATATAATTCAACCCCTCCCTCCCCCCCAAAAAAATAATGCAATTAAAAACTGGGCAGAAGATATGAACAGACATTTCTCCAAAGACATACACATGAGCAACAGACATATGAAAAGGTGCTCCACATCACTCATCATCAGAGAAAAGCAAATCAAAACTATAATAAGATGCCATACCTGTCAAAATGGTTAAAATAAAAAACATAGGAAACAGTAAGTGTTGACGAGGATGTGGGGAAAAAGGAACCCTCATGCACTGTTGGTGGGAATACCAACTGGTGCAGCCACCGTGGAAAACAGTATGGAGGTTCCTCAAAAAAATAACAAAAAATAAATAAATAAATAATAAAATTACCATGTAGTCCAGTAATTCCACCACTGATTACTTACCCCAAAGAATATGAAAACACTAATCAAAAAGATATGCAACCTTGTATTTATAGCAGCATTATTTATACTAGCCAAATTACTGAAGCAGCTGAAGTGTCTGTTGATAGGTGAATAAAATAAGAAAATGGAAATAAATATAAATATATGAATATTTATATAAATATAACCATAAATATATGTTGGAATATTACTCAACCATGTTAAAGAATGAAATCTTGCCATTTGCAACAATATGGATGATTGCGATTGAATAATACTAAGTGAAATAAGTCAGTCAGAGAAATAAAAATACCATATAATTTCACTCATGTGTGGCATTTAAGAAACGAACGAAGAAGGAAAGAGACAAACCACAAAACAGACTCTTCACTATAGAGAACAAACTGATGGGGTTACCAGAGGGGAGATGAAGGGAGGATGGGTGAAATAGTTGAAGGGGAAAAGAATACACCTATCATGATGAGCAGTGAGTAACATATAGAACTGTTAAATAACTATATTGTATTTATAAAACTAATATAACATTATATATTAATTATAAAAAATAAATATCTACCAGTTATGAGCCACTGAAATGCAGTATTACATCCCACCTTTACATGACCTTATGAGATACCACTATGCTAAAGAAAAAATAAAATTATAGTTTTATCCGGTATAATTTAATTTAATAATTTTGCATATGACTTAATTTATAATATTAAAGAAATGAGGTCACTAATTTTTAATGAAATTTTACTTCATTTTATGATGAAAAGAATATGCTAGAGTTATATTTGTTAATTGGAGTGTTCGTATAGAATCTTGGATATGGCAAGAGTCTACTTACTTAAAATTGATCTGTATCCGGAAGTAAAAAATGTGTTAGTCATACACAGTTGACTCCATTTTGCTAATGGAGCTTATTTAAGACCTTTTAACCAGAGTTTTTTTCTTCTATTAGTATAAAGTGTTGTGAAAATTTTCTCAAATTATCGTGGAAAATATTTCACAGAGGAAGTAATCGTTGATCATAGAATCTCATTGAGCAATACTTTTGGAAAACAAATTAAATTATGTTACAATGGTTTATTGATGGTAAATATATACTCCAGTATTTAGGTACCAAGTTTTATATGTTTCTAGAACTTGGACCTATTAAAACTTATAAGAAATACCCCATTAACATTAGAGTATTAAGTAGAATTGCAATTTTCTAAATTATCACTTTAGTGAAGTTGGACAAAGATACCAAGAATTTCAAGGTTAGGATTTCTGATGATTTCTGTGAATGTTAGCTAACTATATTTACTGTTGTGCTCTCTCTCTAAATATGTTGAATATGAAATATATGCTATTAATTTAAGTAAATGAGCTCGGCATTTAAGCATGTTGCATAATAACTAGACTTAATAAGTAAACTTTTTTTTAATGGGGGGTATTAATTTTCCCTAATCCCCAAAAAATCTGAGATTAGGGTCAGAGAAGGAATGAATAACCAGTTTTGATCTGAATGCCTCTTTTACCTTATTTTTTTTCTTTATGATTTTTACAGTTGATAAAATGAATTTTAATAGCAGGAGAGATGGAGCTACTAAATTCCACATCCTCTCAACCATTCTGTTTAGTGAATATCATGATCCATAAACTTTAATATAGAAAGTAGGGACTTGGATAATTAAGTAAATTCTCAAACAAGATTTAAAACTTAAGTTCACATTCAGGTCTTTGTACTTTAATTCCAGAATCCATTAGCAAACACCTGACCTGAATCTGTAGTACTCCTTGACCTGTTCTTTGCTTTATTTTTTTTCACTTCTTTTTATATAAATTCACTGCAACATTACTTGCTGATCATCACTGTGCCAGAGCCTTTATGTAGGACTACAGACATAAAAATATACAGTTGGACCTAATTCATAAATTTGTTTTGAAAATTAAATGTAACGATTTGTTTTGTAAAATGCTACATTGACTAGGTTATAGTATTCTTGAGCAAAATTTGAAATTTATCTTCTCTTCCTTCTTTAAAATAATAATAATAACTGTTATTATTATTCAGACACTATTCTTGCCCTCAAGGAATTTAAATCTAATAGAAATAACAAACATAAAGATAAATGCAATCATTATAGGAAGGAATTTTGTTAGACATAAGAGGTGTTAGGACTTTAGGAAATAATTCTTAGAGTAGTTTCCTTAAGAGATGTCCTAAACTTTGAGTATGGTTTAGTTGAGTAGAGAACAAGGAAGCCTCAACATTAAAACTTTCTTGAACAGAGACACTACATAAACTACCAGGATCTCAACTCAAATAGCCCCTGATGATGAGGACTTGATGCTGAGTAGATGGTGGTAGAAATCTCTCTCCGGGAGATCATGACCCTTCCTCTTCCATGAAAGCCAGTCCAATCCCCTGAGGTTGAAAAAGCTCCTAGCAGAATCCAAATCAATTTAGAAGTGGCAGATTTCTCTGTAAGATACATAAAGAGGAAACTTTGTGGTGGCCCACAGGGATTCCTCTTTCCCCACATACATACACTTTAGATCTAAAATGTTCTGCCCCTGATTCAACAACAGAGCTTTATAGAAGTAACAGCACGAGTAATACCTGTTTTGGACACTGCCTCTGTGAAACTGGCATTAAATCATCTGATTTCAGTTCTTCATGTCCCTACCCAATCACGGTGACTTGCCATGATTTTTTTTTCTAGTCACAGTATTACAGTATTAGTTCAGCTATGATGAATCTGATTTTCACTTAAGTCTGTGCAGATTTCCTCCTGCGAGCTGCTGCTGGTTCTGCTGGGTTCCTGCCAAAGATGCTTCCTCACCTGGAATCTTGTTTAGAGTTTCAGGCAGAAAGTTGGCAACTCAGATGTTTGTAGTCATAGTAACTCCAGGGGAAGATTAGGGGTGTACACATGTGAGAATGTTTGGCCTGTGAATATGAGGCTGTCTTTCTTGATTCATCCTTCTATCCATTCATTCACTGATTCATCCCTAAATATTCATTGAGAATCCCCTACACGCTCTACATTATGTCTGATACTGGAAATGCTGAGTTGAAAATTATTTAGGTGCTGCTGCCTTTGAAGTGATCAGTTGTTAATTGCTCACTGAGGACATGTTACTGAGACTTTTAGACATCAACCCCTCACTAGTTATCTTCTTAAAGTGCAGACAGAAGATAAATAGGAGGGGTAGCTGGGTGGCTTAGTCAGTTAAGCATTCAACCCTTGACCTCAGCTCAGGTCATGATCTCACAGTTCATGGGTTCAAGTGCTAAGTCGGGCTGTGCATTGATAGAGCAGAGTCTGCTTGGGATATTCTCTCTCTCTCTCTCTCTCTCTCTCTCTCTCTCTCCCTCCCCCTCTCCCTCCCCCTCCCTCCCTCCCTCAGTTGGTTAAGTGTTGGACTGTTGATCTCAACTCAGGTCATGATCTCATGGTTCGTGGATTCGAGCCCGCACTGGGGGCTCTTTGCTGACAGTGAGAAGCCTGCTCGGGGTTCTCTCCCTCTCACGCTCTCTCTCTGATCCCTCCTCCCCACTCTCTCTCAAAGTAAATAAATAAACTTAAAGAATTTTTTTGGTAATAGATACTTAAGAGATTTTCATTTTCATACTTTAGATAGAATGAGGGACACTGACGCTGAGCACTAATTCTGTACAAAACACACAAACACAAATATTCAGGTTTCTGTCAATTTGGTTAGCAGTAGACCCAATATTTTAAATATATGTGTATAAATGTATGTGTATATATGTGTGAATACATAGATGTATATATATATATATATATTTTATTTATGTGTGTGTGTATAGACACTATTGAAGAGAAATACAAGAAGGAAAGAGTAACTTAGCTACACTATATGAACAGTATCTGGCTTTTTATATTATGACACTGATTTGTTTTCATATGTTGGACATTCATTCTATAAAATACCATTGGGTATTGTGGATTATAGAATATGGTTTCTGTTGTGGATGTGCCAGATGTGAGAAAAAGGATTATATGTCTTCAGGCCCATCTTGAAAAGAGTTACTAATATCAACAGTTCCTCTTTCCCATTTTCAGAGCAGAAGGAAATTTAGATTCCCCTTGCAAGGAACAGCTTATCACATATGCTAGACTAAACATTCAGAAGTACAGGTGAGCTTAGAGAGAGCAGTAAGCTTCCAAAGCCCAATTCAAACACCCAGTCTTGAGCACTGCTTTCTGACAGACAACAAAAGATGTCATTCTCCAAAAAGAAAAGTTTATTTGGGATGTCACCTGTACGTTTCTCCCTCCCTTCATCCCTCCCTCCCTCCCTCCCTTCCTTCCTTCCTTCCTTCCTTCCTTCCTTCCTTCCTTCCTTCCTTCTTCCTTCCTTCCTTCCTTCCTTCCTCTTCCTTTCTTTCCCTCTCTCTCTGTCTCTCTCTCTTTCACTAACAAACATTTTCTTGCACAACAAACATTTCTCACAACTATTCTACCATTATCCATGGAAATCATAGAGAACCTTCAGAGAAATAATTGAGTCACAGTTTCCTAATAAAGATGCCATAATTTATGAAGAAGCCATATGGAGTTTCCTTTTTGGATAACTACTGGAATTTCTCTGGAAAACCAACAGTATACAGGGTTTCTCCAGGAATAGAATTGGAAATCCATAGAGTCCAGCTAATCCTAAACTTTGTTCTTCTTTTCTTTGCTTACTTCTATATATGTGCCACACTCTGGTTTGTACAAACTGCTTTTTCCCTGTTGATTCACATACAGAGCACATTTTTACTACATTAAATTGCCTCTAACCTCAAATTTCCCAGAAAGACATTCTGATTTGCTCAGCTTGCTTGAGATAGAATGTTAGTATTTAAGTAATTACTTGAAGAAGAGCTTTCTTCTCCCTCTGTGGTAGTCACTTGCTTTGTCTGATAGAGAAGTCCTCTCCTCTACATGTGCAGTTCTGTTCTGAAGCCCCACGTCATCATCATCACCATCGTCATCATCACCCAGATCATCTGATAGAATCACATCATGCCTCTCCTCCACACTTGCTTCTCCCCACCTCCACCTCATGCTAAAGGACTACTTTGGAGCAGGAGTATGCTAGGTTCTCAATGAAGCATAGCGGTGGTGATGATACTAATGTCAGCAAAACACACACACACACACACACACACACACACACACACATTGCTTTCAAATCAAGTTGTGATTAATCAATCAGAAGTCTGCTTAGGCCAAATTCATGCCCCTCACAAAGTAGATACCTAGCTGGATGTCTTAGAATAGTGCATGACAGGGTTGCTTAGGTGGCTCAGTCGGTTGAGTGTCTGACTTTGGCTCAGGTCATGATCTCGCGGTCTGTGAGTTCAAGTCCCGCGTCAGGCTCTGTGCTGACAGCTCAGAGCCTGAGGCCTGCTCCGTATTCTGTGTCTCCCTCTGTCTCTGCCCCGCTTATGCTCTATCTCTCTCTGTCAAAAATAAACATTAAAAAAAAAGAAGAGTGCATGACATATATTGCTCAATAAATATTAGGTAATATTATTATTTATTTACCCATAGATAGTAGTTTGAAGTATAAATAGAAGCCTTCCTATGCAAGCTGTGTGTGTGTGTTTCCCAATATCCTTTTTTTGTTTTGCCTAAGCCATTTCCCACCATTCCAAATGGCATTTCATGAACATGCCTTGGTGTTTATACATTTGTGTTCTGGGGGCAAGACAGTATGATATAAATTCCTCAAAAATTGCTTAATACTGGTAACTGGTGCTGCTGGAAAAGATAGTAAAAAACTTAAGTCTTTAAGCAAAAAAAAAAAAAAATATTTGGGTACAAGAAGTGAAGAAAAAGAAAGTTAAGTGCTTCGATTTACCTTCTCTCTCTTGCCTAAACATATTGTTAGCTTTTCTGTCCCCATTTCTTTTTTTTTTTTAATGTTTGTTTATTTTTGAGAGAGAGAGACAGATTATGAGCAGGGGAGGGGCAGAGAGAGAGGGAGACACAGAATCTGAAGGAGGCTCCAGGCTCTGAGCCATCAGCACAGAGCCCGACATGGGGCTCGAACCCACAAGCTGTGAGATCATGACCTGAGCTGAACTCGGACACTCAACCAACTGAGCCACCCAGGCGCCCCTGTCCCCATTTCTGTACATGGTTGCTCATTCTCTTGAAGTGTCTGTGCCTATCAAAATCTGACATAATAGTTTTTCTTATGTATTATTGCTTTTGTGAATATTTTCTCAGTCCTTCCCTATTTGGCCCTGATTATGTCTTCTTATACAACCTAGCTTGTCAGTCCATATGACAGCCGCTGGACAATTTTCACTTTGACTTGATGTTCACAACTTGAGTACCTGCCTTTGTGAGTTAGGAAGTCTATGTGTAGCACTGTTCTGGGTATAAGGGATATGATGGTGAATAAAGCAGATACTGAAGCCCTTTTGGAGCTTACGGGATAGGAATGGATATGGTTCAAAAACACCAAAAAATTATGGATCATTCATTGATCTTTTCATGAGTATACCAATTGATATGAAGTCATAGTTCAGGAGCAATTCTCATAGCATACACAGGGTGTACTAACTTAGCTCACTGAATCAAAGAAATTTCCCCAGTGGAAATGCTATTTAAGTCAAGACTGCGGGAATGAGTATATGTTACCAGTTAAAGAGGAGAGAACCATCTTGAGGGGAAGAAGAAAATGTACAAATACGCTGTTTCCTTTATTCATGTACAAATATTGATTGAGCACCTATTTGATGCTGAGCACTATCAGATACTAGAAACTAAGAAGTGACCACGTTAGGAAATTCCCAGCTCCTCTGAAGCGTAAATTCTAGTGGGGAATACAGACAGTAAGCAAGTAAGCAAATGAGGAAATTATGCCACTTTGGTCACTGCCTTGTATAATGAAGGAAGTTTTCTTGGGGTCATGTGATGGGTAATTTCAGGAGAGGAAGAGGAGGGGGGAAGCAATATGAGACAGGGTGAGTCTGGAAAAACATCTCAGGCGAGACGAGTTTGAGCTCAGAGGACCATGAGCATACAGCATGCATGTGAACCTGGGAGAGCTTCATTGTGGTCAGAGGGGAGAACCTCAGAGGCAGAGAGGTGTGAGATTCCTCTGGAGATGGAGGTGAGAACAGAAGCTGCAGACCTTTTGTGTACTAGTGAATTTTGAACAATATCTTAAGGACTATATTATCTATTAAAAGCTGTTAAACAGGAACATCACATGATCATATTTATGTCTCAGAAAGTAAATAAAGAGGATTTTTTGTAGAGCAGGATTGGATGGTAAATCCTCTCATACACGACTAATGGGAGTTTGCCTACTAGACACTGGTTGTCTATACTACTTAAGCTGAATGTGCATATAACCAGGTGGCCCATTAATTCCATCCCGAGGTTTATTACCCAACCAGGAATGCATGCATACATGCACCAAAAGAGATATGCAAGAAATTTATAGAAACATTATCTTGTGTGAGATCCACTGGGTTTTACATCCCTGTACTTTCCCTTGTCACGGACATGTGGACATGTGACATCAGCAAAGGTATCTGCCTTTAAAGGGCCTTGTTTTCCTCAACTGTAAAATGATCAGAATTGTACACACCTGATCTAAAAACAAACCAAATGCACATCAAGAGTAGCTTATATAATTAACTACGGTATAATCACATAATGGAATATTTTGTAGCAATGAGAATCAACAAATTACCACTGCATAGAACATTGAGGAATCTGACAAAGCATTGAACAAAAGAAAAGAGACATGAAAAACACATACTGTATGATTCCATTTATACAAAAAATGTGAATCCGCATCCATAGTGTTTGAATTCAGAATTGTTTTTGTGGTAGAAAATGGAAAGTTTTGTGTAGGTGACTTCTGGGTACTGGTTGTATTCCATTTCTTAGTCCAGGAGAGAGTGTGTAAGTTCATAATGTAAAAATTCACTGAGTTGTATGATTGCTATTTGTGCTTTTTTAAATTATGTTTTTATAATTAAATTTAAAAGCTTAATAATCAGGATACCTGGGTGGTTCAGTCAGTTAAGCATTGACTCTTAATTTCAGCTCAGGTTATGAAGTCACAGTTGTGAGATTGAGCCCTTCGTCACACTCCATGCTGAGCATGGAGCCTGCTTGAGATTCTCTCTCCTGGGGCACCTGGATGGCTCAGTTGGTTAAGCGTCCGACTCTTGGTTTTGGCTCAGGTCATGATCTCAAGGTCAGTCAGTTTGAGCCCCACATTGGGCTCCAAGCTGACAGTGTGGAGCCTGCTTGGGATTCTCTCTCTCCCAGTCTCTCTGCCCCTCCCCTACTTGTTCTTTCTCTCAATAAGTAAAGTTTTTAAAAGTTTAAAGGGTTTTCTCTCACCTTCTCCCTCTGCCTTTTCTCTGCTCACATACTCCCTTTATCTCTCAATAAATCAATGAATGAAAGCTGAATATCACAAACAAAAAAGATGGCAAAAATGATGACAGTGGTCCAGGTGAGGACTGGTTCTAACCCAAACCAGAATGTATAATAATAAGTAAGTAGTATAAAAGGATATTTGTGTGGCAGCGATAAAGCTTAGTGATTGATCCATTGGGAATCAGGAGTCATAATTTTCACAATTTTGGCTTAAACTTACTCCTCCTTCCTTTATTGCAAGCTTCTGAAAGGTGCATCTATAACTCGTTCCTGTTATCCTCAGGGTGCCCATCATGACAAGTGGCATGGAATGCATGTGCAATAAATGTTTAATTAATAAATAAATGTCACACATTCCATTGAAGGTGGAAGTACTTGGTGAACAGGGGATAAAAAGAAGGAGGGAAGCAGGGTGTGATGCTGTAGCAACCGGTCATTATTTCAGACACAGAGAAAGTGAATGTCACCTTGTTTGCAACAGCCACATCACTGACCCCCCACCTTAGGTCTCATGGAGACAGCAGTGAGTCCCTCTACAGGGTGGGAGGCCATCTCTTCACAGTCAGCAGAAATCCTCAGCCTTTTAAAGTTTTCTGTGGAAAGTCAAGATGAAGTAAAAATAGCACTATATTATTCTGACTAATGGGAACAGTTGCATAAAGGTTTCTTGTTAAACGCATCAAATATTACCCTTTGTGTGACTTTGGTTTAGTTTGCTAGTCTGATTAAATTCCATTCACCAGCAGAGGAAGTGATTGGTACTTGTATGTCTGAAGCTGCTTTGAATCTGGCCGTCCTAGACAATGTGGATATTTCTGGAGGGACGGATAGGAAAGCCAGGGCTTAACAACTGGTTTATAAATGGTCACTAAGAACAAATAGAAGTTGAGTTGCAATGTGGAGTCCTGTCAGGTTCAGTAGCACTGCATGCATCTAAGCTGTTTCACGTTTCCCTCTTTTTCCCCCTGCATATATGACGCTTCCAGCAGCCAATCCTCAAAACAGTGTACTTTTCCTTTGTAGTAAGGAAAAGTTTTTCTACGATATATTAGATGCCTAACCACTTTCCTAAAATGCGGGTACTTGGAAAAATGAACTGTTTCTCTTAAGATGAAAGAATCTGAAGATCTTGATTCTAGACAACACCTGTTGTCCCACCTGGAGCAATAATGCCATGGGATTTTGAGTGAGATCCACCGGGTTTTACATCCCTGTACGTTCCCTTGTCCTGGACGTGTGGACATGCGACATCAGCAAAGGCCTTTAAAGCCTTTAAAGGGCTTTGTTTTCCTCAAATGTAAAATGATCAGAATTATACACACCTAACAGATCTTTTTTAAGTGTCCCAACATTGAAATGACACATATTTAACCTCTAAACTGATTCCCTGTACTAAGTATATACTAGCTTCTTTTTCCCCTATTCTCGTATTGGATTATGACTCACACACACAGGCAGTCTGTTTTCTCCTACATCAAAAAGTTCTAACTTGTTTCACTTTGGGAATATTAATATTAATTTTAAAGTTTTGCTTCCAGTTATCATTTTCTCTTTATCAACTATCAGTCTTATTACTGTGTTTCAGTGGCTGTTGGAATTCCTATTTGTTCTTTTTCAATCTCCTGTGAAATTGGGTATCTGCATTTACGAGAACTGTATGTAAAGTAAGAGCAGAGTCTGGCTTACTGCCCGAAGTGCCCTCACGAGTGCTTACTTGGACTCTTAGAGCTGTTCCTTTTTTTCTATTTCTCTTTGCTGTTCAGAGCTGAAATCTACATCCTTAAGGATTCTTATCAAATAAATGAGGTCTTGATAAGTTTTGGAAATTTTTCATTGAGTCACATGTATGTGCATGAGTGATAGAAGCCTGGGTAAATGTGTATAAAGGGGAAGGACATATATTCTGAAAATAAAGGTTGGATTTGTTTAGGGGGATGGACACTCTGCTGTACTCATTTGGGGGAGGCACCAAGGTTAAGAATAAGTTCACATACCTACTCCATAAAATGGCAAGAGGCTGAAACCAGTTTTACAGTCAGGGGAAAATGAGCCCACAAGAGGTAGTTCAGTAGAAGAATTTGATCGGGGCACTAGACACAAAGATGTTGGAAAACCTAAAAGGCCAAGGGCGTGGGAGATAATGAGGAAATCAGGATAGTAGCAACAACTGGAAAGTGCTACCGCCCCAAGGAATAAAAGAAAAAATGGCATTTTCTGGAGCACAAGATATGGTTTCACTTAATGGGAGCTTTAAATCTCAGTGCTGGTGGCTCCCTATCTGGGAGTGTATGCAATAATGGAAAATATATTCCCTTCCTCAGCAGTGCCTCCCAAAGCATAGAGAGAAGGAGAGATGTAGGCTATCCTCTTCCCTTACCTGATCCTTCAGTTTTCTCCCAGGGTGTCCATTGCCTGCATAGAACTACATGTTGGCTTTGTGAATGTAATTTGCAGGTATTATAAAAGAGCAGGTGAAGAGAAATGAGCAGATCTGAGAGCAAATAGGCAAATGGTCATCTGACTTAATTGATTGTAATCAAGGGGCAACATTTGAGCAAATTCCTATGGGAACAATGTGTAAATGACCCTGCATTTCAGGGAAATGAGGTGGCAGAATGGAAATGAGGGTTGTCTCCATAATTCCTCACAAATAAATAGTTGTTTTGGATGTCTCTATAGTGTACACATTATTCTTCATCCCCTTGGTATGGTCAGAGCTCAATTCAGGAAGACAGGAACTATGTTTATGACCTTAGTTCTATGAAATAATTGATATTAGCATCTCCTTGTCTGTGGATGCACTGAGAGATGTGTCTGCTGGTCTACAGCCTCTCCTTTCTGATTCCCAATCTCTACCGTATGGATAAAGCCACAAATCTGGCACAGCACCCAGGAAAAGCAATTAGTTCATTTAAGACACATTTAAATATGTTGAATAAACAATTTTGTGTCTTCTATGGGGCCTATTACACTTGAGCTTGAGAAGTACTTATTAATAATTTTTGGTTAATACCTACTTGAAGCACTCTAAATTAGCATTTCAAAGCAAGGCTGAGTCCAAAGGGTAGAGGGTTGGCAGGCGAATGACAAGGAAAACTGAATCTCACCATCCCTTTAGAAAGTTGAAGTTTATAAAGCCTTGGTTTTGGCCTCTCCACTGGAAACTTATACTTGGATAACCGTCTAATACTAAGCCAGTTCTGAATTTGCCCAGGCTTTGGGAATGATACACTAAATTAGCATGATATTGTTGGAAAGAAATCTATATGGGCTTGGAGTCAGAAGATACAGATTCAAAGCCAAACCTGCCTCTATTAGCTATGTGGCCTTGAGTATGCCACTGTTAAGGTTTGCTGAGGTTCGGAAGGTAGGGCAATGGGGGGCCAAACGTGTGTGTATATGGAGGGTGGTAGGAGGTGTGGGGGTAGATGTTTTAAGGGTAAAAAACAAAAGTATTTTTCTACTACACTAGGCATTAACCTTTCTGTCCCTGGAAGACACATTCAAGGGATTACAGAGATGTACATTAAAATAAAGCTTTTGCTACAACTAGTTATCACACCAGCTTCATCCTATCAGACTTGGTCTTAATTTTTTTCTTCAGGGAAAATGTTAGCTGGTAAGCACCTTTTACAACATAGTGATTACACTTAAAATCTCAGGAGTCAGACACATATAGGCACAAATCCAGGTCCACAACTATGAAACCTTACATAAGTTACAAAACATTGTCAGGCCTCTGTATCCACATCTGTTAAAGAGTAATAACTCTTACCTCAATGTTGTCTGCACTGAATGAGGGGGGAAATGCATTAAAGCTCTTAGGACAGCACATAACCCAAAGCCTCAGTCATTGCTGGAAATTATTATAGTTGTGAATTATTAATGTTTAATCAATGTAATTATTTGTATCCAGATCATGGTCTCGAACCATCTAGCCATCTCCTGTGTGATGCTTTCCCCTGGAGTATATTTCTGGCTACTGTATGATTCCTAGGTTTCATACATGAAATATAATAGGTCCTTGGGAGCCTCTCTTAAGTCTAGTCTCCACTCAGGTCCTAACTATTTCCACCCCCTTTCCAGATATCCAGGCTGGGCTCCTGGGAAATAACTATAAAGAAAAGGATCCATGGCAATGTAGATTTAACATGGAGGAATATTCAGGAAAACACGGTAGGATAGTGGGGAGTGGGAAGAAAGAGATCACACAAGGATGTAGTACCAAACAAAATTCCAGGGAGGGAAATTTTGGCTTAGTCCCACATGTGATCTCTAGAGACAGCATGTATTACACACAGACATACACATAAAGTGCCTCCATGGAAATATTGGAATTCCCCCAAAAAGATGTCAACATAACTGGCTATATTCCTCATTTATTGGTTGAAGTCTTCCCCAGGCATTTGAAGTTCTTGCTGTACTAAAACAAGATGACAGCCTTGTACTGACAGCCTGAGGGCAAGCTTCCTACCAAGAAGGAAAGAGGTTAGCTGTTACTGGTGAAAGCACACTTGGAATTGACATACAAAAGTAAATCTGAAGCATTCTCACCAAGCAAACACACACACACACACACACACACACACACACACACACACACACACTGTTAACTATGTGAGGTGATGGATATGCTAATTATCTTGATCGTTGTAACCATTCCATAATGCATAGGTATATCAAATCATCACCTTGTACACTTTAAATAGACACAATTAGGGGCGCCTGGGTGGCGCAGTCGGTTAAGCGTCCGACTTCAGCCAGGTCACGATCTCGCGGTCCGTGAGTTCGAGCCCCGCGTCGGGCTCTGGGTGGATGGCTCGGAGCCTGGAGCCTGTTTCCGATTCTGTGTCTCCCTCTCTCTCTGCCCCTCCCCCGTTCATGCTCTGTCTCTCTCTGTCCCAAAAATAAATAAACGTGGAAAAAAAAAATTTAAATAGACACGATTACATTTTTCACTTACTCTTCAATAAAGTTTAAAAAGGAGCTAGGGTAAATGGATCTATTGGAACCATGGCAGCATCTTTCATGCTATAATGCTAATATTAAATAGTTACCCTGACCATAGCACTTTGCCTTTTATACTTCTTCTTTCATCTTGTGTAGCTGAGTAAGGATTATTATTCTCCATTGACATGGCAAAGAGAATCTCATCTAATATATGTGCATATGTACACATGCATAGAAGTTAATATCTATAAATTTATGTTTAACAATCCATGATATTTTGGTCTTTCCATTAAAGCAAGTTATTTGATAGGATTTATACAAATATATTTGTGTTATAGTGCTTAAAAATGAAGGAAAAGTATTTGATAAAATTTAGTTTTACTTTAAATATCTAAATCCCTGCTGAGTCACGAGAGCTCAGTCATCAGAAGTTTGTGAAGACGGGTTGCATAGAAAAATCCCAAAAGAGTGAAAAGAGTGTGCTTACCTCTCCTCTGAGGGAAAGAGACACTTTGCTAGCATTATAGCATGATAGTTGCTGTAATGATGCTTATTAGAACCTCTTCTCCATAATACCTCAGCCACTGTTGATTTGCAATTACAAATGTAAACAGCTGAGTAGAGAATACCTGGATTTTTGCCATATGTTCTTCTCTCTCCAGCTCCTGCTGATGAGTTGAATCTCTCACAGCAAGGAATGGATCAAAATTGGACATGGATATAATGGGCCTTGGAGTTCCCCATTCATCAGTTGCTAGAATGAGGACAGAGTTGAGAAACACCTAAATTCCTGATGTCCATTGATTCTGGCATGCACAAAAAGTGAACTGTAGTAACCAGGGTCATATAAAGCTCCTTTAGTCATCAACACATCACCTTCTCTCATGGGAAAAGAGAACCAGACAGTGGGATCTTGCTCCCTGACTCCTGGAACCCCAGTCTGCCTTTCTTTTCATCTGAGTTAAGATGTTTTGGTTGCCTGGATACAGCTGAGCTTGTGAAAAAATGTCACTGAGCTGCTGTCATGATGACCATTTTATTACCATGATTTATAAATGGATTATCTGTGAAAATGGCTCTGGTTTTAATCATGCCCCCTGCAGGATAAGGTCTGTTCCCATTGGCTTGTTTCAGTGACAGATCCAGCTACCCTGATATTTTACACCAGTTGGCAGCTGCTTTACTGCAAATGATATCCATCCTCCAGAAAGAATTAGTTAACTTCCAATAGCATTAACCTCAGCATGTGTATTCTGCCCACACGCTCAGTCTTAGTTCAGATTCCTTCTTTTGAGGCATTGAACTCCCCTTCAAACTCCCCTAGTTTTCCATTCCATTTTCCTCTCATTCTATTTCAAGAAGGAAGCAATCCACAACAACAAAGTGTTTCCCCAGTATTCCACATATGGGAATAAGCCTTTGATGTTTCATAGCAAATGGATTTCAAGTGGAGAATGGGAGAAGAGGCACAATTTACTCTTTTTTGTGCTTCAGCAAGAGGAAATGCACCTGGAATCTATCATATTATTGCTATCAATTGATTGAGTCTCCATCACATGCTGATAGCATTTTCTGTTATTGATTTTAGTTCTCAAAACAGTCTTTCAAAGAAGGGATCATCTTCCTCACACACAGTCACCAAGGATTTGCTTTGTTAAGTGACATAGTTAAATGACAGAAGTGACTATTTAATCAGGTTTCTAGGATCCAAACCTTCACTTATTTTTATGATTCTAATATTTGCTAATGTTTGCTCCATAGAGTACTAGGCCTGTATGATCTCCAAACCTCTACATCCCCCAACACTCTCTCAAAAAAGGTGAGGAAGGAAGGAAGGAAGGAAGGAAGGAAGGAAGGAAGGAAGGAAGGATATATCATTGTGCATACTAATATTCTAGAAGTTCTGGGTGGCCCTACTTTCTGTAGATCATTTTCATTTAAATTTTTTAACGTTTATTTATTTTTGAGAGAAAGACAACATGAGTAGGGGAGGGGCAGAGGAAAGGGAGACATAGAATCTCAACTAGGCTCCAGGCTCTGAGCTGTCAGCACAGAGCCTGACATGGGGCTCGAACCCACAAACCATGAGATCATGACCTGAGCCTAAGTCAGATGCTTAACCGACTGAGCCACCCAGGCACCCCATTTAGATTGTTTTCTTTAAGTGATCCTTTCCCAAAACTTATTCTACCCTGAAATACATGTGTGATTAACACTTGTAAGCAGAATCTTGTAGATGACGTTTTGAGGAAAGCTCCTCTAGAATAGGTTTCAGTGCCTATGTATATGGATTTTTTTCTTCTTTAAAAGTTTATTTTTTTGAAAGTTTCGCAAGTTTATAGTATCAGTAAAATGCATAAACTGGAGCATTTCTTTCTTCCTCTTGAATACTCTTTTTTTTTTCTCTCTCTCTTCCAGCTCCTTATCCTGCTGCTCCCCCTACTTCTTAGGTATCCTTTTTTTTTTTTAATTTTTTTTTTCAACGTTTATTTATTTTTGGGACAGAGAGAGACAGAGCATGAACGGGGGAGGGGCAGAGAGAGAGGGAGACACAGAATCGGAAACAGGCTCCAGGCTCTGAGCCATCAGCCCAGAGCCTGACGCGGGGCTCGAATTCACGGACCGCGAGATCGTGACCTGGCTGAAGTCGGACGCTTAACCGACTGCGCCACCCAGGCGCCCCTACTTCTTAGGTATCCTGACGCTCATCATTATCTTTTTTTTGTTTTTCTTCATCACTGTCATGCCCTTAGTTGAGCACCAGTGCTATGTGAGTACCAGGTTTTTCCTCATGTCATCCTAACTCCTTAATGAAGATCACGGTGATTATATATTTTCCCAAGATCACACAGCTAGAAAGTGCCTGAGCAGAGACAAATCTTTGAATACTTTTGAAGATTTTTTTTAATGGTTTTATTTATTTTTGAGAAACAGAGCACAAGTGGGGAAAGGGCAAAGAGAGAGGGAGACAGAGAATCCAAAGCAAGCTCCAGTCTATGAGCTCTCAGCACAGAGCCCGACATGGGGATGGAGCTCTTAAACCACGAGATCATGACCTGAGTTGAAGTTGGACATTTAACTGACTAAGCTACCCACGCTACAGAATCACTTTTGATTCTTGGCTACAGAATCACAAGAAAGTTGGGCCTACACACTATTTAATCCTATTCTATCCTTTGCTCTTGGAAAATCGAGTCTTTGAGGATTTAAGAGCCAAAACCCAATGTCAGAGCTAAACACCAATAGAGTGATGAGTAGAACCCAGGTCTTCTGATCATTAGAGCAAATCTGTTTCTGGAAGCAACTTAGTGACTCTCCTGGCAACATATCAAGTAGATTTTCTACCACCTCCTTCTCATTTTAAGAGTTCAGATATGTGAATCAGGTCATCTAATGTGCGATATGGTTGGCACTCTAATGAGTTTTATAGCTAAATGGAAACTCCGCTTTTAATTAACTAACAGTGATTAGCATATCAGTTACTCTAACTCATTACAAACAAATTGGACCAAAAACCTGACCATATGAGCATGAAATAAGCACTATTAAATTCTATTTAGATGGGGATTCAACGAAACTGCTAGTTCTACTATCAAAAAGCAAAATTATCCTTTCCTAAGATTTAGCTTGGAATCAGTATTAAAAACTGCCTCTAGCTTTTTCTTAGGATAGTATTCTCATCTCTGTGGAATTGTCTGATCCCCTGAATGATAATTAAATAAAATCGAAATGTTTAAAATCTTATGTTCAAGCATAACATTTTGTCAGACATGAAAAAAAATTCAATACATCATAAAATGTATTTGTAACATTTAAGATTTTCTTTAGGAATGAAAAAGGGAATTATAGTCCGGTTTCTTTAGGAAACACAGATACACACAAATATGATTTACATTGACATATGTTTCTTTTCCTTTACTAATACTAGTTTTTTAGAAGAGTTTAAGTATTTTCCTTACACATAGTCATGCCCTCTAGCATCACAAACTTGTTGTGTATTATTAATTGTGTCTACTGCTGAAGAGCAATAAAAAGGACAGAAAATGCCTGGGCCCCTAGAGGATGATGAGCCAAATAAATGAATCCAGATTTCAACTTGTGGCGTGATGACAGCCAATAGGAGCATATTTGATTTACTATGTACCAGGATGTAGGAGGGAAAAAAGAATGCATGACTTTTGAAGTCTCGAGATCTGTTTAAAGCCTATTCCTCCACTGACTCTTCATCCTTTGGTGAGGTTATTATCTGTGAACCTTCAGCTTTGGTCATGAGAATTCACAGAGATTGCAATTTCTCTCTGATAGTTTTGCCATGTAAATTAAAGATAATTGAAGTTTCTAAAACAAGGTTCACTCAGTAGGAACACAATAAAGGGTATGGTATTATGCTATCTTTTCCTTGACACTTGCATAAAAATGATATTACAAGGCCTTTGGTGTCCATTGGTTAGGAGAGAAGTGCCTAGGGGTTGAATGTTTGAGGTCTTTGTTTAAGTGTCCTTAGAGTTTCGGCGGACAGTTGATACCTACAGGAATCCAAACATACTTGCTTTATTCATGAGCTGTAGTCTTAATGTGTGCTAATCAAATTGAAATCATTGCATTATATTTTAAGCTATTATAGTTACTTGTGAATAAATCAATGATTGATGAAACCATGCCTGTTACAGATAACAGTCATGGAAAAAATTGAGCTAAAAATGAACAGCCCTCAGCAGATTATCATCTTTGAAAGAGCAAAAGCAGGACAATTAATGAAAGTATCATGAGATGGTTTGAATGTGTGACTGTGGTTTAATGGCATGTTCTGATTTCTAGATTGCTTTCATGTCAAATGACACCAATAAAAATAATAAATAAATAAATACATGAACTACATGTATACATACACAAACACCCACACTCTTTAGAAAATATGACTTGCAATTTGACAGTTATTATACACGAAATTGAGAATTATGTCTGTTATTATTCTGAAAACAGTAGCATTTGAGCAGGATATCAGATTAAAATCCCTCATCTTCTCTTTGTCAAGATGCTAACAATCTTATACCGAAGAAGGAAAGTCCTTAAAATTAATAAAGCAAAAGGAGAAGGGAAAGAATAAAGTGGAAGTCATTTATCGTGTTACCAACTTAAAATCTATTTGGTCCAAGGCAGTGTAAGATGGTAAGTCCATTTACATAGAACCCAGACAGTGACTCAGAGGCTAACTGTCCTTTTGGATCTCAAACCTGCCTATAGCATTATTGATTCTTGGTGTTAAAGTTTACACACACGTGCGCCCACACACAAGCGCACACACACACACAGTATTCATTTTTCATAAAGAGTATTATAAACTTGTACTTTAAGACAATAATTTGATTCACTGGATTTTAAAATATAAATTAAAATTTGAATCCTCCTAGAAATAACTTCAGTGTTGCTAAAGATCATGGTTCTGATACATTTCATGTTTTTATTTTATATCTCTTTCCATATATAAATTATTTTATAGTTTCAATAATTAAAATTAAGATTTTTCCAATTTTCTTTCATTTTTTCAGTTTTTAAAAATATTTATTGGGGCATCTGGGTGGCTCAGTCGGTTGAGCATCCGACTTTGGCTCAGGTCATGATCTCACAGTTTGTGAGTTTGACCCCGCGTCGGTCTCTGTGCTGACAGCTCGGAGCCTGGAGCCTGCTTCGGATTCTGTGTCTCCCTCTGTCTGCTCCTTCCCCATTCATGCTCTGTCTCTCTCTGTCTCCCAAAAATGAATAAACGTAAAAAAAATTTACAAAAAAAATACATTTATTTTTGAGAGAGAAAGAGTGCAAGCAGGTGAGGGGCAGAGAGAGAGAGAGGGAGACAGAATCTGAAGCAGGCTTCAGGCTCTGAGCTGTCAGCACAGAGCCCGATGCAGGACTTGAACCTGTGAACTGGGGGATCATGACTTGAGCCATAGTTGGACGTTTAACTGACTGAGCCCCACATTTTCTTTCATTTTGTACTTTTCTGTATCTTTTCTGTCTCTCAAATTAGTAGGATGTTAACCCTTTACAGAAAAAGAGGTTTGAGTGAGTACTGATTGAGAATCTATAATGTGCCAAGTATGGAACAAGACATGTGATGGTAGTGATTTTACTTAATTTTTACAGCCATCGTGTGAGATAGGCATAATTTTCCTCATTTGGCAGGTGAGTAACCTGAAGCCCAGAGTGACTCTCTTAGACCGGTGAGTCTGGCAGAGCTGAGCATTGAACATGAGTTTTAGATTTTACAAAACCTCATTGTTTCCACGCTTGCTCTTCTGGATGTCAGAGATCATAATTTCTTTTCTATTTAATTTGTCAGTCATATGGAATGTTTAACTCAGTGTTTTCATAGAGCCTCAATAAATGCCAATTAATGGTGACAAAATAGGACTGGATCAATGAAATCACCATTAAAGCTTGGCTTTGTTTTATTGGTGAAGTTAATGAGAAACTGGAGTGAAAAAATCAATATATCAGCTCTTCTGAATGAGAAACTCACGTGGAAACTTGGCAGTCATACAGAGGAAGTTCTTTTACTGATACGATGTAGGGCCCCTGTGGGACCCAATTTCTCATTTCTTTCATGATAAACACCTAGCCATTCTGACATCATCATCAGCATAAGTTAATGATGCTGATTCCTTCTTTATTGTCACTCTACTGAAGGTCACCAGAAATTCCTTTCTGGTCCAGAGAATCCAGTGAACCTAAGAAACCTTAGAGCACTTCTTGAAAATTTTTTCTCGTGGCTTCCTTTCTTTGGAAAACTAACTTTGCTGTGTTAGTGGCAGAGATATTTATTGTCAAAATGATCAACACATTGAGTGTCTCTGCTTGTGATTTATTTTGAAAGATAAGACATTATTTTAGAAAGTAATGCAAATGCCACATAAGCTGATACTTTAATCATAAACACACCCATACACACACACACACAGAAAAAGACGCATGTTTCTTTACTGACACCACTTGAAATGTCCTAGGTTTAACCATGTTAACAATCTTTGAAGCAGTAAAACTTTTTTTTTTTTCAAACTCATTAAAATTGCAATATGAATGCATGGAAAATATATCTTTGCACATAGGATTTTCTTCTATTCCTGGAATAAGCCTGAATTCTCACAAAGTCAGTATAATTACACAGAAGGCACATATGAATGTATGTGGCTATGATTATCCACTAAGTTTGAGATTTCTAAACAACACGTGCACAGTTCTTTATGTGGCAACACAGAGCAGGGAGTTATTTCTTACAGTGAAATGGAAAGATGGGGACATGTTAATCATCAAAAGGAACAAAGAATAAATGAAACAGCTCAGCTTCCTCTAAGGACTCAGGCACTTTTGCTGCATACACTCTGAAAAGTTGAGCAATATCTAAATCTACCTGAGCTCACTGTCTTAGTTAAGCACCATAAACTTCTGGGTAACCCCAGGATTTTAGGCTGAAAATTATCTTTATCTCTTCTCTTCGCAGTTTTGAGTAGTCTAACAGCATAGAAGGAGTGTACTGTGGCAGCTAGAAGCTCTACAGAGCTCAGACTCTGAAGTCAGACCAAACTTTATTACAGCCTCAAGTACTTGCCAATATTTTTTAAGTTGACTTTTCACAATGTCTCTTTCTCATCAAAAAATTGCTCAAAATATTCCCTCTGCATGCCAATAAGTATAGGTGAAATTCCAAGCTCATTTTCCATCTGTATCTTACTTTTTTGTTTTGTTTTATGATAGAGGTGAGTAATGATAGTTACTTCACAAAATGATCTAGAAGTTAAATTATAACATCATTGTTAAGTCCTTACTATAGAGCTTGGTGTTGAGCAGAGATTCTTTAAAGTTAAGAGGTGCCAGTAGTAGAAGTAGAGTACTGCTAGTAATGTCATTATTAACATATGTGTACACAACACTATTGTTTCTTCTTATTTATTATTTTTATGATTTATGAATAACTCTATTTCTACTAGTAGGTTCCAACAGAAGGAAGGAATTGAGTATATATATGGTCCCGGAATCCCGTTTTAAGGCAGCACAGTGTTTCACTACAAGTGAGCATTGAATACAGAAATACCTTAGAGTTGAGAGAAAGGCCTAGTGCCTACCTGTTGTTCAATGCTAATATGCCCCCATACTAGACACTTTTACTACTTTAGACCCTTGTGTTTTACAGACAGCTTTCATCAGTTTTTAATTGACATTGTGTAAATGTCCCCAGAGACTACAGTGGGTTATTCTTTTAAGAAACCAGGTGGATGTTTATTAAGATACAGTATTACTTTTCCAAATAAATATATTTAAGAATGAGGCAAAAAAGGAGATACTTACCAAGTATAGATAAGAGTCTATGAGATGGAATGTTTAGAGAATACCAATCAGCACAATAGATGGTACCCATAGTAAGGCAACTGAAATGATAAAGGATTAAAACATTTGTACCATTGGAAGAATATTTAAAGACCTGTGGATGGTTCATCTGATGATGAAAAACGAGAGCAGAAAAAGGAGCTGGCTACACTTACGTATTACTTTAGTAAACTCAATCATAGTTGATATTAATCTGGCAAGCACACTGAGAAGCAATAGAAATTTGGTCTAATACAAGAAAGAATGCTTTAATAGGAATATCTACCCATAGATCTAATGTGCTACTTCAGAAAGCAGAAAGCTTCCATCAGCAAAGTTATTCTAAAAGTTAAATATTCATTGTTTATAAATATTCTGAGAAAAAAATACATATGGCAGAACACCGGAGAAGCAAACCATCAATCCTAGATGTCCTTGAATGCAGGCCTGATGGGTTTGGATCTGAGGAGTGGTACTCATGTCTCCCTGGCAATTGTAGTAGATTCTTGTGTTATAATTTTCCAGTGAGATCAACTGGAACTGCATTTTCAAGTTCTAAATATAATTTTAGACTCATAGACTTTTGAAACTGGAAGGAACCTTAAAAATAATCTAGGCCAGGTTCCACAGAGAGGTTTTGCCAGCATGGCTATCTGGGACAGGATGTTGTAAAGGAGCCTGAGACTATGTCCTGGTTCTGCAGAGAGAGTGCCTGATGCTGCAAGAGAGAGTGCCTGTTCCATTAATAATGGCTGCTGTGGACTAGGGACGAGACCAGCAGGATGAGTGAAATGTTCATGTGCACATACCATCATTGCACAATCCGTGCTGCTTCGCCGTCTCGTAACAGGCTCACAAAGTGCCAGAGAATTCCCCATTGACAATGACTAAACCATGGAAGATGGCATCAGGTTTTATCAGGTATCAGTAAATTGACCCTACAGTATTCTATCTTTTGTTAGCTCTTTTTCAAGTTTGTGTACCCCATATAAACAGAACTTGACAACAGAGTGCTAATTATACGTTTGCATGCTCTAATAATATCACTTAACTGTCATTAATAATGTGTCAGGCACTGTGCTAAATATTTTCCTGTATTTATTTCATGTGATCCTTATAACAACTTTCTGAGGTACATTTCCATTTTGATGACTCCCATTTTACAGATAAGAAAACTAGACCCAAGGATGCCTGGGTGGCTCAGTCGGTTGCAGACGACTCTTGGTTTCTGCTCGAGTCATGATCTCGCGGTGTGGTTCGAACTCCGCATAGGGCTTTGCACTGACAGTGAGAAGCCTGCTTGGAATTCTTTCTCTCTCTCTTCTCTCTCTCTGCCCCTCCCAACTCATGCTGTCTCTGTCTCTCTCAAAATAAATACATAAACTTAAAAAAAAATAAAACTAGACCCAACAAAGTTAAATATCTTGCCTAAGCCCCCGTGATAATCAATAGAGCCGGTTTTTAACCCAGGCACCATAGACCCAGAGTCCCAGCTCTTAACTGCTCTCTTGTCTTTTGCTTTTACGGATGCTTGTTCAGCTCACAAATAGTGATAGAGCCTGTTGACAATACGTGAAGGGTATCCCTGGATGTATCAATGGGATTCCACTATATGTTCCAGTGTCATACTATCCTTACAACACCTTAACTGTCAGAGAAAGACATCGGTACAGACACTCAGAAGAGGCTGCTGATCATTGTCAAAATACTTTAAGAATTTAAAGAAATGAAATTCCCAGCTTCTTCAAGCAAAATACAGGCGACTTTCTTAAGGAAACAAGACAAATGAAGAGAAGACCAATTCTAAAATCCTTTGAGATTTTACGAACAAAGACATTAACACAATAGCGTGTACCCTCTCTCCTTTTAACATTCACTCATTTCCTTAAGAAGAAATCCTCTTTTTGACCTGCTGTGCTGCGAAAATTATTTTTTAAGTTCTTCAAAGAAAGAAGCAAAATAAGCAGTTTACAATAAAAAAAAAACTTTATCAAAGACACATGCCTTAACCACAGCATTTCTCTAAATTGTATGCAACATTCTAATTACAAAGAAACCCAGGTTTTCTTAAGTATAGGCTTTTAATGAAAGAAACATAGTCATAAGACTAACTGCAGCTGTTGAGGAAAAAAATAATAAAGATTGAAATAATAGGGCGGACTGGAAAAGAATGAGAGAAATCTGCTTGCAGTAAGATTTGTGGCTCTGTGCCAGCAAAGTCAAAGGGAGGAGGGCTCACAATCCAGCATCCCCACCCGGGTTTGAGGACACTAGTATATATGTGTGCTTGTATAAGGATGTGTAATCCCCAGTTTTACTGGCATCAGTTTACTAGCATCACTTGACTAGTCAAACTCAAGCATGGGATTGAAGAATCCCTACTCATTCAAAGAGCAATATTTTCAAGGGTATGAGATGCCAAGTCACTTCATTTTCACAAGAATCATGAAGAGATTTTTAAAAACTTTGTCCTGAGTGGAATACTTAAAGTCGCCGGAAAACACAGTTCGGACACAAATACCATCAGAAGGAAAGCAAATAAGACAATATTTATAGGAGTTACAGGAAGGATTATAAAGATACTGCTTTAGAACACCAGGAAGTGCTACAGGAAAACAGATACTCAGTTTTGAAGAAAAAACACACTTTTACTCACAGGCAGGTAAGTTTAGTTGTAAAATTGCTTGGTGCATTTTTTTTTTAATTTCTCCAAGCAACTAGCATCAAAGTTGAAGAAGAAGAAGAAGAAGAAGAAGAAGAAGAAGAAGAAGAAGAAGAAGAAGACGACGACGAAGGAGAAGAAGAAGGGAAGGAAGGAAGGAAGGAAGGAAGGAAGGAAGGAAGGAAGGAAGGAAGGAAGGAAGGAAGGAAGAAAAAAGAAAAAAAATATCACCCAAATAAATACATTTGGAAAAGAATCCATCTCTCTGCTTATCTGAAAATAATGAAAAGATGTGCAGTGATGACACATTTCAGGAATAAATTTGAAGAGAATTGTTTCATACAATTTCACAAAGGGACCTCAGGGAAGGAGAGCCTATTCAGTAATTAAATGGCTTGTCGCCCTCACACATTGGCGGATCTATGGAGATGTCACTTCAGGGAATTTGATGACTGCTCTCCCACGGGAGTGCTTCGCTTTGGGGAATCTGCAGCTTTACTTAAAGAGGTCATTTGCTCCTTAGATCCGAAGAGCGATTACAGCAGTGACAGGTTTTCTTGTTATTGTAAGACGTGGCACACCCTTTCATTTATTCACATATCAAGCCAAGTTGGATTTGTTCTGTGCATGTAGGTATATTTTAAATGTTTCAGAATAAGGATTTCAGGTATATTTAAAAAAATACAAAGAAGAGAATGGAAACTGGTGCTATTTTTATATTGTCTAAATCCAGCCATCAGTCCTGCATATTATTAACATTGTCTGCAGGGCAAAGGAGGGCCATTCCTGGTCAGTGGAGAGTGCGAGACTGAAGACCACCAGCGTACAAAGAGTACCTATTCAGTCATGTGACAGTGGGGCGTAGAAGGGAACAAGAAGATATGGCATCCAAGAAGGAATGATGAACCAGGAAAGGAAAGCAAGGGCCAGTAATGGAGCAACAACTGGGAGAAGGTCAACTTTTCTTTCCTGAGGTTGAGATGTGGTAGAGAAAAAATCTTCAGTTTGGTTTCTACATGTAACCAAGATGCGCATAAGCAGGCAGCCTAAGTGTATTGCCAGAGACAAATATTTTGTTTGCTCTTCCTGTTTCTCATCCATTTCACTCAATACGGAAATACTTGATAGGAGTAATATTACAGCAGGATCAGATCATCAGGCCTTGGGATCACATAGACCCTGGATCAATGCCAGCTCTGAAATTCAGCACCTTGGAAAGTGTGCTTAGCCATTCTCTTCATTAGTTTCCTTACTTATAAAAGGATGATTAAAAGTAATAGTTACCTTAAAAGATTATTATTGTGAAAGTAAATAAGTAATATTTTCTAAGTGCTTACTACAGTGTCTGGCCCAAAATAAGCCCTTAAATAATGTTAGTTGCTATGACCACAACCATTTTTGCCATCTTTGAAATTCCTACCACTTTATTTTATTTCATTATTTTTTTAATGTTTATTTACTTTTGAGAGAGAGAGAGAGACAGAGACAGAGACAGAGTGTGAGTGAGGGAGGGGCAGACAGAGGGAGACACAGAATCCAAGGCAGGCTCCAAGCTCTAAGCTGTCAGCACAGAGCCTGACACAGGGCTCGAACACATGAACTGTAAGATCATGAGCTGAGCTGAAGTCGGACCCTTGACCGACTGAGCCACCCTGGCGCCCCAAAAATTCCTACCACTTTATACCCTGCTTCCTGTACCTGCAGAGTTTGTTTTATATATATCTATCTACATCTGTATCTATATCTATACACATAGATATAGATATAGATAGATATATGTATAGATATATATATATGTGTGTATATTACATATTATATATAAAACATCAAATACAACAGAACATATGCTACATGTTCACAAAGTTACAACTTATGTGAAAGATGCCCTTCACAACATTGCTAGAAGTTCATAAGAAATGAAAAGCACATTAGGGAATTTTCATTAGTACAGATTTTAATTCAAAATTGTACTATAGATGGAAAGCCAAATAAATGTTTACAGAGGCCAGGGAGGAGGACAGGTGATAGGGAAATAAAGCGGAAATAAAACAAAACCTCAGTTAACTAGAGATTTGTTCATATTAGAAGATTTTTCATTCACCATAATCATGTCATGTTTTCCATTTCTCATAATGGATTTGTGGAGATACGTGTACTTGAGTTTACTTGGTCATATGAGGCCCATGTTGGAAAATAGCTAGTTCATGTAAAAGAGGAAGTCTGGGATCAAGGAAAAATGCAAAAGAGGTAAGTTTATGAGAAGATCAAAAATTTGAGGGAGAACCTTGCAGTCCAACTGTTACAAGCCAGCTTAACCTCAACATGACATGCTAAATCACTGCCTGTCACTACTTCCATATCTAATATACCTCCCAAGGGCGTCCCTGTGCCCCTCATACTGCTAAGCAACACTTCCCTCAAATCTTGAGCTGCATTGCCTTGTAGTAGGATGATAACATGTGGGTTTCTCTCTGGTACTTTTAGTTCCCCCCAAATAATGGGATATATAATCAGTTTATTTATAGCACTTGGTGTAAGCCCTGGAAAAATATTTGTGGAATAAAGATAATGTCTTGTCAACATATGTACTGCCTTGATCACACAAGCTGCAAAGACATTAAATCTGTCTTAATGAATATTTCTAAGACTAGAAGAGATGGTGGTAGATTTGTTAATAAATATGTCAGGAAATGCTATGTAGGTTTCCATCCTTTGGCCAAGAAGTTAAATATGGATAGCATAATCTGCGAAAGATTTCTGCCAATGGAGGGAGAAGGAATAGATGTTATCACACAGTCTGCCTGGATTACTTTTAACCTTGGGTCATTAGTGTCTGAAATTTTAGGTAACCTCATACACAACGTGTCAAAAATCCATTGTGATAATATTACATCAGTTAGTGATCGGGATGGATGTTGAATGCAAACCATATACATTTGAGGTTTTCTTTTATTCTCCTAGAATGATAAATTTGAAAATTTATAAATGATTTTCAGACTAGATTTTTATAAATCATAATTGGTGATTAAATTTAAAAGTATAAATTTGTTTACCCAACCTGTCTTGTGATACCTTTAGGAAATACAAGAGGGATATTAATTTCTTTTAACTTGTGGAGAACAAAAACAACTGCGTTCTAATAGTTTCCTTAAGTAATGGAAACAATAAACTTGCTTTGCTTTTTTTTTTTTTTTTTCCTGTCAAGGACAAAACATGAAAGGCAATACATTTATATCAGAGAATTGATGATATTTATAACTTCAGCTACTTTTAGATTGCTTTCATTATAATTTTATCCTCAATTATCCTATATTAGATTGTGTTTAAAAATTTAAGCTAAAGTCTCATTATTCTGGAGACAGGCAGGACATGAATCCTGTATCAATAATGAAAAATATGATGACTTTGAGAATATTCAGAATGAACTGCATTTTTTCTACCATAAACAGCAACAATATGCATTTTAGTCAATATGTATTTAGTATGAGAATACCTATTTCCTTAAACTATAGTGTATATTTGCTTTGTTTTCTTTTTCTTTTTACTTACACTATTTGGCTTTGCCAGTTTCCTGATATAAATTCTATGAATAGAGAATCTCCAAACTTTATTATTAAATAATTATCAAAAGCCCATTTGGGGGTGCCTGCGTGGCTCAGTCGGTTGAGCATCCGACTTCAGCTCAGGTCATGATCTCACAGTTCGTGGGTTCGAGCCCCACGTCTGGCTCTGTGCTGAAAGCTCAGAGCCTGGAGCCTGCTTCGGATTCTGTGTCTCCCTCTCTCTCTGCCCCTTCCCTACTCGTGCTCTGTTTCGCAAAAATAAATAAACATTAAAAAAAAAATTTAAGCCCATTTGGAAAAGAATATAACTGAATGATAAGACTTATTTTATTCTTGTGTTGAGATATTTAAAATTTTGTCGTTTTTGTAACTTATTAATATGTCAAAACTATATGGAGACATATTAAATGCTCTAAGAAATTTGTTTCTACCAATTTACATCTTTATTAAATACTTTGGAATTTATTTATTTTTTTTCTTTAAATTTTTTTTTCAACGTTTATTTATTTTGGGGACAGAGAGAGACAGAGCATGAACGGGGGAGGGGCAGAGAGAGAGGGAGACACA
>NW_024412421.1:16641810-16681884 GCF_014898765.1 Herpailurus yagouaroundi
ATATATATATATATATATATATATATATATATATATGAAAGAGCTAAACTATGTTATGTATAGAGCACAACATGTATAGAATATTCCAATCAAAATGCAGAGTACATATGCTTTACATGAGCCCATTTAATACTCTCCAAGACAGATCATATACTTCCCCACAAAAAAATATCTTAATAAATTTCTTAAGTTTGAAATCTCATGGAGAATTCTCTTTGAAAATCTAGTTAGAAGTCAGTAACATTAAAATAACTTTAATGTCTGTGGATATTTGAAAATCAAATATAAATTTCTAAATGATTCATAAGTCAAAGAAACTACAATGAACGTTTAAAAATTGGGGCACCTGGGTGGCTCAGTTGGGTAAGCATGTAACTTCAGCTCAGGTCATGTTCTCACTGTTCATTGGTTTGAGCTCTGCGTCGGGCTCTGTGATGGCCTTTCAGAGCCTGGAGCTTGCTTCAGATTCTGTCTCCCTTTCTCTGTGCCCCTCTCTGGCTGTCTCTCTCTCTTTCTCCCTCTCTCGAAAATAAATAAACATTAAAAAAATTAACAAATATTTTGAACAAAATGAACATGAAAAGACATCAAAATCGTGAGTGATAGCTACAACAGTGCTGAGAGGGAAATTTATAGCTTTAACTTACTATATTAGAAAAGATAAATAATGCATAAGAACAATGACCAGTTCTTTCACATTAAAAAAAGAAAACAATGTCCCAAATAGTTAAATGCAAGAAGAGCAAAAACCAATGAAACAGAAAGCCAAACTATTAATGAAAAATTAGGAATGCTGAAGGTTAGATCTTTGAACAGGTAATAAAATTAAGCGTCACCTAGCAAGAAAAATAGAGAACAAATTATATCAGGAATGAATGTGAAGATATCAGTACTGATCTATAGAAATGCAATGATAGTAAAGAAATGTTGTGAACACCTTCAGGTTAAAAAATTCTGCAAGGTTGATGGAAGAAAAAATTTCTTATAGACAGGTTACCAAAACTGATGGCAGAAGAAATAGAAGATGTGAATGTCCTAAATTTATTAGATAAATCAAATTCCTATTAACAAAAATGCCTACAAGTAAGTCTGCATGAATGTGAATGTTATCAAAGAAAAAAGAAGCAGTTCTTTTTCAAGAAGCATAAGAGGAATGGACACTTCCTACCTCATTTTATGAGGCCAACATTACCCTCACACACAGTCTGAAGTGACAAATCAAGAAAAGAAAATTACAAAGTTATAATTCTCAAAAATCTACATGCAGAATCCCTGGAAAAAATGTTAATGTATTTTGGAAATACTATATATATGCAAATATGTATTTTTGTATATATGTGCTTATGTGTGTATATATATTATATAATATACATACATATACCATGTATGTATATTATATATATAATATATACTATACACACATATATACATACATATATATACACATACATATATATAATAAACATACATACATACATATACCATGGTGTGTGTGTATGTGTATATATAAATACAGGTGTGTGTATGTATGTGTCTGGGTTTACATCAAAAAATGCAAGATTTTCCCAACATCTGAAAATCAATCAAAATATACTGTATTCTCAGAATAAAAGAGAAAAATATGATCAGTAGAAATTTTAAAAAGCTCTTGATAAAGTTCAATACATATACACCATCAAAATGACCAACAAATTAGAAATAGGAAGAAACTTTCATAATCTGAAAAAATAATTAAAGATGATTTTACCATTAAAAAAATTGAAATTATTTTCCCCTGTGACCAGAAATAAGACAAAGACACTCCCTCTTAGCCTTCTGTTCAATACCGCTCTGGAAATGATGGCTGTGTAATAAGGCAATATCATCATCATCATCTAAAATAGTAAAGATTATTATTACAATAAAAGGCTTAAAGACTGGAAAGAAAGAAGTAAAATTCTTTTTACATTTTAGATGACACTGACACAGTTCTCTACATTATAGATCTTAAGGTATTTATTTTGTAAAATTCATAAAATAGCTTGCTCACAGGATATAAAGCTAAAATACAAAAATAAAATATACTTCTATATACTAGCAGTAAACAATTGGAAAATAAATAATTTAAATACCTTTCACAAATTATCAAAATATGAAATACTTAGGGATACATTTAACAAAATATGTGCAAGGCTAATACAATGAAAAATTATAAATCATTCTTTAGATAAAGGAAATATAAATAAATGTAAAATGACATGTGCATGAATTAAAAAGACCAAATACCATTGAGGTGTAAATTTTCTCCATATTGATCTATAGATTCAATTCACTTCAAATTGACATCTCAACAGGGCTTTTGCAGCAGTTCACAAATAGACTCTAAAATTTATGTGGAAATACAAAGAACATGAAATAGTCAAAATAATTATAATTAGACCTAGAAAATAAAGCAAGAACTGACACTATCTGGCTTGAAGACTTTTTCTAAAGCTTTAATGATCAACATAGAATGATATTGATATAAGGACTAATATAGAGATCATTGAAACCAAATAGCCCAGAAGTAGGTGTGTCTGTGTGTGTGTGTATGTATGTGTGTGTATGTATGTTATGTGTGTATGTATATATATATATATATATATATATATATGCATATACATATATATGTATATATACATGCATATACATATATATGTATATATATACATGCGTATACATATATATATGTATACACACACACACACACATACATATATATATATTTTTTTTTTTTTTTTCAGTTAATGGCCCAAGTAGCTCAATGGGAATTCAATCATAATATTTTCAACAAATGGTGCTGGGAAAAAAAAGAAAACTGAATATCCATATGTAATATAAGTTTGTTTTTAATTGACCCCTACCTTACTTCATAAAAAAATTCATAAAAATTTCATTGGAAATAACACCATAAAATCTCTAGAAGAAAACATAGGACAAATATTTCTCAACCTTGGATTAGACAAAGACTTCTAACATGGAACATAAAAAGCATTTAACATATAAAAATAAAGTTCAACTTGATTAAAATAAAAACTACTTTTTAAAATATACCATCTAAAATATTAATATGTGAGTACTGGATGGCAATATTCTTAGCACATATATCTGAAAAAGGACTTAAACCCCTAATATATACAGAAATCACATAACTCAGAAAGAAGCATAAACTAATGTCAAAAACTCTTAGACCCTTCACTTGGGAAGATATACAAATGGCAAACAGTACATGAAATGATGCTTAATACCATTAGTCATCCAGGAAATGAAAATTAAAATAACAATGGGATGCAATTTCACACCTAATAAAGTGGCCGAAATAAAGGGAGACATGGAATACCAATTCCAGGAAGTAACGTGTCACAACTGGAATCCCGCACACTGTCAGGAGTATAAAATGTTGCAGCCACTTTCAGAACAACTTTTGGCATGTTGCTATAAAGAACCATACATTTAGCATAGTAGTTTCTCTACTAGGAATTTTCCCAAGAGAAGTGAAAGCATAAATCCATAAAGGGATTTGTACACAAATGTTCATAGCAGATGTATTTATAATAGTCCAAAACAATTAAAAACCTAAATATCTGAGTTGAATAGATAAACTCTGATACATCCATCGAATGGATACTATTCAGCAATAATTAGGAACAAGCTACTCATTGGATTAATCTCATAGTTCCCTTGCTGAACAAAGGAAATTTCATACAAAAGAGTCTATCCTATAGGATTCCATTTATGTGAAATTTCAGGACAGGCAAAACTAATCTGTATTTTTAAAAAGCATTTCCTGGGTTGAGGAGTGGTGAGTGAATTTTCTAGAGTAATGGAACTGTTCATTATCTTGATTGAGGTGGTGATTGCATTAATGCATACATTTGTCAAGAGCCAGCCATCTGTATACCTAATGTCTGTGAATTGTATTTGTACATAAAGTATACATTAATGGAATGCACACATGAACTTGCACACACATGTGCATAGCACTAGGCTAGAGTTGTGATATAATGAACTCTCCCCATGGCACCGATTTCATAAAACAATTAAGATCAATCCAAGGTTAACCCATGTTTCTAAAAAAAGGTGAAGATATTTAACAAAGACAAGTAGAGTAAATGAAAAAAAAAAAATACTAGAATATCTACTAAAAATCCCAAGCATTTAAAATGTAACAGTTCTTTAGGCTCAGAGCCTGGAGCCTGCTTCCAATTTTGTGTCTCCCTCTCTCTCTGCCCCTCCCCCATTCATGCTCTGTCTCTCTCTGTCTCAAAAACAAATAAAACGTTAAAAATATTTTTTTTAATGTAACAAAACTTCTCCTTCTTACTCCTGCAGTTGGGGAAAAAATGAGAAGCAACCTCTTAGCTACATAGTCTTCATGACCATACAGTTTTCATGGGTTTTGTTTTCATGGGTTCATGAGGTAGCTGTGCTTTTGTTAAGTCACTTTTAATTTGCTTTATTTTCTGATTTTGCATTCTGTTAAGGTGAAGGACATATCTAGAAAGTGGCATTTGTTCAGAAAAAGGAGTATAGATCTCTGGTGTGGTTAGACAAATATTTTCCTTATAAGGAGAGCAGGTCAGTTTGTAGCCTCTGAGCAATTTCCATCTTCCTGCAAGATATGTTATATCTGTATCTCTTGCCCTGAAGTGGCACATTCTACCTTCCTACTTGTTTTCTGAACAAAAGGAGTGTGGTAAAGCCGGCATTTCTATCAGACTCCATTGCCTTACGCTTCTAAGTGCATCACATGCAGGGGACTCTTCTTTCCAGGAAGCAAAAGGTGATTAGCAACCTTTTCTGCTCTGTAAACAGTTGTTTTCTTGGGGTTATTTTGTCCAACTTGGTCTCATATAGTAGGCTCTAATTGTAATGGTGGTGAGCATTATGTACAAGGAACAGTTACCAGTATGGATTATATTGTCTGCTGTGAGTGGGAAGTAGTGAAAGGCTTGTTCCTCAGTCCTTTAAGGATGCTGAATTTGTTCTGTTTGGGTAGCAAATACATTTATAGATCAAACACTGTATTTACCATTCTTATGTGCCTTATATAGTTTTAATTGTGTAATAAACCATCTATGAAGCACTTATTATGCAGAAAAATAGGGAATTAGGTTGGGTATAGACTTTACCCATATTTTTACTTTGGTAAGTATAAATATTCTTTAGTTCCCTCTTCAGTAGTACATGATTTAGGTATGCCAGTTTTTTCAAGGATACTGAAGTCAGTCTATTACGGGATCCAAACAAGTAAATAAAATTCTGCTGTGATAATCCTGTCTGACACAGCTACTGATGGAGGCTAGCATGTATTGAACCTCTATTATGTATTTCACCATGGTCCAGGTACTGAGATTCCAAATTAAACTGATCCTATATAAAACCAGGAGGATGATTTTCTATTTTCTCTCTCTCCCTCATTCTGGGACAGGATCACAAACAAAAAATGAATCTTGGTTCTGATTTGCTTATTGAGACAAACTTTGTACTGTAGGAAAGGCTTTAGGGGACTCTGAAAATTTGAGGAAGTTACTTCAGTTCCGAGTATCCATGATTATATAATGAAGGTGATAATTCCTACCCACAAAAGAATATTTGAGACAAATGTTGGCATTCAGTACAATCCTTAACAATATAAGTAGGCCCCAAACCTCATGTCTTCTGTCTCTCCATTATTAACAGTTACTATTTTACTTGATAGTTTGTATCTCTGTGGCCTAAACTTAAATAACCACTTAATCCAAAGATATTATCGAAAGAGCTATTTTATTTCCAATATCCTATAGAGATACTTTATTCAAATAACTCCTCCTCACTCTTATGCCTTGGGAAATAATCATCATAACCAGGACTCGTTGTATTCTCTCAATAGACAGACCTTATCTGTAGCTTTAGGATATGTGAAAGTAAACTTTATACAACCTTGCCAGCCACCACTTCCCACATTTATGGACTCCTAGATAAGTGGCCCTCTTTTGCATTCAGTGGGATGGGAAGATCCCCATAAAGTAAAACAGTTGGCATATATTTCAGTTTTAAAATGAAGTGAGAGTAAAAAGCCTGATAGGATCTCCAATTCTCCCATACAACCTGGAAAGTTCCTGCACTTTTCTTCTTACAAGACCATCTTGAATCCTAGGTATGATTGACACCAATATAATCATTATAACATGGAGAACACAAAGGGAGGTTCCACTTAAACCAAATCTGTATTATTGAGATACAACTTTTGATGCATTTCTTACAGTATTTCAGAAGAAAAATCAAGGTGATCACCGGTTCTAAAGATATCTTTTCGTAGAGCACATGTCAATCTAGAGATCATTTCAGTGTGTTTTCTACTAAATATAAACATATTTCAGTGATGAAAGAATAAGTACTGTGAATTTATTATATGTATTCATCTTCATTTATTTTTCACTGTTGGAAAATCCTGTACTTTCCCCTGCTTTACTGGCTTCTCCTGTGTATATTTAGATATATTTACATTGGTAATATTTAGAAGATTATTTCAAGTACTTACTCATTTATGGTTTTATTTTCCTTGGTCAAGTGGAGTATCCTCATTGGAGTGTGTGAAATATGCTAAGCATCTCAAAACAGGGATTAGAATTTTTGTATGTTCTTCAGATATTCTGAGCGATGACATCAATTGCTATTGTCTGGCACTATTGTTTCAGATCTATACTAATGTGTTTCGAATGGACTAAGATATATTTTTAATTTTCAGTGTCTGGTCCTTGTCTCTTCGGGAACCAGGCAGGGACAAAACAAGATAATGACAAAATGTTTCCTTAGATAAACAGATCTCTAAATCTGTGTAAGTGCTGAACTTACTTGTGCTTTCCCGTTGACCAAACTTCTTATAAAATCAAAGGAATATAGTGTTGTAGGTAAAGAAAAATAATAGACATCTCCTAAGAGAGACACATTTTTTTCTCCCTCATAGCAATATGTTTTGAGAAAAAATAAAATTTAAGATTTATGGAACAGAAGTTTAGGCTTAAATAGTGTTACAAATCAAAGTGTGAAGTGTTGCTAATTGAGTAAATGTACATGTTTTGCTATACCAAAAAAAAATGTTGCTGAAATAATAGCACCTACTGACCACTGAGTACTGGATAATTTCTTAACGCACTTCTCAACACTTTTTATATACTCTCTGTGTATATGTATGTATGTGTGCATATATATATGTGTGTGTGTGTGTATATATATAATATATATATCCACATATATATCTAATATATATAATAATATATATATCATATCTATATCTATATCTATCCTCAGTGTATTTCTCAAAATCACCTAGCAACTCCACAACAGAGGAAGGACCAGAACTCAAAACCAGGTCTGTGTGATCCAAGCACCTATCGCGAATAGGTACTTGATTCATCACTATAATCAGGATATCTGCATTCTACTCTTTGAGCTAGCAAATACTTCTCCATATTCAGTTCAACCCCCAATTATAGGTACAGAATCTTCATCTGACCAATCCTTTAGATTTTCACAGATCTCTTTCAGTGCTCTGGTTGTCCATGGTATGCGAGATCTGCAGATGGAACTTAGTGGAGACTTGTAGCCCAGACTTGGTGTAAGCAGTGTGATTATTACAGTCACAAGAAAACTGGAGAATCGTGCTCATCTCTGGCTCTTTGCCAGTCTAGTAGAGCTCCTCAAAGACGTCTTCCATGTGGCCCCCTCCCTAGCATGCCCAACACCACTCCTCTTGCTTACATCCTTGAGTGTTCTAGCATATATAATGTTGCAGCGAATGTCTCCAGTCATGATCACTTTGAAAATAATAAGAACTGGATTTAGGTTTTGGTAGGTTAGAGAACTAAAGTATTTATGGCAACAAGAAGATCATAATGTTTTCACTAATTTGATTGAATTTTAGTGAGAGATCCACATGAGGAAGCTCTTTCTCCTGGAGTCCTCGAATAGCTCTAAGTACTTCCAGGTCCCTGAGAAGACAGTCCTGATCAGTCACCACCAGTAAAGTGTCGTTACAGCTATTAGGCTCCGAATACAGAAATGAAAAGTATTTCCAGGGACAAATTACTTGTGTTTTTCACAGGGAGGTCACCTCTCTCCACTCGTGCAGATGCCCCTTCTGTGGAATGCATATGCACTTGATACCATATATCATCTTAGGGAAAAGGAGCAAACAAGCAAACAAACAAACAAAAAATAATAATAATAAAATGTTCTTTCACTGATCCCCAAATCAGAAGGCAGCATTTGTGGTTTTTGCACAAGAATATGATGACACATTCAATGAGAGCAATTGAGGGAAGTTTAATAAAAGAGAGTCTCTGAAGGAGCCTGCAAGGCATAGGATGCTGAGACAAGCAGTGTTGGTAAGCTCCCAACACCCTCAGCTTCCACACAGGACCCTGTTTTCCAGTTACACTCATGCCAATCAAAGATCTTTTCTAAATGATTTCACAAATGCAGACAAACAAAGTGCAAATGCTTACGTAAAATGGAAGATTTCAGATGCCTGAAAAAGGAAATATGTTGCCCATTCTATCACTTTCTCCAGACTTCTACTCCTCACTCCTCTACAAATTTTCTCTCTCTCTCTCTGTCTCATAGAAATTTTACACTCTCATGATATTTCTCTTTTTTATAGCAATCACTTGTACATTTAGATACTTTTTCTTCTATCTACCCCGCCAGTGATTCTACAAAATCAATACATGGATTTCTTGTTAGTATTCAAGAAATGTGTGTGTTTATTTGTGTGCATATAAGTAAAACTCTATACCCACTATGGTGTAAAGTTGTTGTTGAATCATGGTATCGCCTTACTTTCCAACTCTGAAGTTGAAGATTGACTTAGCTTCCCATCTTGCATGTTATTTTGTGGTTTTCCGATGAATCTGAGACTCACTTATTCCTTCTAAATAGCTTTGTACTTAGCCACTCACCTCATCTGCATTTAACTTTGTGTAGCGATGCCTGGGTCACCCCATAGTGGTCTGGCTCATGGCTTAGTTTGCAGATGAGAGAATAAACTTTTCCTTTAGCTCCTTCACACTGTCTGGAGGTCTCCCATAGCAGTTAATGTATTTCTTTCAGTTGAAAATACAAACACAAAAATAAATGACCCTATTAACTTGTAATTGTCATCTCCTGGGGTTGCTTTCAGTGGCTAATGGGGAATTTTTTTCCTGTAAGAGAGGTCTAATTTGGTCCTATTGCCCAATATGAACCACATGCTCTAGTAAATATCTGTGCCAGTGATTAATAGAACAGCCATCAGTAACTGTAAGGTGAGTGGCATATTCATAGACAAGTACCCCATCTGTCTTGCCTGCAATAACCTACTCTTTGAGGGATTTTTTAAAAAATTCATCCCTTAAAGGAAAATAAGTTCTCCAAAGATAGCCAAGCATCAGGAAACATTGCAAGAGAAAATTGTATTCTGTTAGGTATAAAATATTTTTGAAATGGGCAAATTTTATTCCTCTAATCGTCTTATTCCATATTCTGACAGGCATGAATTCAAAGGTGTCCTTGTCTGTTACCATTTGTGAATGTGTCCAATTACATGTACATCAGGCATTTACTGAATGTGACATCTACCTGGTTTCTAGCTAATGTATACAAACAAATCTAAGTCAAATTTAATAGTGCTTTCAACATGCCAGGTCCCGTGTTGATGTGTAAGACAAGGTAACGTGTGTTAAGAACTTTAAGGCAGGTCAAAACAATTATATAGAAATTTGGAGAAAATATCGCCTGGTATCACGGAATAAATAGGGATTTTTTTTTTAATTTAAGGAAACATAGGTTGGGGTGCCTGGGTGGCTCAGTCGGTTAAGCGTCCAACTTCGGCTCAGGTCATGATCTCATGGTCCGTGAGTTCGAGCCCCACGTCATGCTCTGTGCTGACAGCTCAGAGCCTGGAGCCTGCTTCAGATTCTGTGTCTCCCTCTCTCTCTGACCCTCTCCCATTCATGCTCTGTCTCTCTCTGTCTCAAAAATAAATACACATTAAAAAAAAATTAAAAAAAAAACCTTAAAAAAAAAAAAAGAAAAGAAAACATAGGTTTAAATCCAGACTGTGCTATTGACTAGTTGAAGACTTCGGGCAATGTAGTTGCCTTGCTTTGCTTTTGTTTCCTGAACTGCAGAGTGCGAAATGATGTTTGTTGTCAAGAATTGTCAGGACTAACTGAAATGGCATTTGTGGAGAACCTAGCAGGGCCCTTGGCCTGTAGTAGGTGACAAGAAATGTTAGCTAGAATATCTGCCTTTTATTTGACAACCTCAGAAGATTTCCTATAAAGGAGATAGACATTGGAATTGGATCTGAAGGATGCATAGGATTTCAAAGCATGGATGATGGTGTTAGAAAGTTTGCAGCGTAGGCATGCTTGATATTAAGATTTTTCATTACAACCTTCATTTATTAAACATGATACGTTATAATGTGGAAGAGCAGATAAAGACTGCAGCAATACAAAAGGGTGCAGTGTAATACCTTAAATTTGACTTTTCCTTGTCCTCTCTCTCTCCCTATCTCTCTTAACTGACAGGAAGGGAAAAAAAGAAGGAAGGTAGAGACGCTTCTGATCACAGTGCTCCCTCAAACTTTGTGCATATATGATGAGGGAAATCATCACTCTAATTATGCCAGTAAGTAAGCATTATGAATGAATGCATTTGTGAGAGCTCAGTAACCATTTATACGACTTTATTAAAGGCCTAATAATTATCCTCTCTTTCTTCATGCCTGTGACCCAGTGCCTAGCTTCCTGCCTGACCTCATAACCATTGTTTTCTAAATGTTTGCTGAATGGGTAAATTTGGGCTTGGATTTAATTCTTCTTCTCTTCATAAGTTCATTAAGCGTCAGCCTGTTATACTATTGTCATGAAAACTCTAAATGCTGTTAATTTCTGATATACATGGTAAATAGGGTATTTGTATTCAGCTGGTGTTTGGTCTAACTTGCTATCTCTTCAAATGAGGCTGTGTGGCCAAAGTCCGTCCAAAACTGAATAGCATTGATTTCCTTTTTTCCTCTTAGAAAGGCAACAACAAATATATAAACTCCCCTTCCTTGGTGAAATGTTTATATGCAAGAGATACTGCCTGTGTCTGTTTCTAAACACATATTCCCCAGCCCATTAGCTGTGTCTTTAAATATTTTACAGGTTCTATTTTTCTACTAATTGACCTTCTGACTAAAGTAATTTGTGATCAGTTAAATAGTCACCAAAATTAACGTGTCAATTTAATATGTTTAAAGAATCTAATCAAAGCAGTTATTTTCAGTGGAAAGCTATCAGATTCATTTTATGAACTTAGCAAAAGGCTGATACTAAAACCTGACAAAGAGAGGAAACACACAAAGAAACTATAGCACAATTTCATTCATGAAAATCAATACATCAATACAAAGAAAATACTTGTAAAAACTCTTCTCATTTGTAGATATGAAAACATCTATATAATTTCTCCCTCATGAAGTGGAGTTTGCCCCCAATCCCAAAGAAAACTTTAGAATTTCTAAATATGTTCCTAAACAACCATCTAGATGTAAATGTAATAAGATTTAAAAAAAAAAAAAAAAAGGCTCACGGCCATCTCATTTGAGAAAGGCATTTCTCACAAATGTTCTTTCTTAAGTAAAATGATAAATATCTTAACTTCCACTTAATAGTAAAACATTAGAGACATTTGAATCAAGAAAATTAAGTAAGTTTGTACCAATATCATTTTAACACTATTCTGTAAATTAGTATTAGTATTAGTGTAATATAGTACGAAAAAGAACAAGTAAACCAAAGAGTAATTTTAAAAGCATATATTAGAATTTATAAAGATTATATATTTTGTACATTTGTAAAATAGAAAAAATCAAAATAAACTCAATATATTCAATTCGGTATTCTTATCTTCACAAGAGATTGAGGTCAACACTAGGTCAATTCAGTATGTACTGGAATCTGAAGGGACCGATTTATTGCTCATATAACTTTGTGTTCGGATTTCCAGCCAGTTTAAATGGAGACAAATAAGTCAGATATATATATCAAATTATATGTACTGGCTTATATTGAAGACATTTGGAAGTTTGTCCTTGAATTAAACTTTCCTAGCCACTCACAGAAGGACAGATGCTGGCTTCCATCCACTACTCTCACCATCACCATAGACTGAGAGCATGGACTGGTAGAGAACTTTGATCTCTGATTGGCAAGTAGGCAGGTGCTAAGGGAGGCAAAACATTAAAACTTTTACCAAATAAATTTTCATCATCTAGTGGGAAAGAGAAGGAAGAGAAAAGACAATGGGAAAGGAGGACAAGGAGGAAAAAAAGGAGAAGAAGGGGAAGGGGGAGGAAGAGAAGGAAAAAGAGAGGAAGAGGAAGCAGTAGAAACAGGAGGGGGAGGGGGAAAAAGGAAAAGGAAGAAGAAGAAGAGAGAAAGAAAAGAGACCATGAGAATTGAGGGTAGAGAAGCTGAAAGTGTTATCTCAGTACTTCTCCCTTTGGGCAGATGTAACATGGAAAATGGAGTTGGAGTAATAAAGGTCTTCCCCAGATTTCCCAGTTTTCCACAGAACTCCACTTTGTATATGGTTATTATGTAAGGAATTTTGGCATTGTTGGAAAATTCTCTTTACTGAGAAATAGTCAACCATGTCTTTACTCAAGAATGGTCTATGAGTTCTTGAGTCCAACAAACCTTGTATAATGGATTAAAATGGCCACTATTTTTTTGACATGTCTCTCATTAAGAGGTAGGGGTCTATACCTCCTGTGTTTTTGTTTTTGTTTTCTAGACTAAGCCTATTACTCCCTTTTGACCAATGCAATATGGCATTAGCTAGGTTATGTGACCTCTGAGTCCCCATCATAAATCTCGTGGAATTTTCACTCTGAGAAGCCAGCCACCATATAATAAGTTTGACTATCCTATAATTGCTATGCAGTGAGAAAACCTGAACTAGCCATGTGGAAATGCCACATAAAGATGGAAATATGCCTGGACGTCCTGGCTGTGATAGTCATCCTAGCTCAGACATCAGACGTGTAAGTGAATAAGCAACATTGGACATGTCAGACTGCATAGAGATCAGGTAGGGAAGAAGTGAAGAATTCAGGTGATAGCCAGAAGAAAGTTCCTAAATGTATGGCCCCAGTTGAACTGTCCCAGACATTACAGCTTTTTAAGATACCCTGGCTCAGGCCTCCATCATTATAGAAAAGGGATAAACTATTTCTGTGTGCCCTGCTTAATTTCCTAACCCACAGAATGGATAGCATAATACAATAGTATCATGACCCAGGACAATTATTTAACAGTTCTGGTTCTTTATTTTTTCATCTGTAAAATGAGAACAAAATACTAGTGTCTTTTTCATAACATTATTGTACACATTAAATGAGCTAATGCAGGTGAAGTCCTAAACGTAATACTGGATATGGAGCATGTAACAAATTTGACTATTATCTTTCGATAAACTGTGCCTCTGAAAAATTGAAGAGCCATGAGAAGAAAGAGTACCATAACACCAGTAGAATTCTTAAATGAAATTTATGCTGAAACCAGAAATTGTCTTGCAATGGAATTTCAAGGCAATTCCAGATTGAAGTACTCTGAAAAATATACTTCATACTTCATGGTACCATGGCAATGTTTCAATTATAGAGTTAGCAGTTAGTGATAGCATTATATTCTAGAATGGTTATATGCCTCTCAAAAAGGAATAGCATTGTCATTTCATGGGGGGGGGAAACCATGACACTGGATTATTCCGATAAAAGAAAGGAAAGAAGGAAGGAGACAAGAAAGAAAGAAAAGTAAGGAGACAGAAAGAGAAGGAGGAAGGAAGGAAAAATTGTACTAGTGAAAATCATATTTGATTTAAAAATTCATTTGGTATGTGCATTTAGAGCTTTAAAACTGAAGGCCATTTGACTCAGTAATTGTCTTCTAGGAATTTATCCAAAAGAAATGCAGGAAAATCTCTGTATGAATGGATATTTATTATAGTTACTGTTTTAACAAAACATCAGAAATCACTGGACATATTCAACACAAATAAATCATGGTTAATCTATTCTAAAATATATTGTTATTTCATTAACCATTGTTTTCCTGAGAGTGAAGATGTAAAGATTAAAAAATGCTAAAACAGTATGCCTAATAATGCACACATTTATGCAAAGCATTTCTATGACAATGTTTGGAAAGAAATCCCCAAAATAATTACAGCAGTTTTCAATAATTTTTGAAATTATTAATCATTTGTTTCATCTTTATCCTTTTCTATGTTTCTGAAATTTCCACCATGAACATACACTTTATTTTATTTTGCAAAAATACAAACAAAACTTAAAATCTCTCTGCTTTCAGTTACTTAATACCACCTTGTAGAATCAGAACATAGCTTATCATATACACGTGATGAAATAGAATCCCTGGTGAAATTTCTGTTTTTTTTCTCTATAAGTCTCATCTTTCTTGTATTTAAGATCCTTTCCAGTAGCTTCTTTGAAGATGTTTAAAAAATTAAAAAAATAAAATAGGGAAAAATAATACATAACTTTTCTCTCTTGCATCAAGGTGTGTCTTGGGAGAAATCATCAGAGAATTAGAGTCTAGTTCTGATTAAGCTTCATTTTTACTTCCAGATAAATATGTACATATTACTGTCAATCATATCATGGAATGAAAAAATAAAATTCCCTTGAGCATTTTCTTACATACCCTATTATTCATTTGCAAAGTGTAGCAACATTTCTAAGAAGTCATTCATCTAATAAACTCTTATGAAGCCCGTGCATTAGGCAAAATCAGAGCTTGAATTTGTCCCCATTGCTTGAATCAGATGCCTACCACATTGTAGGGAATGGATACACTTGACATCATTGATCTGTTTGCATGGTTCTTCCATGCCAAGAATCTGCACTTCTCTGAATGCACCTTTCAGGCACCATAGGCAAATATTTGCAGAGAACTTGTTTGCCTGTTCAGGACTGTTTTGAGTGTCCCTACTGGAACTAAATTTCAGTACACATACATTGCTGCGAGATTTTAGCAACATAATTCTGAGTTTAGTCTTTTGTTTCTTTGTTTCCATTAAGTTTTCATATTCTTGATAATATGAATACAAAGGAGGCAGGTAATTTTTAATGGACATGTCTTTTCTTTGTATATGTTGGACTGAAGATACTGAGCTTGGCTTTTTGATGGTATCTGTTTTGTAATTAGTTACAGCTTTTGACAGTTTAAAGGTTTCCCTGTCCTTTACAGAGCTAAACTTACTTTTCTTCTGTCTTCTATTTAAAGGAGTTTGAGCAATTAGCTTAGTGCTTCATGTCTGTATGAAATCATACTTATTCTTGCACAACTAGGTACTCAGTCAGGAGTGTAGACAGTGTCTGATTGGGAAAATCTCTCATAAAAATCTAATCAGAGACTGGCATGTGATTCTCACAGATGAACAGTATTAAGACATTAATCTGCATTCAGGCCCAAAATGTGGTTGAAAACTTCACTCTAGTAAGTCACTTAGAAAAAAAAAATGTACTTGGGCACTTGTTACAAGTATGAAATCACTAAAACTAGTATCTCGTCATGAATAAAGGCAATTTTATCTCTTTATGCATAAAGACATGAGGGATTTGGCCCAAAGCTATTATCATAGAGTCTTCCTACTGCTCATGTGCACATCAAAGTCCCTCCAGAGACTTTTTTCCTCAATGTTGCTAGGATTGAGGAAAATACAATATCCCTAGAATAAAAAGGGCCAGCACATTGACTCCAAAAGTGTACATTACTGTTTTTCAGCCCATTGGGCCTGAAGCCAGAAAATCTGGTTCCAGTCCCCCCCCCCTTTTTTTTTTGAGTTACTGCATTTTGACTTTTGACAACAAACTTTTAAGCTTCTAAGCCTCAGCTTCATCATCTATAAAATGAGGATAATACCTCCGACCACTCAAGATAATTGCAGTTGTAAAATTGACCACAGTTTAACCCACCTGTGCACTGGAATCCACTAGATCACTGTAAAGAGATCTAATTGGGTTTACTATTAGTTTATCTGCTCCCTGATACACTATAGTTACAGTAAATTAAAGCAGACTTGGTTTTTGTTGTTACTGTTATTGTTTTAATGGATAACCTCTCACCTGGGCATTAAACAGTAATGGTTTGGTTTCGAGATCTACTTTAAATGGGGCAAAATTCAGTGTTTGCAAACCCAAGTGCAAACTGTTTGCTACACTGCCTTTCCTTTTCAATCTCACGCCCGAACCATCATCACTAGCTTATGAGCCCTAATTACTGTGGGTGGAGAACAGAGTGGCTCCATTCCACCATTGATTAGAGAATAAGAACCAATTACCAAATGTCGGTTTATTAAAGTGTGTGTTTCTAGCTAGCTGCTTCTCACCACCCAGCAATTTGCCCTTGATAGAAACACTGCTCCTGGAATCATGAGAGATCACTGTTAAACTCTTACATGTGTATAGGCTGAACACAATTTCTAGCTGGCATGGGAAAAGGGCATTTGGAAGGAAAACACTGAAAGGAATTTAGTTTCCTGGCAGAAGACTGAGATTTCAGTGAGACAGGGGTACAATTTCTTGTCTTGAATGAAGGAACAGAGACCTGATTCCCTCCGAGTTGCAGGTGACCCCTACCTCTGATAGAGGGTAAGAAAGTAATCGCCCTCCTACGCTGTGAAATGGACCCTTCATTTTGAAACCAGGCTGGTGCACTGATTAGTTCTGCTAAGTGACTCTGAAGAGACCCATTTGTTTAGCACTACGTGTAATTTTAAAGGAAAGGACGTGTCAGCAGCAGAAAGGAGAGTCAAATGAGGTCACTCATGAAATAGTGGGAGAAATTTGCCAGTGCCTCTGCCTGGTTTTATTCTTCTCCATCTCCACTGACCTACGTGCTGGAAAACTGATACACCAACTAAAAGGAACCTTCATTTTCTCATTCCGTGAATGACCAGGCCTGCTCCCCAGGGCCCTCAGAAATGGATCTTCATTTCTCAATTGGTGGGGACACCACATTTAACCCTTTATGTTAAGGCAGTTCCCACCTGCAGAGCCTCCATCGGCATAGTAGCTGGTTCTATCATGGAAGCTCCGTGCGTTCAGAAACCCCACCTCCGATATGTTTTTGGTTTTTTGCCTGCTTGGCAATGTGACTGCCACCCTTGCAGAAATTGGGGGATATCCTAAGCAGACAATTTTGAGGTCCTCAACATAACAATCCAAAAAAGTGTGTGAATGCTGCCTATTTACCTGTAGATTACTCTCATTTAAATTAGTTTATGCCCTGAAAATGTCCGGTGTCTTGAACCATGCCAATTGCATCTGATTTCACTTAAAACCATGAGGAGTGCAATAAAGGATACATTCTTAACTTTGATACTAACATTTTTTGTGAGGAAAACAAAATCAAAAAAAAAAAAAAAGAACTGCAAAGGGCAAGCCTCATCATTTCCTTCTCTTCAATTCCACAATATTGAAAAGATACCTATATCATGGTTGTGATCACTTTATGTTGGAAGTCTTTTGTTTAAGCTTTCTTCCTGTCAGTCAGTGATCATCTGTGCCTAGAGACCCTGACTCAATTCATGTTATTTTTCTAGGGTTGTAGCAGAAGTTTGGTCTATGGCAAGGACTCAAACATCTGAATTGAATAAATATATAGCAGTGTATGAGTTTTCACAATACGAGCAAATGAATTAAACAGAAAACTGGAGTCACCACTCACATATATTTCTTCATATGTTTCAGCCTTATACTTTTCCATGTAACACCCTTATCTTCTTATTCCCTGCCTATTATTTACTGCTTCTGGTTATCAGCTTATGTATGGAACACTTCTTTTGTGGAGGTTTTGATAGGTCTCACTGACTCTAGCTTTTCTGAGCCACTTAAAAAGATTTAAGAAATGAAAGTTAGGGGGAGGGTTCTTTCTGTGTGATATATTTTTCTTAGGGAATAGTAACCAGAACCACATATAGGAATTCATACTTTAGTTCCGTTTTTGTTTGCTTCTTTGTGGCCTTGGATCTGTTGCAACATTTGCCGTGCCACGTGGCTTTCAAAAATCAATTGTCAAAGGTTTGAGAATGGAAATATTTCCAAGATGAGCACTATCTCTGTGACTTTTGTGTGTATTCTGTGTGGAGTCTACTTTGTCTATTTGGAAGGCAGAAAAGAGACATAGAAAAGAAGTTGATTTGTAAGATACCCTTGGTAAGAGTCAAATCCAGCATCTGTGACTTGACAAGGTTAACATCATCTTTCTCAGCCCCCCTTCCTTCATCTATCGTAATGGAGATAATGTCTCCTTTGGGAAGAGTATGTAAAAATTACATGTTACAATGACAGTTTATCCATTCATTCTTTCATTCAGCAATGTGAGCATGTAGAATATTCCAGGCTCGGGGTGCCTGGGTGGCTCAGTCGGTTAAGCATCCAACTCTTGATTTCAGCTCATGTCATGATGATCTGGTCATGAATCCTGAGATCAAGCCCTGCATTGGGCTCCCTGCTGGAGGTGGATCCTGCTTAAGATTTTCTCTCTCCCTCTCTGCTCCCTTAACCTCTCTCTCTCTCTCTCTCTCTCTCTCTCTCTCTCTCTCTCTCAAAAAATAATAATAAAATAAAGTGTTCCAGGCCTTTTTTGAGACTAAAACAAGCAAAGAACCCACTCCTGTATAGTTTATGGTCTAGTTGGGAAAAAAATTAAATCATTCGAATTGTAGTGTATAGTATTTTAACTGTATTGTAACAACCCAAGACATGTTCTGAAGAAAAGAGCTGGATTCTATGGGAACATTAACTTTTCCCATAGAACAGTCTCCAAGGGGGCTGACCTGGATGACGTGCCTTAGCAGATGTGAATGATGAAGAGAAGTTTTCCAGATGAAGCAGCAGTGGGGGAAGTGATTCAGTTAAAGAAATCGGCAGGGCCCAGAGTGGCTGTGAGGGCAGGGGTGAAGAAGTGAATGGCTAGTGGGGCCGGAAGGTATTGATGAAGGGGTGTACTGGTGAGAGATGACACTGTAGAGCTAGGCAGGGGACTGGCTTGTAAGCCCTGTATACCTTGTTAAATATTTTAGTTTTTATATCAAGACCCTGAAACAAATGCTAATTCCCTTTCACATGTATTGGCATTGTGTTTCCTAAGTTGAATAGAAACAGAAATGTGTTTCTTGATTCATGTCCAATGTGACTGCTCAGCTCAGCCGGATGACCTACAGTCCAACTTTTCTATTCTAAGCACTGGTCTCTAGGATACTGATGGAGTAGACACCCAAAGTAGCCTGCTCTAGTCATTTTAGAATCCTAGGATTGGAAAAGAGGTCCACCCTACACTAAAAGATGTCCTTCTGTCTCCTCAGCATGTGCTGAGCACAAGAGGACCATCCTATCAGATTTCCTGGGTTTGGAGCCCCTATCTCTGCCATTTAGTCCCTGTTCTGTATTTCCCCATCTTGGGTACAGAAGTCTCATGGGTACTGGAAACCAGTGAGACACCTGGAAAGGATGGAATAATAAAAAGGGACTGACGGGGTAAAAAAAAAAATTGAAAGCAGGTCTCAGAATAATTATTCTTTCAAAGCCCCCAAATCTAGTTGGCCACAAAATCTGAAGGATTCTATCATTAAATATATGTATTTTTAATGTTCTCTTGCCTCTATCCCCACTGTCATTACCTTCAATCAGACTCATTCTTTCCAGTGATTTCTATAATAGAACCTTGGCCCCAGTGTCGATTAAGTTAACCTATATTCCTGATGATATGAGACCAACCTTTCTTCAATATAAACCTGGATTCTGTCAGTCTCCTATCTCATGTTCATCAGTAACTCCCTGATAAAATGTGTGGCATTTAGTATGTGTTCTTTTGTTGGTAGGTTGTTCAATGGGATGCTCAAATGGTTTACATTCTGGGGCAACGATGAGCCAGGCATTCGCAGTACACTGGTCACTCTGACATTTTCCCTTCCTTCACATCAAACACTAGTGGATTATGGCATGATGGTGAAGAATTGCTGTTCCAACTCACAAGGTCCACTTGACACATCATATTTCATCTTAATGAGGGTGATTGACAGAGAACTGTGCTAGAAACCATGCTAAGCACTTTATGTATGATAATCTAATCGGTCCTCATGATCATGCTTTGAGGTATGTGCTGTTTTTATCTTTATTTTATATGTTTAAAAACTGAGGTTCAGGGTATTATTAAGCTTTCCAGGCAGTAAGTGAAATAGTTTTTAGATGTTGATAGGCTATTGCCAGAGCAGGCAATTTTAATCACTGTTCTGTACTTCCAGGTCCTAATTATTTCCTTCTTTTCTTATAGATGAGGTGAGTGAGCTAAAAATCATAGGGCGGTTTTAAAATATGTAATTAGATCTGATGATACAAATTCAGAGAGAGTATCCCAAGTTTTTTTTTTCTAACTTCAATATTATTGGGCTTGAATTAAGGTAGTTATCATTAGATCCTTGGCAACATTGTGTTATACTAAAATTCCACTTAAAAATGCCTGCACTAATAGGATCTCAAATTCAGCCATGACCTACCCAGGGGTCAGGGTCTCAAAGCTTCTTCATTGGTTTGCATCTTTCTGAAAGAATCTTGAGTTAATGCCCCTACCCCATCCTCCTGCCTGCCCACCCCCCCCCCCCAGAACAATCTTAGAAGTCCTTTGAGATTCTGCTAAAAGCCCAACACACTATCTTCTAGGAGCATTATTATGTAGTCTTAGTAACATGAACTGAATAAAAATGGACACATTACACAGTCTTGGTTCCTCCAACAGTGATTGGAAATAGATCGAAAGAGCTGAGGCACTAACTCAACCAGCCATTCCATCATCAGCCTGTCTCAGGGTAGTAATAAACTTCTTGGTCTGCTAAATTTATGGAGTAGAAGTGCGAGCACAGCCTCCCAGTGGTACCCATGGCTTTGAACAGGTCAATAACAGTGGTCTGGAGGTCTGCACACTGACCATTATAAGCACCAGGTGGACTTACCAATGTGCTGTCACTAGCAATTGCTTCCACACTAGCTCCTTAGCTGGAAAGATAAATCAGGCTGCCTAAGGAAGGGATTTTACATCAGATGAATGAGAGTATTTCTTATGTAGAAGTGTAAGTTTAAGGGTTTAACTCCCAAATACTCTCTGTATTTATACTAGCTTAGCCAGCAACTCTGAACCATGAAAGAGCATGTGCAGTCATGAGTCACCTTCTCATCTGACTCCAGGTATGACTTATACCTTTAGAAGGGCAGTGGTGCCCTGTGCTGCTATGGACAAACATCCTTATGTCATGTGAGTTATGCAGTCATTAAGCATAGGACGTCCAAGCACCACTCTTAAGTTTACAATGCTTATCATGATATAATTCACTTAATATCAAATTTGAGGGCCACTTGTATAGGTCCTTGAAGGATCATGCTGGCTCTGTCACTAGATCTTTGCAGTTGACATTTCCTCTGCCTTGGTTGCCGTGCCCTGTGCATTGCCTAGTTAATTCTTGTTCTTCTTTCAAATGGCTGTGTAGAATCATTTCCTCAGGAAAGCCTTCTCAGACTGCAACTGACTAAATGTCTACAATCCCTCTCCCTACCCCATATGAACACTCATTTTGGTGTAGTAAATAAATGTGGTGAATCTTGCATTCATATCTACCTTTCCCACTAAGCTGGAAGTTCTATGGATGTCAGGACCCTTGTGCTTTTGTTCAGTCAAATCCTCAGTACCAAGTATGGTATTCAGCACCCACTAGAAATGCAATAGCTATTGCACACAAAAATATAATGAGGAAAATCCTCCAAACACATTATATGCTATCTTATAAAAAAAATGATGAGAACTATTTATCTTGAATTCTCTAACCATTCATTTATTTGGATTTCTTAGCAAATATTTCTTAATCTTCCCCTCTTTTCCAAGTGTTTGCTAAGCCCTGGGTCTACAATCAATCAATCAATCAATCAATCAATAATTGAGCAAACTACATTAAAAAAATCTTTAATTTCTCCCATTACCTCTTTGTCTCTGAAAGTATATATATTTATTCAGTAAAAATAGAATGTCATACATCCTTACACTCTATTTACATATCACCGTTTGGTGGCAACCTTTGTATTTGTTGCCTCTAAGAATACAGAAAATCAATCCCATGAAAAGTGATATTTTACAATTGGAAAAAAATCCAGAAACTTTTTTTTTTCTTTTGGCAGGAACTCCTGGCTTTATAATTGATTACCAGGATCCATGACTTCTAATGTGTTTTCACAAAAACAAAACAAAGCAACAAAACAAGCAAATGAGCATTTGCGCGTGCATACACACACACACACACACACACACACACACACACACACACAACATCTCTTTTGTAGACTAGGAATGATGTATTTTTAATGACTTTATTTTTTTTTTAATGTTAAATAGGGATTCCTTCCCTCATGGGATCAGAGCCTCTGGAAACCACTGCCAGACAGTGGTTATAATATAAGTAAAGTAAGCATGTGCCAGTGAAAAATTAGGTGTTTGGAAAGTCAGCATATGCATGTATTTCTTTGTGTATGACGTGCTAGTTAGCGTATAACAGAGGACAGTCTGGAGCTACCATTGGGTGTCAGAGGAGAAAAACTTGGATGCTCACAGCAGCATGTTGAATAAAATCCAAATGTAATAAAGTACATATGGCTTGCTTTCTAGAGAGATCTAAAAATTAATTTTTCTGCAAACTCGACCAAATTTGTATTGAATTCCTCTGTATAAGCAAGTTAATATTGACCATAGGTAGCTTTTACTCACATGCTTTGTATTGGCCACTTGCTTGTTTAGGGGAAATAGAGAAACAGTATAGCATATCTCTAATAAGAGTTTACTGAGTTTGCACATCCCTCAACAAGAGCAAGATCCACCACTAGCAGTATAGTAATGTGATTTTACGTTGCAGCCTGGAACATTCACTCACGGACAAAAGTAGCTACACAAGAGCCTATATATAAAGCAAGTATACATAGTGCAACGACAAACCACATCTGTTCCAAGTTTAGTAGGACACAGAGAATGGCACACATTCCACATTTGTTCAACAAGGGGAGCATAATGCTATGGTTTGCATGTCCTTTGATCAGAGATTATCAGAGTGTGGTCCCTGGATTAACACTATCAGCATAATATGAGAACTTTTTAGAAATGCAAATTATCAGGCCCCACTCTAGATCTGTTGAATCAGGAACTTGAGGAGTGGGGTCCAGCAACCTCTGTGTGTGTGTGTACGTGCGTGGGTGTGGGTGTGTTTTAATATGAATTCTTACTGTTTTTTTCCGGTTTTATTGAGAAATAATTGGCATACATTATTGTATATGTTTAAGGTGTACAGCATGATGCATCAATCTGTATTTTAACAGGCCTTCCTAATGATTCTGGTACGTGCTCAAATTTAGGAACTCTACCCTGCTTTCAGGTCCACTGAGCTCAGTCCTGGCACATTCCATGGCAAACTAACTCTTCCTCTCAATTCTTTCAAAACATACTTCCCCAGGTAGTCCAGCTTTAAATGAAATCTAGCTATTCCTGGACCTGGACCCTGGAGTTTCTAGATGATTCTCTCCAATGGGATCTAGCCATTCCTTCTTATCCTATGTTACTTTACAGAATTATCTGTGGTTTTTCAAATACCACTTCATGGTCCTGCCTCTATACATGCTGCTTTCTCTGGCCACACTGCCTTTTCTTACCTGTACTTCAAATGCCAGCCCGGGTCAGCCACTCTCCCCTCTAGTGAGCTGTCTGAGTAATCTGTGTTCTGAAATTAGAGACATTGTTCCATGCTTCCATGTGACCTGACTTTCCTTATCAGTCTGGTTGTGTTTCTGTCTCCACTGTAAAAACAGTGGGCTTCAGTAGAATACGCAGTGTCCTTTTTTTTTTTTTCTCCTTCAGCTTTGAAATTATCAAAGTTATAAAAAAAAAAAAAGAAGAAAAGAAGGAAATTACCAGAGTGTGTTGCCTATAGTAGGCATGCAAATGTTCATTAGATTAATGAATCCATAGTCACATTTAATCTGCCCCATGACCCTGTGTGATAGAAGTAATAAATTATTACATGTTATTCTAATTATAAAACAATACAAGCTCACCACAGAAAATATGGAAAATACTAAATAATATGCAATATAAAATGAAACCAATTTATACTTTCACAATGCAAAGGTAATCCCTCTGTATGATAAGAGTATAACATGATAAGAGTTAATATTTTAGTGCATTTCTTTCTAACCATTCCGTTTGCATTGAAAAAAAGTGCCAATATTGCAGTTACATACTATATACTTTCCAGGCTTGTCTTCTATCACTTTCTCTTCTGCAGCCCAGGGTCCAACAGTAACCTTCGTTAGTCTCCATCATTTTGAAAATGCTCTTCTCTTCATACAAGATGATCACCCTTCCCCCTCCTGCAGCTTACTCTTCTGTTTTCTCCCAGGCAGTAAGTCCACTTTTGTTCCCTTTGTGACTCTTTCTCCAAGACACTCAAAGTGACTTATTTATGATTCTCTGTGCTGGTCCACCATCCAGCGCAAGTATGTATCTCTTCTAACCCTTAGATACCTTTTATGTTAGTGCTCATTGGATACTTAACCCAATCAACACTGAGCATCTCACCTTTGCCTCTCCTCCTAATCTGTTCCTTCTGTTTCCTTCTTGCCCCTTGCTACCCTGTTCTTCACTTGTGATTTGACATATTGGTCCTATACCTGATACAATGAGCAGATGTGTAATTTACAATGTAAGTTACCTTAATTGCCCAAGGACACACTGGTATGCTTCTTTCATGTTTTTAAAGGAGGAAAAAAAAATCAGTGTCTTTCAATTAAATTAAATACACATGAATACATTTTACACCCACCGCCAGGATGTCTTTTTTTTTTAATATGAAATATATTGTCAAATTGGTTTCCATAGAACACCTAGTGCTCATCCCAAAAGGTGCCCTCCTCAATACCCATCACCCACCCCCTATCAACCCTCAGTTTGTTCTCAGTTTTTAGGAGTCTCTTATGCTTTGGCTCCCTCCCTCTCTAACTTCTTTTTTTTTTCTTCCCCTCCCCTATGGACTTCTGTTAAATTTCTCAGGATCCACATAAGAGTGAAAACATATGGTATCTGTCTTTCTCTGTATGACTTATTTCACTTAGCATAACACGCTCCACTTCCAACCGCGTTGCTACAAAAGGCCATATTTCATTCTTTCTCATTGCCACCTAGTATTCCATTGTGTATATAAACCACAATTTCTTTTTTTTTTTTTTAAGACTTTTTCTTTTTTTTTTTTTTTCAACGTTTATTTATTTTTGGAACAGAGAGAGACAGAGCATGAACGGGTGAGGGGCAGAGAGAGAGGGAGACACAGAATCGGAAACAGGCTCCAGGCTCCGAGCCATCAGCCCAGAGCCTGACGCGGGGCTTGAACTCACGGACCGCGAGATCGTGACCTGGCTGAAGTCGGACGCCCAACCGACTGCGCCACCCAGGCTCCCCAAAACCACAATATCTTTATCCATTCATCAGTTGATGGACATTTGGGCTCTTTCCATACTTTGGCTATTGTTGAAGGTGTTGCTATAAACATTGGAGTACAAGTGCCCATATTCATCAGCACTCCTGTATCCCTTGGGTAAATTCCTAGCAGTGCTACTGCTGGGTCATAATGTAGTTCTGTTTTTAATTTTTTGAGGAACCTCCACACTGTTTTCCAGAGGGGTTGCACCAGTTTGCATTCCCACCAGCAGTGCAAGAGGGTTCCCGTTTCTCCACAACCTCGCCAGCATCTATAGTCTCCTGATTCATCTTAGCCACTCTGACTGGTGTGAGGTGGTATCTGAGTGTGGTTTTCTTAATAGCGATGAGTTAATGCTGCCATCAGCCATGAGCTGCAGTTGAAAATTCCCTGAAAATTGGCTTTGTTTCAGGCATAGCTCTTGCAGACACCAACTCATCTCCTGTCTACACATGATCTACATAGAGGCCAGCATCCATGGCATCAGTGGCCAACTGTGTTCGCTTTGTCAAGGCTAACAAAGAGGCAGAGGGGAAGAGAGCTCTTGTCAGATAAAAGTTTTGTTCAGATTGTACTCCTCACCCTCCTCCCCTTCCGCCTGAGTTCACGTTGCTGAACTATAATTGTACTATCTTCTCCTTGAGGAAGACAGGAAAATAAAAGCACTTACTTGTGCAGATAAAGAGCATGTTCTCCCTGAAGTCATTCCAGCAATGCACAATAGAGCTTGCTATAAACATGAGAGCAATGTGATCTCTCTGTACAGAACATTGTCCAGACTCTGCCTTTTGTGATTTGGGGCTGTTTTCTTGTTTGTTTATTTGAACAAACAACACAGTAGTACAGAAAAGCAAGAGATACATGGGTTTTTCTCACCCAATGATAATCAATAGATAATTATAAATGAATTTTTCTCAAAGCAACTGGAGAGAGAAGATTATGCAGTTGCAGGAGGAAAGAGAAGGTGAACTCTGACAGACTCTGTTAGAATCAGAGGGTTGGAACGTTGCATTTCCTCTTATGACAGGGTATTATTTTAACCCATTCCAGAAAATCAACTCCTTGAATGATCTGTACTGTCAGTCCAGTTTGTCTGTTAAATCAGGGAGTGATGTTCATGGAGTACCTACTGTATGTACAAGTGAGAATGTCCCAGGAGTGTTCTATGGATGTGGTCACTAAAGTAGTTGTCCACAAACATGGGTCCAAGAGGGTTTTCTGAGACTGTGCTTCAAAGGCTACTGAACGTGAACCAGTAACATTCCCCTCAATACCCCCAACATGCAATATAAAATAAATTGAGTGACAAAAAGGCCAACTCAAGATTGCCGTGGTTAGTTTTAACTAATACCAAGGAACTGGGAGTGATTATACCAGTATTTCGCAAATTTTGGATTGCCAAGCCCCAATGCTGCATATTTCTGGATCTAAAATTTTTTCAGTGATACAGATGCTGCTGATTCAGAACCCCAGTTCAAGAAACACTGGTCTATATCATTTTTCACAAAATATTTTTTGTGACATATGAACAGTCACAATGTACGTTAACTTGCTCATAGACTCTTTTTTCTGTCTTTTTTTTTTTGTTCTTGTTATTTATTGGAATGCTATGAAGGACAATAAAACTTGAGTATAATATTTCTCTAGTTAGCTCTCCTCTTCCTAGAAATAACTTCTCAGGAGTATTACATGACTGAATTATAGTTAGCAAAGCAGAATGAACGGTATTGCTGTCATTTGCTTACAGGGTCATTTATTTGTTTATTTAACATGTAATGTTGTAGTTGTCATAGTTAGATCCTATGCTAGGGATTAGGGATAAAAGGATGAGAAAAGAATGAAAATTTCTTTTCAAGAATCAAAATTGGGTGGGGAAGACAAGGAAATGTAAAACTACCAGATATGATTGTACAGTGATAGCAGGGAATAAAAAGAAGGAACTCCACCTTCAGCCAGATTGGAGAGGAGTGTCAGAAGATGGTTCAAGAATCGTTGAGGTCTATGCTGTGTTGGTGAATATGGAACCCCATGCATCTAATGGAACCAGTACTTGGCTCCCAGAATGATGATATGACTTGAAATGGAGCAGCTTTTTAGCAAGGACCCTGTTGCAATGCTAATGAAGAGGTAAGAAGACCTGGCTTAGGGATCAGCCCCCTGAGTTTGAATCCTGACCTCGTCACTTGATACCTGTATGACCTTAGACCAATTTCCCTGACCTCCATTTTCTCATTTGTAATATATAGATAATAATAATGCTTAGATTGTGTTGAGGATCCAACTTAAGATCATGCATTTAAACATGCCTAGAATACCGACTATCCTGTACATTAACAATATTCTCCAGATAGATGTGAAAATAGTAATGACTATCAAATAAATAAAATAAAACAAACTATAACTCTATACCAAAGAACTGGAAAGGTAAGATTTGTTCATTGGTAATGGCTGCAAAATGAATTTTCACAGTGGCTTCTTCATGGTACTTCTAGAACATCTATACCTTTCTTTTCTTTGTAAAAAAGGTTCTGTGTAGCCCTGTGAGTATTTGTTGAACTTTCTGTCTGAAAGGAGAACACAGAAAATTTTACCCAACCCTTCGTAGAAGTAACCCAGGGCCCTAAAAGTATGAATTGCCTGTCTGGCCATTTTCAGTAGGCCATATGTTCTTGAAAATCCGAGCCATGTTTAATCACACCTATAATCACAGTTCTTAACAGAAGACTCAAACACAGAAGATGGTAATACATGACACTCAATGAATAAACAATCCAAATTTTTGAAGTTTTTTTTTTGTTCTGTTAATTTTTATGGGTTACATTGTCAAAATACAAACCAGCCTGAACCATATTTCTGAGAAAACAATAAAACATTCAATATCTAAAGAGAACATGTATTAAAATACTTTGTTTATTATGTCCACTTTTAATGCTTTAATACAGTTACAATAATTCCTATTTAAAAAAAGACTTGTGTCCATGATTTTATTTAAATCACCAGATTACCATTAAGTCCCATGACAGGGTGAAATAGTCCTCCTATTTTCTGCACTCCTTTTTCCAGAGCATTAAAGAATTGCTTGCTGAACCTTCAATTAACATTGAATGAATATGTGCAGTTGGTTTTGCTTTCTTCAGTATTACCCTTTCCCTTGCCATTCCTTACATGGAACCTATAGTATTCTTGAGCTCAGTTCTTAGCATTGGGAGTGGGATCACCATGAGAAAGGAGATGCATGCCTATCATGGTCAAAGTATAATTACAGCCTCAAGCTCTTTCCTAATTGTATGCTTTCTCTTTAGTATTCCCTTCGTATTTTCAGCTTTAAGAGCTCTTTCCTCTGATCTTTGTCAATATGAGATGGTCTTTAAACTAGCACTATCCCTAAATTAAACAGTAATGATCTCATTTTGAGGTACGTTTGGGCATTTTTCTCAACATATTTTCAGCAATAAGTTGGTACCATTAGGGTCACAATGTTTCTTTGGCATTAGAAAACACATTTTTCTGTACTGTGCATGTTGGACTGTTTTTGATTTTGCAAAGATCTTTTCTGGTGTTTGATAGTTTTTGCCAGATTTCAATTTGCCTGTAACTGAGCTGATAAGAAAAGTTTAAGATATGGACAAGAATGTACCAGATTCTATGCCTTTATTCTCCCAGTGTATAACTTCCCAGTTGGTATATTCTTGGATAAGACAATCTCTTTCATTAATTAACTGAGGTCAGTTCTAATTCAGTAATAAGGATGAGTGTCTCAATAGTTCACCCAACAAAAATGTAATTTTCAGCCCATGAAAATTACCCAGTATCAAAAACCTGGGGCTCTAGGATTCTGTGAAAATATTTCACATATTTCATTATGTTCTATATGGTGAATTTTTATTAGTAGGTAGACAGAGTGAAAGGATGAAATAGGTCAAAAAAGGAAAGTTCCATGAGTGACAGTAAAAGGATTTTAAATTAGGATTTGATAATTTTATTAATTTTGTAAATGGGAAACTAAGTGCTTATGTCTTAATGTATTCAATCAAAATTATCTAATGATGTCCCTTGCTGCTGCACAGCGAGTGATGGAGTCTTCTTTTTGTGGGTAAGCATAAGAGTCGTTAATTTTAATGAGAGTAATATGTATATATGTGTGTCTTTTAATGTGGAGGTCATGGAATGAGCTCCTTAAAATTTGCACTGGCCTGAGCTGAACAATGAAAGCATTATCTTCCAGGTCAACAATGTACATTAATAAGGAGGTCTCTGTGTACCAGGATGCTATAGACAGTGATTACCAAGGAGTTATTAAGTCACTTATTAAATCTCTAATTTACAAAGGGACGGTGTTGGCACTAAGCAGCAGGCCAACTGTCACCACCTCTGATATTTCAAAGATGATCATTGTTCCCATAAGGAAAGTCATACCTTAATTTATACAGTAGGCAGAAAGGAAAAATTATTTCATAAAGGTGAAAAATATAGCATAAATCTTATTGTCCTCACATGAAGAGATAGCATACTATATGGCCATTTTCCCTTTGGGCTTCTCCCTACACCGGCTCAGTCTTTTCCATGCAGACTCTAGCTGTTTTCAATCCAAATATGTGGGCTGAGGCCCCGGACCAAGCATTCACTTCAGACCCACTTCAGAGGGTTCGGATGTAAGTTTCCAAGGCTCCATACTATGAGCAATACTTACACCTGTGCCAGAATTATTTTCTAAATGCAGTGCTTCAGGATAAAAATTGGCAACAAATCCTTGTCTTAGAAGTTATAAATTGGAAGATATGGTTTGTTTGGTATATATGTGTGTGTGCATGTGTATGTGTGTGTGTATCTTAAAAAAAAAGATTTCATAGTAAACAATAGCTTGAAAGCTGCTATTAAGATATTATCCCAACATGGCTTAACCAGGTTAATAATTCTCTTCAAATGGAATACACCCTATCTATTCACTAGCCCAATTCACGTCTGCTCAGTGACACTAATCTGTCTCTCTAGCTTTGGCCTGTTGGGAAACCTCAGATATTTGATATTTTTGGACCCCTCTACACAGTCTCTCCCTGTCCCTTGAAAGACTTCCTTCAGTGATATCACAGAAACTTGGTCTCCAGCCAAAACATGTTTTTTCCCCAAAAAACATATTTTGCTATTGTAGTTTAATTTTTAACTGTGTGCTTTTGTACAGGTTTTGCATTGAATGACCAATCTCTATAATCCTATCTAGGGTAAATTTTATTTCCTTTAAAACTCAGCTCAGAGATAATGCAGTTTAGAGTACTATGCATTGTTTCTTCTTTAACTTCCTATTACCATTGCTTACTAGTATTTAAGTTTATTTCTTAAAGAAGTGTATCGTTTACTGACTTTAAAATGCTGAAGTTTGGGTGCCGGGGTGGCTCAGTCGGTTGAGCGTCTGACTTAGGCTCCGGTCATGATCTCACGTGACCGTGAGTTCAAGCCCCGCATCGGGCTCTGTGCTGACAGCTCAGAGCCTGGAGCCTGCTTCGGATTCTGTGTCTCCCTCTCTCTCTGACCCTCCCCCGTTCATGCTCTGTCTCTCTCTGTCTCAACAATAAATAAACATTAAAAAAAAACTTTTTTAAATAAATAAATAAAATGCTGAAGTTTGAGGGGAACCTGGGTGGCTCAGTTAGTAAAGCGTCCGACCTTTGGTTTCAGCCCAGGTCATGATCTCCCAGTTCGTGGGTTCGAGCCCCACATTGGGCTCCACAGCTGGCAGTGCAGAGCATGCTTGGGATTCTCTCTCTCTCCCTCTCTCTCTGCCTCTCTTCTGTCCATGCTGTCTCTGTCTCTTTCAAAATAAATCAATAAAACTTAAAAAAAAAATAAATGGGGGGGTGCCTGGGTCGCTCAGTCGGTTGAGCTTCCGACTTCGGCTCGGGTCAAGATTTCATGGTCTGTGAGTTCGAGCCCCGTGTCAGGCTCTGTGCTGACAGCTCAGAGCCTGGAGCCCGTTTCAGATTCTGTGTCTCCCTCTCTCTCTGCCCCTCCCCTGTTCATGCTCTGTCTCTCTCTGTCTCAAAAATAAATAAAAAAACGTTAAAAAAAAATTTTAAAAATAAATAAATAAATAGGGACATCTGGGTGGCTCAGTCGGTTAAGCATCTGACTCTTGGTTTTGGCTCAGGTCTTGATCTCATGATTCCGTGAGTTTGAGCCTCATATCGGGCTCTGTGCTGACATCATGGAGACTGCTTGGGATTCTCTCTCTCTCTCTCCCTTTCTGTCTGCCCCACCCCACTCACAGTCTCTGTCTCTCTCCAAATAAATAAATAAACTTTAAAAACATTTTTTAATAAAATAAAATAAAATAAAATAAAATAAAATAAAATAAAATACTGAAGTTTGAATGTTACAGAGCTGGGACCTAAATTAAATGCCTGTGTATTCCTCAGGAGTAACTTCCAACTGAGCGTGTGGTAATTGCACATAAAGATTGAATGTGGATGGATGGATGACTGTACAAAATGAACATACTTGTTGGTAGCTTTCCCTCCTATGAGCTATTTTCTTTTTATTATTATTGAATATTGTCTTTAAGGGATGCAGATATCAAAGTTTTAGTCAGTGATTAGAAAATAAAGATTAAGGTAAGCGACAACTAGCATGCTAGTTATTCATAGTCATCCAGACACTTACTCACGAAAACAAATTATAGCCAACTATATGTAGAAACTGTGGCATTTGTGTATTATCTACCATGTGAGGGACAAAGTATAGAAATCCAGTCTAGGAAATAGACCAGCACAAAGTAGGTGTCTAATAAATGTTTGTTGAATGATTGAATGACTGAGTGCATGAATGAATGAATTTAAAGATGATTATAATTCCAGATCTGAAGGAGCTTGCATGCTAATGAGTTCACAATTAGAGCCACCAAGGCCAATTGTGCTAATTAGAAAAAGGTATACCTTTTTGGTTAGATAAATTATCAAATTCAGCCTCTCCAGGCAGCTAAATTGTAAAACATGCTTCTTCTTATTGAACTAATTAGATCCAGTCCCATGCCAAAGAGCATTGGCTAATAACCAGGGCTGCGTTTGACCATCCACCCACTTGTCATAGGATCCCGTACAGGGCACAACCTCTACAGCTGTATGTGGGAGCCCTGTAAGTTCATGAAAACAACCAATGGTGATGTTGTGTGATGAGCACAGGCAGTAAGTAGAGTATGTCCCAGAGGGAAAGGGGAACTCACATGTAGAACTTTCCATAAAAGCCAAGGAGTCAGTACATGTGCAGAGGCAGAGCTGACATCTGAAAGTCAGTGCAGAGGATGGGAAGAGACTAGGCAATCCCAGGACACAGGGGAGGGCATTTTAGGCACAGAGGCTCAGCGTGCACTCACACACAGAGGCTGTTCAGTGCACTCTTGCACAATGAGTGCAAATGGATGTTACAGGAAGTAAAAGAAGGCACACGACCAAGTTAGGTACAATCCAATAACAATAGGAACCTATGGGGCGCCTGGGTGGCGCAGTCGGTTAAGCGTCCGACTTCAGCCAGGTCACGATCTCACGGTCCGTGAGTTCGAGCCCCGCGTCAGGCTCTGGGCTGATGGCTCAGAGCCTGGAGCCTGTTTCCGATTCTGTGTCTCCCTCTCTCTCTGCCCCTCCCCCGTTCATGCTCTGTCTCTCTCTGTCCCAAAAATAAATAAAAACGTTGAAAAAAAAATTTTAAAAAACAATAGGAACCTATAATTAACTCCTACTGAGCAGCTATAGATGCCAGGAACTTTTGTAGGCCCTTTATATACATCAGCTAATTCACCCCTCTCAACAAGCCCATGAGAGGTATGATGGAAAGTAACTAGGCCCTTCCTATGCATCATAATTTGTAGAAGCCTATGAGTCAAGTTCTATTTTGCCTTTATTTTGCAAAGGGATGAACTTAGCACATTTGGTTTCTATCCATTTCCAATCAGTTGCTTAAAGTGGTTAAGTGACTTTACTAATATTACACATTTAATAAGTGGTAGAATTTGAATATTTCTGGCCAGATCTCTCTTAGGAAATAAAGCTAGGCAGTGTACTCAAAAGCTAAAGTGCCAAGAGGCCTGTAAATTGGCTCCATTGAATGAAGACCCTTCCTTGGTAGCTCCTCTGATAACCTAGGTGAAGAATTCTCTGGTAGTTGCTGGTGTACAAGGTTTCCTAAGGAACACAAGCATTGATCACCATGATCAGCAGAGGAGATATTTTATACAGACCCCCAATGGATCTATGGTAAAGATTAAAAATCTGTTTTGTTGTTGTTGTTTAACTCCACTGTTAATTCTGAAAAACAGCTGTATTTGAAGCCATAACTGTACTTTTTGTAATGTTTATTTGTTTTCAAGAGAGAGAGAGACAGAGTGCAAGCAAGGGAGGAGCAGAGAGAGAGGGAGACACAGAATCTGAAGCAGGCTCCAGGCTCTGAGCTGTCAGCACAGAGCCCGACACGGGGCTTGAACCCACAAACCATGAGATCGTGACCTGAGCCGAAGTCAGACACCCAACTGACTGAGCCACCCAGGCACCCCTGAAGCCACAACTTTAAAAGTTAAAGTCACAACTTTAAATTCAGTACTACTAAAATGCCCTGTATTTGTATTTAAATGAACAAGTCAATTAAATTTACTTCAAGGTGAAGTAACTCTTGGCATTTTGCGAGAGAGCACATAAGTTTGGTGAAGAAAAAGCATATACACAGGGTAAATAATAAATAAAAGTTCAGTAGTTCATGTTTAGAACACCAGTACCTGGATATAACTTGGAGTTATTTGGGAACTATAATAAAGATTGATAAATAAATACAGAGGTAAATAGAGATATTGGAGGATGTCCGTAGAGGATCAGCAGAGGTTACATTCTTTTGAGTACTTCCAGAGAGCATAAATATGAATAACATATTTTCATCTTACCAACAACACTTTAAGATGTGAAAAGAAGGCATTGTTAGTTTCATTTTAGGGATGAGAAAAGCCTTCAGAGTTTATATGACAGTCTCTAAGACATAGGAAAACTAAGGACAGTTCTCAGAAATTCAAATGTGAAATACCTACACTCTTTACCCCTTTACAATACCTCCTTTGCATAAGAAGGAGAAATGGAAGTTGAAAGAGAAGAAGTTCCCAGAAAGAGAAGAAGAGAGGGAGGAGGAGCAGGAAGAAGAGGAAGAAGAATCCTTCTATCTTCTTGCTTTCCCCCAATGTCGGGAAAATCACCAATTACAGAAGAAACATTAGTGAATTTGCCAAAATTCAAAAGATGAGCCAACTTTGGTCCTTAGTACAGCTGAGAGCCTGAATGAATGATGTAACACTAAATGTCCAGAATATCTTGTTCAAACTGTTGGTTTGCAGGTGATTGTATTGATATGCTTATCTTGAATTTATTGAGGCTTTAAAATAGTTATTTGTTCACTCAACAAAAGATATTGTAACATGTTGTGGCTCTAGCTACAATATAAAATGATAAAGATGGACAATTAAATCCCCTGATCTTGAAAAGCAAAGAAGCTGGTCAATGACACCATACACATGTGAGTAAATTAGCTCTCACAGCCCAGTGAGAAAAGAACTGGTACAGAAAGACAGGTGCACATAGTCTTGGTTCATAAGAACAGGGGGTATCCTGAGTGGAATCTCAAAAATTAGGTCAGACCAAATTAACTCACATGGGGAAGGAAAGCTTATGTAACAAAGAAGTAAATGCAAGTATGAGAGAGGTGGGTGCATTTGAGCAACAAGAAAACCAATAACCAACTGTTGCCTTCCTAAGAGTCATACAAAGTTACATAGTTTCTTATACTCATTCAATAAATATTTGATATTTACCACACACCTGCAATATGTACAGCGCTAGTCTGTGTAGGTCTCAGAAAAGCAAAGGCAAAATTCAAACACACCAGAAATAGCACCTGTGATAAATGAATGGGCGAGCCTGTTCCCACATATCAGACAAAGGAATTGCAATGTAGGACCTAAAATCAATGCAGCTCTTGGAGAGGGCACCAGATGCATTAACAGCAGCTTTCATCTCTCAACAGCTAGAGGTGTAATGGACTATGTCAGGAAGAAACACCTGGGGATCCTTGGAAAAGAAAATGTTGAATGAAGCAGAGTCAGCAGATTTGCAGCAAAGGGAGAAACCTGTACTATGGAATGGGGTTTATGGACCTAGATTTTGACTCTAAACATTTCTGGTCTGAAACAGTTTAGGGATGTGCTCCTGGGATGAAAGTGAAGTTCTTCCACTCCATTGTTAACGCACTGCTTGTAGTAAGGATAGTCACTGAGGAAAGTACTAGCACAGAGGGGAGGAGATACATGCACAGGAAAAGAAAGACATATGCTTCATTCATTCTGCCATTTCTGTCTTTCTGTCATGTCCCCAAATCTTGACACTCCCTTTGTGGTCTAAAGGGATCAGAGGATTTCACTCAAGAGCTCAGTACACATCTAATGATCTGAGCAGTGGTTTAATGTGTAGTGAGGGAGGTTGTATGGTTTCTCTAAAATTGTGTACTTGGGAGACAGATGGATGAACCCAGGTTCAATTCTTGGGTGAGCCCCTTACTATACTCAGCTTTCCTCTCTATAAAATGAGAGTGACAGTTTTGCCTGATGTAATGATGTAATGATGACCTGAGAGATTCTGGTGAAGTTTATGGCAGTGTACCTGACACATAATAAATGCTTCGTGAATATTAAATCTTCTGCTACTGTTCCAAGTTTTTCTTCCCTTTTCTTTCCCTCCTCCTCTTCTTTCCCTTCACCACCATCTCGAAAACCCATTGGAAATAGATCATCATGAAAGTTGCTGTTATGGAAAAGGAGAAAGGAATAAAGCACACAGGATTCAGTGAGAATCCAAGTATTGGGAGGGCTGGGTGGGGTGTAGAGAGAAAAGGAGAGAAGAGACGTTGCTTTAAGTCCTGTTCTCTATAATCATTCCATGTAGTAAAACTCACTTTTTCTTCCTTCCACAAATACTTATTGAGACATATCTGTGTTCAGAATCTGTGATAAAGCCTTACTTTATGATGATGAATTTGTCGATTTGTTCTTGTGGACTGAGAAGACAGCTAAGGAAATAGGCTGTTCAGTACCTTAGAAGGAATGTATGATTTACAGTGTGATATGTATGATGAGAACACATAAGGAAGGCACATGAGCAATTCCTGGGCTTTCAGGAAAGGAAGTGGCAACCCATATGGCATCAGAGAACTAGCGGCTTTAGTCTAAATAAATGAGCAGGTGTCAGGGAATGGCTCAGGTTTGGGGTGATACTGCACAGTTCAGTAGACCAGAGAATGTGTGTTACTTTCACAGGATGGAAGAAGTTTGATATGACTAGAGACTTGAATGGAACATGAAAACATGAGAAGTTGTGAGTGAATGGAGAATAAGGTAGTGGACATCATGGGAGAGCCTTCTAGAACAGCTTGATAAGCTTGGGGTTTACAGTGATAGCTGTAGAGTAGACATAGAAGCTCTTAATCTGAGAAATGACAAGATCAGATCACTTCATGCATCAGATAGATCACTCTTTGGTATTCTCTGTGGAAGGGACAACTATGCAGGAAAGGTTTTGGAGATGATGATGATGATGATTGGTGGTGGTGGTGGTGGTGGTGGTGATGGTGGTGGTGGTGGTGGTGGTGGGTTCAGTTATTTACGGTGGCCCACACCTGACGGGAGGTGGTAGTTGGGATAAAGTGAGGTCTGTGGATTCAAGAGAAATTCAGGTGCCAAAATTACTAGCCTTCAAAAATGTATTGAATATAGAAGTCAAAACAAGAATGACAAATGGCACAAAATGGATGCATCTGCTTCTAAGACAAATTTAGGGAGCAAAGAATCAAGGTATCACCTTTCACTGGGGAGCTATGAGTAAGAACAATTGTTAAAATTAGAGTATTAAGAAAGGAAATCCATTTTGAGCATATGTGATCTAATGATGGAAGAGACCTTTATAAAATAATAATAATTGTCCCAGAATATCTAGACGATCATGAATAGAAATTTTGAGACTCAGACATAGAGTTTGGGATTCTTCCCCTTTCTCATTTCTTATTCTGTGTTTCTGCCAGAAGTCTGGTGTATATCAAACTTTTTTTTTTCCTGGAATATATAAAACTTACATAAAAGTTTTAACCAAACTTGTGATTTTTTAAACAAAATTGGCAATGGTGTCAATGTTTCCCATAGTCCTTGAAAATATCTAGAAATTTCCCCAAATTAGAGCTCTAGATAATCAATCTTGCACACTCTTAATTTAATTCAGTGGAACCCTGAATGAATACCAATTCCTAAAATAATTTGCAATGCTAGGAGCTTTGACCTTCTTTTGAAACTACAAATAGAGTTTCTCTCTGATTTATTTGCAAACACTCTCAAAATTTCTCTGAAAAGTCGAATTTTTGGTATTTGGAAATGCTTTGTCCAGTTCTTTTACTACATTTATTTAAGCATAGCCGGATAATACTTCGTTTGATTTCAGGCACAAATAATTCTGATCTTGCACTCTCCATGGCCCATAAAACTTCTGAACACAGAATAAAGGAAATGGTCATTCATCAAGCTACCTGGGGAAAGGGGGAGAAATTGCCAAATGACTTCTCCAGTCTGCATTAACGCTGACTGTCCAAACTATGAACTTTTAACTATGTTGCTATTCTTACATTGAGAGGTCATTTTTATATAATGACCTTTAACTCTTTGAAGAATAAATCTTAACTCAGGGACTTTGTAGAGGATAGAAGCAAGAAAAAATAATGCCTATATCACTTGCTAAAATAAGTACCTGCTCTTCTCTAACAGATGTGCTGTTCTCCTTTAAATAAGGCCCTAGAGTTCTGCCGTGGATATTTCCAAGTATATTTAACAAATAATTTATTATGGCCCTACTGTGGCAACATAGCAGAGGAATACAAGGCTAAATGGTAGGATCTTTCTAGGTTGTTGTTTGTTTGTTTGTTTGTTTGTTTGTTTCTTGTTTGTTTATGTGTTTTAACACCAAAAGTAATACAATGAGCTGCTATGGCAGTGCTTTTTGAGAGCTAATAATTGAAATACTATATTGATGGAGTAATGTCAGCAAAAGACACTATGTGTAAAAATGCCTAGAAAAATGCGTATAATCTAATATTAAGAATGTGATATTAATATTATAGATGATAGCCATAATGATAGTTATTATAAACAACAACTTATACTGGGGATTTAATTGTTTATGATTATTTTATGTGTCAACCTGACTGGGTCCCAGATGTACAGATATTTGGTCAAACATTACTCTGGGATTGTCTGTGGTGTGTTTTTGGAGGAAATTAACATTTGAGTCAATAAACTGAGTAAAGCAGATTGCCACCCTGAATATGGGTGAGCCTCATCAAATCACTTGATCAAAAGGACTGACTATCCTAAATGAGTAAGAGGGAAATCCTCCTTCCTTTGAGATGAGACAGTTTTTCTCTACCTTTGGACTTGAACTGAAACATTGGCTCTTTCTGGGCCTCGAGTCTGCTGGTCCTCAGACTGAAATGTACACCATTGACCCTCCTGCTTTTCAACCCTTTTCACAATATCAGCTCACCTGAGTCTCCAGCTTATCAAATGTAGGTCTTGGGACATCTTAAATATATTTGTGTATTATAAGTATCTTTGTATGTAAATATCTGTATATGCATGTATACCTCGTGATTCTGTTTATCTGAAGAACTCTAACACATTATTATAAGCACTTGGCTAAACATTCATTTCTTTAATTCTTGAAATTAACAGTAACGTATGTTGTATTTTCCAAATGCATTGATGAGAAATCTAATTTAGAATAAAAGTAATTTATCTTGAGACCCATCTGAACATCAGTAATCATATACTGTTTATTGACAAGAAGTAGATTAAATACACATACACATGCACGCGCGCGCACACACACACACACACACACACCAAATTACTAGGGCTGGTGAATGTCCCAAATTGGTTTCTAACAGGGAAGTACATTTAACGAACACTCAGTAATTACTAGCCTGTATAATGAAGAATAATTATGGAACACGAGTTGCAGTATTCCCCAATATGTACTCAAGCCCTTAGAAAAAAAATGGTTAAAATTGGTTAATACTCCTTAACATAAGATGGACAGGTAGATAGATGATATAGATAAATCAAGCTGTTTCCCTCTCCTTATAAAAGAGCCCACATAAGTTTTGTGACTATAGTCATCTTATTACTATAGTAATAAGTATAGTGATAGTTTCCAGAAGAACCTATTTCTGTGTACATTCATTTTATTCAATCAATAAACAGACATTGGGCCTCTTTGATATTGTAAGCAGGTTTCTAGGCACTGGGACACAGTAGGTGGTATGTAAGGTAAATGTTTACCAACTAATTCCCCTGGGGGGAATGAATGAATGAATATATATATATGTGTGTGTGTGTGTGTGTGT
>NW_024412421.1:16682284-16699309 GCF_014898765.1 Herpailurus yagouaroundi
GAGAGAGAGAGAGAGAGAGAACGAGCAGGCAAGGTGCAGACAGAGAGGGAGACACAGAATCTAAAGCAGGCTCCAGGCTCTGAATTGTCATACAGAGCCCACTGTGGGTCTCAAACCCACAAACTGTGAGATCATGACCTGAGACAAAGTCAGATGTTCAACTGACTGAGCCACCCAGGCACCCCTGTTGTATTTTCTTATAAGGGCACTAACCCCATGGATAAGTGCTCCACCATCTGACCTAATTTTCTCCCAAAAGCCCTACCTAACACCATCACATTTCAACATACGAATTTTGAAAGGTCACAAATGTTTTAGCCTGTGACACCAAAATGAGGAAAGGGATTGAGCTCTAGTGCCAGAATTCAAAAGAGGAACTCCGGTTTCCGGATCTAATGTTATTTCTAAGATATTAAGTTTACCTTCCAAAAGTGCTTTCATTTTTCCATTTATGTCCCTCTGTCTTAAAATTAGACTCTTACTTCCATAGCAAAATTAAGTTAGTTTGTACCTGAAAAAACTTTTCAACTAAACTGGAGTAACTTGGTTTCGTGAAATGCCCACAGATAACTTGTTTTCTCACTTTTGATTGGGAGAATCTCTGACCATCTCTGAAAATTCATTTCCTACTGCCACTCACCCTGGAACTCGTTATCCAGAGTTGCTTGCATGAGAATCTGCTAAATGGCAAGTCAGTACATGCCTTGTGAAGAGGCAGGTATCATAGCTCAAACTGGATTATATATTTTAAACTTCTCTGCATTTTCCTTGATGACATTGTCAGTCTTGCAGCTCCCCCTCTGTTCCTGAGCTTCAGCTGTTCTGGTGGATAACAGTTTAACACTGAGGTTGGATGCAGGACCCTCAAAGTGAAATTCTTATTCTATATAGCTTATATTTTACACCATCCCATCCCAAATACATTATCCAAATGGGGTGAAGATCTACCCATGTGATATGAAAACAAAAACAGAAATAAGTTTGTTGATAGCTTTTCCCCCCACTCTTTTTTAATAAATTGAGTGGATAAAATACCAGATTAAAGTTCTAACTCCAATCCTGCCATTCTCCAACCTTGAGATCCTACTTCCTTTCTTGTATTTATGCTTCAATAATTTTTACATATACTGTAGATAAATACTTGCCATAAGTAATATGTTGAGGAATTTGAACACTGCAAATTAGATAGCAGATGTAAAACTAATGTAAAACTGATAGATTGTGAACTAAGGTTTCAACCAGAAGGGCACGTGGTAAAATTATTCCATAGCCAGACTGTCCTCTCTCCTAGTCACATAGAACTGTGTAGAGCTAATAATAGCAGAGGTAAAAGTAGTGTTAGTGCTATAGAACGAGTGACCATAGCACCTACCATTTAATGTTTGTCATTACCACTATTTATTACTAAGTATCACTAACTGATAATCCTACTTCTGCCTTGAGCAGAAATATACTAGCCGACTCACCTTGAGGAGTAGATATAATCTCTCAGAGCCTTAGTTCTTCATCTATAAAATGGGCATAATAATAGTACCACTGCATGAGGCTGACTTGATGGCTTAATTAGGTAATGCATGGAATAATTATGGAAATACAATTCTTTCAGCACATAGGAGGTGTTCAATAAATGGTAATTAAGAGAATGAAAGCATCTCAGCTGAGTACTTTGTCTAAAACATCTTATCATCACAGTGATTTTCTTTGATATATGTGTTCTGTTATTGTTGTTGTTTTTTAACTCAATTGTTAAAAATCAGAGTGACTAAATGGAAGAACTGGGATCAAACCCAGATCCATCTGAGCACAGAGCTGGAGGGCTGAACGCTTAAATGCTTCTGGCTGCATGGACCACAAAAGAGTTATTCTCCTTGGCTCGAAGTCCAGAAGACACAAGAAGATTTGGAAGCAAGGATGATGGATACCCATTGATTTCTTTATGCAGCATCATTAGGGATTTGGAGACACCTGACTTGAAAGCTGTGGGCCAGTAAATGATGAAACACATTTTTAGCTTGACTCACCCCTAAATGAATGCCTCTGAAGCTGACCTGTTGTGAATTTAAAGATCTGCCTGGCAAAAAGAGCTCAGAGACAAGTCATATCATTTAGAATAAGCATCATGCCAAGGGGCATATTTCTTCATGAATTCCCTCAATGGCTAGGTTCTGTAGTCTTCACTCTGCTTTTCACACTCTTGCAGAATGAGAGCTTATTTTTATAGTTATACAGTATGCTGCTTTCTCCCATGGATGGTAAAAAAAAAAAAAAACAGGATTTCAATTGTTGGCTTTGTAAGCTATAATCATGTAATTGGAAACAGCTGTGCACACAAGAAATATAATTCAAAGCACTTTAATTAATACATCTTCATTGACAAATTCCACTCATAATACTGATATTATTGTTGATTCTATAATCAAAAAGGGAATTTCTGAACCCCTGGCTGTCGCCAGATTATCTGCTCAACTTTTACTTTCTTAAAAAAAATGAAAAAGTTATTTTGAGGAGCTCTCAGCTATCTTCTGACTTTGCTTCAATCTCCTTTCCTCAGAGCTACAGGCAATACAATCAAGCTTCAGAATTTGGTTTAAATAGGTAGTAGATGCTATTGTGTGCCCTAGATCTCCTCCTGACGTCTGAGGCATTCATTCTTCTTGTTGTTGTGTTGGTGCCTCCCCTAAAATTCCCCGCAGCTGAAAAGAACTGCCTTCTAATGGGTAGTTTGTGTCCAAAAAGTAGTCAGTGATAGGGGGTGTAAACACCCTGCCTGCTTGCCCTAAGGTGGGCCACCTTGGAAGGGCCATATCAGTGGTGGGTGGTGGAGACCTTTGTTGTAGCCACACTACAGCTCATATGTACCCTCTCCCCAACCCTACTCGTGTCACTGCGCCAGAGATGGACATCCAGATGAACCCACACTTCTTACCAAACGGCCTGCTTGAAAACTCCATTTAAGTACTTGTTTCTTGAAGAACCCAACCTAAGATAGGTTTTGTACTTATTTTTACTTTATGTTATCCCTCTTTCCCTAAATTTTTGAAACATTGCCATTTCTGTGAATCCTGAATGCTGGCCCATTTATATATTGTTTCTTTGGTTTGTTTGTTTCAAATTTTTACTTAAGTTCTAGTTAGTTAATATATAGTGTGATAATGGTTTCAGGAGTAGAATTTAGTGATTCATCAATTACATATAAAACCCAGTGCTCATCATAAGTACCCTCCTTAATGCCCATCACCAATTTAGCCCATCCCCTTCCCACCTACCTCCATCAGCCCTCAGCTTGTTCTCCATAGTTAAGAGTCTTTTATGGTTTGCTTCCCTCTCTTTTTTCCCCTTCCCCTATGATCATCTGCTTTGTTTCTTAAATTCCACATGAGTGAAATCATGTGATATTTGTCTTTCTCTAACTTATTTCACTTAGCAAAATACACTTTAGTTCCATCCGTGTCTTTGCAAATGGCAAGATTCAATTCTTTTTTATGGCTGAGTAGTATTCTATCATATATATATATATATATATATATATATATATATATAATCACATCTTCTTTATCCATTCATCAGTCAATGGACATTTGGACTATTTCCATAATTTGGCTATTCTTGATAATGCTGCTATAAACATCAGAGTGCATGTGCACCTTTAAATCAGTATTTTTGTATGCTTTTCACTACCTAGTAGTAGCAAGTTCTGGGTCATACGGTAGTTCCATTTTTAACTTTTAAAGGAAATTCCATATGATTTTCAAGAATGGCTGCACCAGTGTGCATTCCCACCAACAGTGTAAAAAGGTTTGTTCCCCTTTTTCCACATCCTTCCCAACATCTTTTGTCTCTTGTGTTGTTAGTTTTAGCCATTCTCACAGGCGTGAGATGGTATCTCATTGTGGTTTTGATTTGTATTTCATTGATGATGAGTGATGCTGAGCATCTTTTCATGTATCTTTTGGACATCTGGATGTCTTCTTTGAAAAAAAAATGTTCATGTGTTTTGCCCATTTCTTAACTGAATTGTTTGGGGTTTTTTTAGATGTTTGGGTTAGATAAGTTATTTATAGATTTTGGATACTAAACCTTTACCAGAGACATCGTTTGCAAATATCTTTTTCCATTTTGTAGGCTACCTTTTAGTTTATTTATTGCTTTTCCTTTGCTGTACAGAAGGTTTTTATTTTGTGAGTCACAATAGTTCATTTTTTGCTTTTGTTACCCATGCTTCCAGAGACGTGTCTAGTAAGAAGTTGCTATGGTCAAGGTGAAAGAATTTGCTGCCTGTGTTCTCTTCTACATTTAGGTCTTTCATCCATTTTGAATTTATTTTTGTGTATGGTGTAAGAAAGTGGTCTAGTTTCATTCTTCTGCATGTTGTTGTCCAGTTTTCCCAACACCATTTGTTGAAGAGACTGTCCTTTTTACATTGGATATTCTTTCCAGCTTTCTTGACTTATTGTTCCTTGACCCTACTTTAAAATCTGCCTTTGATTCTCTCAATTTCTTATTGATGCAACATAGTGAGTGTTGTGTGAGGTAGAAGGTCCCTATTCTGACTCCAATCTATTAGTTTGTGGACAGCCTTTTACGTTAACGAAGAAGCTTCTTCTGTCTACATTTCAGAGCGCGCACACACACACACACACACACACACATACACACATACACACACACTGTCAACTGTCTGGTGAGACAGGGGTTCAAACAAGATTCATTAAATAAATCTTATTGCCCAAAACATTGAACAAAATTAATTTTAGAAGGTAAAAATTTAGTTATTTGAAAATAAAACAGTGACAAAATAAGCAGTTAACTTTCATTAAGCACTTACTGTATTCTTTGTGTTGTAGTAACTGATTCACATGTATTAGTTAATTTTAGTCCTCATACCTACCCTTAGAAGTATGTACCATTACTTTACCCATTTTACACACAAAGGGTATTTAGAAAGGTGTCCTTAATTGCCATAGTTCACAAGAAGAAAAAGACTATTCAAGATATTTTAACTTTCTTAAAAATAGAGAGAACTTAGACATGATAGCAACAGATTTCTTTTGTAAGACATTTGTTTCAAAATGCTGTTGAACTATTTTAAATTCTATAAAGAAACATAATTAGCATACACTTCTCTGCAAAAAGTTCACAATATTGAAAACATATGCTTCTGAATGAACATTTGTCAAGTAAGCCTTTATGTTTTTGATCTTTTACAATGCAAATATTTTCAATGGGTGATAATATATCTGCATCATAAACTTTGTCATTAGCTAATACTATAGTTCAACTTCAGCTCTGATTTCCAATCAACTATCCAAAGTTAGAATGTTTATTTGAATACTTGAGAGATTACTATCCTGAAACCCTTGACAATCCCAGTGCTCAATTGTAATAGTTTCACATAAAGAAAACTTTATTTTACTCTAAAAAATGAGATAGAATTTTTGCATATCATTCTTTCTGGCATTAGTGCAACCACTTATATTAATCTTCATATCCCCAGCCCTAATAGAGTACTATGAGCAGACTGGGTTTAGGCTGGATTTATAAAAATGTTGACAAAACAAAAACACATTTATTATCAATACTTAAGCATCAGGGAAAAAGAGGCATCATACTGAATGCAAATTAAAATTCCTCATGCTAATATTTTAACTGCGACAGCTTTTCAGTTCAAGAAAATTTTATTCACCTCCAGAGATAACATTTTATTCAGTATTGCCTTGAGTGGTCTGATTTAGATATTATGATAGACATCTCTTCTAGTCACTGACAAGAATGGCAGAAAGTCACATCTCAAGTGCCTTCTGATGATGACAAAATTAGCTAATATTGCATTCTGTATTACTTCAGTGCTTTTAAAGATGTTTCCAATCTACACTTTGATGGTGCATAGCCAAGGCAACCATATAGTGAGAATTTCTTGGTATTGTTCTGATTTCAAATATTCTTCCCTTTTGTCCTCGTATTAGTGAGAGCATGTGTTTCAGTTTTTGATTGAGCAAACTCCAGCACTTACGTGCAGTCCATACCTAACCTGATTCCTGAAACAGAACTAAAAAGAAAATGAAGAACAGGAAAAGGCTTCTTATAACAATATATATGGAGAAATTGCCTGAGAACCGAGTAGATAGATGTGCTCGTGTGGTGACCCATCCGATGCAAATTGTGATGATAAGCTTGTACATGAAATAACATTCACCATTGACAAAGGTGGGGAATAATTTACAAGGCTAACTGTACATTCCATAGTCTACACTAAAGAGCATATGGCAAAGGAGGACTTTCACAGGCTCAAGTGTGTATATGTTTACCCAAAGGCATTAAGAATGCAATAGGGAGCTGTAAGATGAACTTAGTGTTTTTTTTTTCAACCACAGGCATGTGTCTGTAGGCTAAGAGGAATGGTGAACACAAGCAATACTTCTAATTGAAAAAATTATGAGATTATCTTTTTAGACATAGTGTCTTAAATAAGCATGGGTCCACAATTTCATACACATGTGAATGAAGTTTTATTTATCTCTAGATAGTATTTTTATCTTTGTAATATGCATTAGATTTCAGAGTATCAAACCTAATGACTAAGACCAGATGCATCAAAGTTAGATGCTGAAATAAACATACACATTTTTTTTTATCCTTCACTTTGTAGGATGTTGTGGTTGAATTGTGCCTTCCTAAAATTGTATGTTGAAGTCTTAAACTTCAGTACTTAAGAACATAATTTTATTTGCAGATAGAGTCTTTATAGAGATATCAAGTTTAAATAAAGGTTTTAGGATATGACCTTAATCTAACAGGTCCTTATAAAAAGGGGAATTTGGTAGAGGTGCCTGGATATCTCAGTTGGTTGAGTGTCCAACTTCAGCTCAGTTCATGATCTCATGGTCTGTGAGTTCAAGCCCCGTGTCAGGCTCTGTGCTGACAATTCAGAGCCCGGAGCCTGCCTCAGATTCTGTGTCTCCCTCTCTCCCTTTCTCTCCCCTGCTTGCACTCTCTCTATCTCTTAAAAATAAATAAACATTTAAAAAAATTAAAAAGGTGAAGTTGGGCACAGAGACATATAAGAAAAAGAATGCCCATGTAAAGAATGCCCATGTGAGCATGGAAGTAGCCATCTACAAGCCACATACAGAGCCTTGGAACAGATCCTTCCCTCTCAGGCCTCCAAAGAAATCAGCGCTGCCAACCCTTTGATCTCAGACTTGTGACCTCCAAGTCTATGAGATAATGCATTTCTGTTGTTCAGGCCCCCAATTAGTGGTACTTTGTGAAGGTAGCCCTAGCAAACTAATACAAGGAGGGTCAAACCATACAGATGATTTTGGTACTGGGAAGTAGGGTGCTTCTTCAAGAGATAGCTAAAAGTGTGGGATGGCTCTGGATTTGGGTAATTGGTGGAGGATAATTTGAAGTGCTTGATAGTAAAGGCCTAGATTGTCTTAGAGAGACTAATGGCAGAAGTGTGAATACTAATGACAGAAGTGTGAATAATAAAGGCAATCCTAGTGAGAGCTCAGAAAGAGGAGAGCTGTACAGAATGCTTCTGTTGTGTAAGAAAATACATATATTGCCATGAACTGAATGTTAAAATGTTTCTGGTAAAATACCACCTGGAAATGAGTATTTTATTGGAAACCAAAGGAAAAGTTTTCCTTGTTACGATGATGTGGCAAGGAACTTGGCCCAGTGGTGTTCTAGTGTTTTGTAGGATGTAAAACTTATCAGCAATGATCTTGGATATTTACCTGAGAATATTTTTAAGCAAAATGTAGAAAGTGTGTCCGGGGCGCCTGGGTGGCGCAGTCGGTTAAGCGTCCGAATTCAGCCAGGTCACGATCTCGCGGTCTGTGAGTTCGAGCCCCACGTCAGGCTCTGGGCTGATGGCTCAGAGCCTGGAGCCTGTTTCCGATTCTGTGTCTCCCTCTCTCTCTGCCCCTCCCCCGTTCATGCTCTGTCTCTCTCTGTCCCAAAAATAAATAAACGTTGAAAAAAAAAATTAAAAAAAAAAAAAAAAGAAAGTGTGTCCTGGTTTGTCCTTGCTGTTTATAGTAAAATGTGACAGGAGGGAAGACTGGAAGAGAACAATTTAAGCAAAAAGGAAGCAGAACTTGAAGGTTTGGAAACTTCTCAGCCTATCCAGATAGTGTCCTCTAGAAAAGGGGCCAAGAGTGTGGCTAGACAAGGTTTTATAAAGAGATTAGGCAAGTGAATCACTAACCCAATCAAGCATCTTAAGCAGAAGCCAGAAATGGAGATGAGGTCATCAAGGAAAGATCTATGGAAGATCTTCTGGTCTAATGGCTGGAGCTCTGTGAACCACACTGGGGGCCTACAAGGGTTATCAGAATTTGGTATCAGTAGAAACCCAGCCATCTTGGATGTAAGGGGACAGAGATGAGTTATCATGATGGAAGGCTCTCAGACTTCTGGTGTTCTATAGGCAAGAACTGGGCTAATACAGGTATCCAGCTGCAAATATGCATTGTCTTTCTTTTTTTTTTATTATTTATTTTTATTTATATATGAAATTTATTGTCAAATTGGTTTCCATACAACACCCAGTGCTCATCCCAAAAGGTGCCCTCCTCAATACCCATCACCCACCCTCTCCTCCCTCCCACCCCCCATCAACCCTCAGTTGTCTTTCAAGTAAAGGGAAGAATAATCCAGAAGCAGTTCAGAGGCCATCAAGGCTGCCACTGCCACCCTGGGCCCAGAGGGCAGGGGACAGGGTCACTATAATGGTGATCCTGGAGGACATACCATAGAGCCAAAGAGGATTGTTCTCAATCTTTAAAATCAAATGGAATTTGCCATGCTACGTTTTGGACTCATTTGGGATCCATGACTTCCTTCCAATTTCTCCCTTTTGGAGTTGGAATGCCTAACCTATGTCTGTCCCACCATTATATTTTGGAAGCCAATGACTTGTCTAGTTTCACAGGTTCACAGAAGGAAAGCAGTTCCAACCCATAGTCACCCATACATGGTTTAAATGATACTGAGGGCAGGTTTTGGACAGACTTGATGCTGATAGATTATGACTTTGGGGGATGTTGGGATGAGGTCTATGCAAATTGCATGAAGATAGAAATGCCTCAGTTGTTCCAGCTCTAAGCTAATGAGTCTTCCTAGGTCACGTGCCAGAAACATGATTGAGTGAGCGAGACTACACAGGATTCCAGTCCAGTCTATGAAGTGTTGGTAGCAGCATGGTTGTTCTCTAATTCCTTCAAAAATGCTCTTCAACATCATATCTTCATCCAACTTTGACTTCCTCCCTTGGAGCATGATGATGGGAAAAGCCCAGATTTGCTTTCAATTTAATGTACAAATTTGTTATACTTCACACGGTTCTAAATGGGATAATTTGTTCTCTCAATTAGCTGTGTCTAAATATTCTTCTGTCACCAAAATAATTTTTAGAATATTTTATTTTAGCATAATATAGTTTTTAATAGGATCCAAATCACAGAATGTTTAATGTGCTAACTTCATAGAAAGTGAATTAACATCATTAAAATAAAATATGTATACACTTTAATTGCATTTTCTAATTTCTTTTAAATGTGTTTTTGGAGAGAAATATGTTCAAATTTACTGTGACCCCTGACTTCTCTTCACCCTTGCCTGAGACTTCCTCACATATAACCAGATCTGTCCTAAAAATTATGTTAAGACTATGACAAAGCAATTTTTCTCCTAAAGTATTCTTTACATTACTCAGCAATCCTGATGCAGGTTTTTATCTGTTTCTTTCATCTTTTCTGTGGTGGTTTATATCAAGTATCATAGATTCATGTTCTTGGATCAGTCTTTTATTTCTTAGAGTATAGGTTCCATACACTTACATGTGAAAATGACGTTGCCTGTTTTTTTCAGTTTTGTCTTTGTTACACAGGAGGGTTTTAGGATGGTGGGAAGAGACCCCTCCCCCCCGCTACACACAGGTACACACACACTCACAATAACACTGGATTGTTCTGGAATTCCTTAATAAACAATTCAGAAATTTAGGTATGTGTAGAATCTACTAGCATAGGAGCACATCCAGTACACTTAATGTTGGTACAAGACTGATCCCCATTCTCTCAACCAGAGAGTTCCCCATAACCCTGCAACAGGATGCTGTTGGAGCTGATGTTCACTATGTTGTCATGCCATAATCCTTTTTCACTTGGATTTTTATCTCCCAGGAAGCAATTATACAAAAGTATTTTCCCAATTGTATGACATGTTTAAATTCATGTTAGTTATCAAACTACATTCAGCATCAGTTAAGTTATGTTTTATGGAAAGAAAACTAACTCAGTATCCTAATATCCCAGGGATATAGCTCTATTTTCACATTAATGGTGAACCAGAAAGCCCATTTCCTGGAAGAAAGTCTATGTTTGATGCTCATTTGGTCCTTAAAGTTTTGTAGTTAAGGAGGTTGGTTCAATGCATTGAGTAAATGAATGCTGTGGATAATGAATAGTCTAGGGGAGTACATAAGTGAGACTGTTGAGACACTCTCATAATAATTATGATTGTTGTGGGAAATTATTGTTAGAATCTATAATAATTTGTAATTTAGCTTTAATATGGTTATTCCCACCATCTGCAGCTTAAAACCTCCAGTTCTGGTGAAGTAGCTGAATCATGAGATTTGTTCTTCTTGACACATGCTCTGGGCTTATGGAAAAACATAAGAAGTCCATAGTTACATTTATAGCATTAAGTAAGCTAGTGCTGTCCTGAGTTCCATGTTTATGATGAACAGGTAAATGGCTAAATAGATGACTGATTTTAGCACAAATATAAATGAGTTTACACACATATCTAATTAGCTTGGTTAAATAGACTGAAGATTTTCAACAGTTTATCACAGTCACAGTGCCAAAAGAATGAAATCATTTAATTGGTGCATGTTCTTTATTTTTCTTTTAAAATGTAGCTTATGAAGGCTTTAAAGAATAGGAAATAAAAAGAGATCATCATTTTACTTATCCAGGGATAGGAAGTATTTAGAATTTCATGATAGATTTTTTTTAATTTTTTTTTTTAATTTTTTTTTCAACATTTATTTATTTTTGGGACAGAGAGAGACAGAGCATGAACGGGCGAGGGGCAGAGAGAGAGGGAGACACAGAATCGGAAACAGGCTCCAGGCTCTGAGCCATCAGCCCAGAGCCCGACGCGGGGCTCGAACTCACAGACCGCGAGATCGTGACCTGGCTGAAGTCGGACGCTTAACCGACTGCGCCACCCAGGCGCCCCTAGAATTTCATGATAGATTTTAAAATGAGACTGGTATGAATAAATCCATTAATTGTGTATGGTTTTTTTTTCATTTATTATAATACTTAATAGTGCTCTAAAATTACTGTTTTCCTGATCATGGGGTGGGAAGTGATCAGAGATTTTGGGATATATCCTAAGGAGTGATATTGGCATGAATAGAACCAGTATTTGTGTTATTATTTTTATTAATAAAAATTTTAATGTTGTAAAACAAAGCGTATTTAGTATAAAGTTATTCAACAACAACAACAACAACAACAACAAAAAAAGCAGAAAAGAGAGCAGTACGGGTAATCCCCAGGAAAAACTGTACATCAGTTAATACTTTTACAGAAAATCTTTATTTGTCTCTCTGTGTCTGTATGTCTCTTCTTGTCACTCTCTTTGATACTCTGTTGCATTCCCCTCTGATGGCCATCTGCCTATCTGTCTGTATGTATGTGTGTCACATCTAACTACCTCTCTATCTTACTGCTCCTCGCTCCCTTCCTTAAATGTACTCGTGTGTGTGTGTGTGTGTGTGTGTGTGTGTGTGTGTGTGTAAATACGATTATGTCCTATATATTTTAGCAACCTTCATTTTCCATTTGACAGTATTTCACAGATATATTTAAATTTTTATTTATATATACATCATCCTTAGAAATTGAACAAATATAAACTACATACATTGTAAGTAATTGAGAATATGTACTTGGTAGTTTCTGAATATCCCAACCTGATATGCATAGCATTGCCTCTCATTGTAGATTTTAATAAGCATTTCCCTGGTCATTAGTGAAATCAAGCATCATCTAACATACGCTATTATTCAGTTTTCATCTGCCATGGATTGCCTGTTTGTATGGTGAAAGTTAACTAATTATCAGTCCCAAATAAATTAAATTCATCCTTAATTAAAATTAATTTAGGATCTTAGGCCAAAGACTTCAAAAGCTTTGAGAGAGAGAATTGTTGGGTTGCTGACAAAACTGCTTGCGAATTCAAAATATAAGACCATCCTTTAACCATGTGTTATAAAGAGGGAAAAAGAGGACTGAAGATATTTACTAGTTACAGGGACATTACAGCCTTTGAAAAGAATATAGTCATTAGGCAGGTTGTGTTAGGGCTTTCTTTTTCAGATCTACACATATTCTGAATCATAAAGCATTGGCTTGGTTGTTTTTTATTTTTTTTTCCCTGTGCTGTCATTGTTTTGTTTGGTTTTTTGTTTGTTTTGTGGAGGTTTTTTTGGCGAGGGATTTTGCTGTGGCCTGTTGACCAAAAACAAAACAAACAAAAGAATAAAAAAATGGTGATTTATTGTTGCAGATAATTGTATTTACCCATTCATGTTTAATATAGTTGGTTGAATTTATTTACTAAATAGTATTTACCCATATTTAACTTAACGATTATATTCCATCAGTCTTTTATAATTAACTCACTGATTCTAAGAGACTGGTCATGTTATTTTGGCGTTAGAACAGTAATCCTTTTTCAGTTCCAATTATTATAAATTTTTTTTCTTTTCCTCTGTGTGACTTGTCTTCTCACTTTAATCATAGGGTCTCTCCTTGAATGGAAGATTTTTATTTTAATGAAGTTTAATTTATCATAAGTATTTACACTTTATTTGCTGTTTATATGTCAGTGTGTGTGTGTGTGTGTGTGTGTGTGTGTGTGTGTGTGTGTGTGTGTATACTTCAGGAAATTTCTTCTCTACCATTCAGTCAAAAAAAAATTCTCCTATACATATGTCTAATGATTTTGTAAGGATTTGATTTTCAGAAGTAGATGTTGTACCACTCTGTAGTGGTTTTGAATGATGGATGGGGTAAGAATATGATTTTGTTTTTTTATTCCATGTGTATAGTCAATTTACCTCTGTGCCACTTATTAAATAATCCATCTTTTTCAAAGACTTGTAATACCAACTTGTTAGATATTGATTTTCCATACACGCATAGTTCTCTAGATTCTACTTCTGTAGACTTTTGGCTAGTACTTTTGTGCTATCTTTTTTTAGTTCTTGCATAAGGACTTTACTATGACTTCATAACAAATCTTGATACAAATTCTTAGGCAAGAATCCACAACACAAAACACCCATTTTATTAAAAAGTTTATATCAGTGTTATAGGCCCTTTGATGTTCCAGGTACATGTTAGTTACAACCTCTCACCTTAAGTAAATAAAATGCTATTGAGATTTTGATTGAAATTATATTCAATTATTATATTAACCTGAGTGAGAATTTCCATTACAATAGTAAATTCTTCCATTAATTAACTTGCTTATTCACTTAGTTAATTTTTTAATCACTTGCAGTAATATTTTGTAAATTTCTTGGTAAATTCTTGCCCTAATTTATATCTACCATTTTTTTTAGTTTTGCATTACCAAAGAAAAATGTTTTAAATCTATATTTTCTGCACAATTAGCTATTAGTATAGAGTACCACAATTGATTTTTATATTGATATTATATATGATTCACTTTAATTGGTACAAATATCTATTATGTAGATTGTATTGATTTCTATCTAGATATTATATAATTGCAAAAAATAGTTTTTACTCTTCTCCATATCATCTTCCTTTTAATTTGCTTTATATTGTATTATTATTTTTCTTGATCTCCTTATAAAATTCAATAAAAATGTGTTCTTGATTAATGAAAATATTTCTAAATTTTTTATACACATAAAATTTGTTTTTTTTAAATATTTTTAACATGTTAAGGAACTACACATTTCTTCCTTGTTTGCTAAGATTTACTATGAATGATGTTGAATTCCATTCAATATTTATTTTCTTTAAATTTTTTTAAGGTTTATTTATGAGAGGGGGAGCATGCATGTGTGAGCAGGGGAGGGGCAGAGAGAGAAAGAAGGACAGAGGATCCAAAGCAGGCTCTGTGGTGACAGCAGGGAGCCCCCAAGTGGGACTCACAAACTGTTAGATCATTACATGAGGCGAAGTTGGATGCCCAACCCATTGAGTCACTCAGATGCTCTGAATACCTCTTATCATTGAAATGATCTATTGTATCTACAGCATTTGTTGTTTTTTTTTTTCCTTCTGATTTTAGTTAATGTAATGATTTGCATCAGAATATTTTCAAATATGTAGCCATTCCTCCTGGGATAAATTTATATGTGTATAATTCAATATATATTTTATAGTGATGAGTTTAAATAGCTATTTTTTTCCTTATTAACGGCAAACCAAACCTGTTTAGAATAGGTGTATAATTTTTATAGTTATTATTATTCTTATCTGGTTTTATGGCAGTAGCCATAAAATTAGATGACTATCTTCATTTCATTTTCTTGTGAAATATTTTGTATAGCATAGGGATTTCTTTTTCCTTGAATGTTTTGTAGAAATTACATATAAATGGTTTGAGTTGTGTATGTGTATGTGTGTTTGTGTGTGTGTGTGTGTTAAACCACATGAAAATATTTCTCTATTTTTAGAGAAATGTATATTTTCTATTCCTGAATAATTTTGGTTATATATGCATATTATATATATACATATATACATATGTGTATATATACACACATACATATATATATATTTAAATAGCCATTTTACCTAATTTTCAACTTAATTGCCTACAGTGTTTTACTTACAGTTATGATTTCTGACATTTATACTACAATTATGTACATCTATACATTTAAATATAGCTGTTTTGTTTCTTATTTGTACAACTTTCTCCTTTTTTTCTTGATCAACCTAACAAAAGATTTCTATTTTATTTCATTTCTCAATGAGTTATCTTTTGTACTGCTGATCCTCTTTTGTTTCTGTATATACCATTTGTTAAACATTTCTCGTATTTTCATTATTTTCTTTCTTACACTTTCTTCAATTATACTATTGATATTGAATAATTTATAAGTTGAAAATTATATTATTTATTTTCAATCATTTTCATTTTGATAACTATGTTGAGGATTACAGATATTCTTGTGTTCTACACGTTTTGATATATAATAATATACGTATTATATAGATAGATCTATAGTAACATGGTTCAGGTTTAAATATTTTATAATTTTATTGTGTTTTTTGGGAAAAATATTTAAAGTATTTTCTTATTGCTACTTTCTAATTAAATTGCCCTGTGGTCAGAGATTTTCATTTTATCAAATAGTCTCTCTCTTACAGGATAGGTTAAGTTACATTTAGCGGGCCAAAGCAATATTTGGACTTTATTCTTTTGTTTTCTTTTTAAATTTCTTTCAAACTTCCAGTACATCCATAAAACATAATTCAGTTCCCTCTGTTTTTCCCCCCAGAAATTACGGATTTGATTTTAATTTTATTTTGGTGACAATTTTATTTATCACATACAATTAGCTATTATATTTTCTAGAATGTTTAAGGTGATTTCGGCAACTGTCCCTCTCTTGAACATAACACACATCTTAACATAATTTAACTGTCCTTTAAACTAATCTTTTGGGGGATCTATTAATTTCTACATTTTAGTTCCCCTTTTAATCAAAATTAAAAATATTATTCATATAATGATTATTTACAGTCAGGTAATTTTACCAAACAACATTGACAGTGTTTAGAGCCCTCTTATGTAAGGACTCACAGTAGTAAATGTGATTTCTCCATTCCCTTCTTCTCTTTTTCCGTCTTCTTTTTCATGTTTTTCCTTCCAGAAATTCATTAATTTTAACTTAATTTCCTGGTTTCTTTACATTTTATCTTTGTATCTATGGGTTTATTACTTGTTTTTGATACACACTAACTTGTACCCATCTTCCTGCTACTCAGTGTGTGGTTTTACTCAATCATGTATGGAAATCAACTTTGCAAATATTGTATCTTTTAATTTCCTCTAATGTTGTCTAGGACAATAGAATTCTTTGGGAACCTCTCAATCTCTATTCCATGTGTTCTTAATTCCAGTCCTGCGTAGAGGGCTCTTTCTACTTTGTTTCATTTCAGTAATTCTGTCGTCAACTGTGTGCTATCTTGACATGGTTTTTGTCATTTCTTTCCATTACTCCAGCTTTTATCAGCTTGTATTGGGGTCTTTTTTTTTCACATTCTTATTTCCATTCTTCCACAATTTCTAGTACTGTTTTTTAAATCAGTTGTTACTTCTAATGTTATTTCTCTGAAGATCTTGCGTTTCATTGATTTTAAATTATTTTATATTGTTCTATTCCTTTCAGCTTTTTGAAGGATTTCTTTTGTCTGTTGACTTAATATTTGTGATTAATTACATTGTATGCTTTCACTTTCCTGAAGGGAGCCACCTTATTTTGACTGAGGTTAAATTTCATTCCCACTTTCTCCCTCCCTTTGTCTGTCTGGCTGTCTTTTTCTCTGTCAGCATTGTCTCCTAGGGGTCTGCCTAGACCTCCTCCTGCCTACCTCACCCTGCTATTTTAAGACAGTGTTACCACTTACTTCACAATCATGGAGTTCCTAACTCTTTGACAGTGGTGTTGTGACATTTTTTCTCTTTGCCAGTTGTAGGTTGTCTCAGCTCCTGATTGTAGTGTGGCTGTGCTTTCCCCTTTTCTTTCCTTTTTTCTTTTCTTTTCTTTTCTTTTTTTTCCTTTTTTTTCTTTTCTCTTCTTTTCTTTTTTTTCTCTTTTCTTCCTTTCCTTTCCTTTCCTTTTCTCTCTTTTCTCTTCTTTTCTTTTCTCTTTTCCCTTTTCTTTTCCTTCCTTCCTTCCTTCCTTCCTTCCTTCCTTCCTTCCTTCCTTCCTTCCTTCCTTCC
>NW_024412421.1:16699319-16703129 GCF_014898765.1 Herpailurus yagouaroundi
TCCTTCCTTCCTTCCTTCCTTCCTTCCTTCCTTCCTTCCTTCCTTCCCTGCATGATATGAACCCTTTCTGCAGAGAATCTCAAGACTTTCATGAGCGCCTCTTAGCAGTCAGAGATGTGCTATTCTGGCCTCAGGTCAGAGGCCTTAAGCCTGACCCCAGTCTGACCACCTGTAAGTTACTTCATTCCACACTGTGTGTTGGGAGCCAGTAATCTCCCCCCAAGACTGCTTCTGCACCAGGAGCCCAGCGGGACCACAAGTTTGGCTATGGGCTTACCTCCTTGCCTTTCTGTCCTGGTCTTCTCTCTGGAAATGCTCCCTTTGTTTTTCCATGCCACAATGTCTTTTCAGACTTCTGTCTACTTCATATTTAATTTCCATGATGTGTTTAGTGGAGGTGGAGTGTGGGAGCACAAAATCTGAATTTATGATCTTTACCTGATTGAATATATAAATGTTCTTTGAATTTACTAGTCATGTCATTGATCCCTTTTTTTTCCTTTTGAGTTTAATTTGCTATTTTGTGTGTGTATGTGTAAGTATTTGAAGGTGTACTTTCTACATTAAAATTAGTAAGGATTCCTTCATTAAATGTGCTTTATTTTTTATATCTCATTTTATGTAAAGACATATGGTTTATTTTTTCAATGATTTTTAATACTGTCAGATTCTACAACTTTCACCTTTTTGGTTTCTTCAGTTCATGATACGGATGGGGAAACTTATCATTAGCAGAAAATTAAAAATTACCTAACCCTTTTTCCAGGCTTTTGTTTATTTGTTTAAATATCTATTGCCTCTGAAATTTATTTGATGAATGAAGTGACATAGGGCTCTAATTCTTCCCACAAGGAAGGGTATACCAGTATCATTTATGAATAATCTCTATTTCCTTCCCTTTATTTAAATTATCATTTTCCCACATAGTGAATTCACAAATATACTGGTATATTTCAGACATTATTATCTTATATTGATCTGTCTTTGCATTATCACTATGCGGTTTTAATTCATATATTATGACACATTTAAATATTTGGAAAAAGTATCAGTCTTTTGTTGTTTTCTTCATCTTTTTTTTTTCTTCTGACTAGGTCCACAGTATTGGCCTTTTAAATTAGCTTTTTAGGTTTAAATTATTACTTTTTATATTTTCCTTCAAATTATTTTAGGAAATTTATGGGAATCTGAATACATTTACATATCAGTGTATAGACTTGAGCATTCTTATAAATAAAGATTATGTATTTAAATGGTCCTTTATGTCATTCCATAAAGGCTCTAGATAATTCTGATGAGTTAAGCATTAATTATGTAGTGATACTTATCATTATGCGGTTTTTGTTTCTTATTTTACATTTTTAAAGAGGTATTATTTCTATATAGGACAACTTTTAATTTTTTTAATTTTTTTTAATATTTATTTTTAAGAGAGAGAGAGAGAGAGAAACATAGCATGAATTGGGGGAGGGGCAGAGAGAGAAGGAGACACAGAATCCAAATCAGGTTCCAGGCTCCAGGCTCTGAGCTGTCAGCACAGAGCCTGACATGGGGCTCAAACCCACGAACTACAAGATTATGACCTGAGCTGTCAGATGCTTAACTGACTGAGCCACCCAGGCACCCCTACAACCATTGATTTTTATCACTCATTCTAAACTCAACAATAATTACTTGCATCTTTTTTCATTAGTCCATGGTTTCTCCATAATAATTTCTATAATTTCAAAATGATTAAAAAAGTCCCTATCTCCAAAACTTCCAAAAGCACCTTCCAGAAGTACTGTTCTACCACTCTTATTTCATTCTCTTACCCAATTTTATTTTCTGGTACTACTTGTCTGGTACTGATTGTATTGTCTAGTACTAAATCATGCTTGTTACCATAAACACTCGTATCTTTATTTTTAATGTAATATAAATGTTTCAGGAATTTAGTTAAGCATCAGGTAGACTCTTGACTTTTGAAATTTATTAGATGCCTTTAATGCCTGTTGAGATGACCAGCCTAATTGTACTAATATCACATGATTCTTAACAGTTTTTAATTGAACCTCAATTGGTAATGGTATGTTACTCTATTGCTGGATTCAGTATGCTGGCAGTTTAGTTTTTTGTTTGGTATGCAAAAATGAGATTGGGCTACAGCTTTCTACTTTTGTATTATATTTGGCAGGCGTTGGTCTTTCAGAGAATATATGGTTTCAGATGTTATTTCTGCTGCCCTATTTAGACATTGACTTTAGTTTTTAAAATAGCTTTATTTAGAATGGGAAGATGCAGTTTATGCAGTTTAGATCTACTATTTTAATTTTATAGTTATGCATGCAGTAATTCCCAATAAATATCAGATATGAGGAAGAAGGAAATTGCTGCATGGGTATACTTTATTTATTCAGTTATTCATTCAACAAAGATTTATTAAGAATCTTCCATATGCCAAGCACTGTCTAGGATCTGGGAGTGAAATAAAGTAGTCTCTTCAGACAGGCAAAGTTTCTGTTTTCATGAAGCTTACATTCTAGTTGGGGGCAAAGATAGATATTAAACAGGTAAACTAATATCACTATTTACAATTTTTTTTAACATTTATTTATTTTTGAGAGACAGAGAGAGACAGAGCACAAACAGAGGAGGGGCAGAAAGGGAGACACAGAATCCAAAGCAGGGTCCAGGCTCTGAGCTGTCAGTACAGAACCTGACACAGGGCTCAAACCCACCAAATGTGAGATCATGACCTGAGCCAAAGTCGGATGCTCAACCGGATGAGCCACCCAGGTGCCCCTAATATCACCATTTTAAATAGACTGTGTTTATGTATAAGTTGTTAGAATAGAAAACATGCCATGGAAAATGAGCAAAGGTAAAGAATGGAGAACATGCCCATCCATGTCCAGGAGAGGGAGGCCTCCAGAGATGATATTTGAGCTAAAATATACAAGACACAAAACTAAATTACTCAAATGGTATTTTTATGAATATTTAAAGGACAAAGAAGGCACTTACGATGATCTCTCCTTACAATCTTTTGACATACACAGTAAATTTTAAGTTTCATTGGTGATAAATATAGGAAAGAAAGAAGGGGGGAAAACCTACTTTCTCATATAGGACACAAAGAAATGAATGTTTCTGGTATTTATGTCAGAATCTGTGTATGCAAAGAACAGAGTCCTTCAGAGTGATTCCCTTAGCAAAGTTTACACATATTTTAAGAATGCAGCTATGACTCAGTGTATTTAGGGACTCGATGCTGGATATTACTCCCACAGACAGTTTATGAGACGCAAGAAATTCTGTCTCACTATTTTGTATTCATTCTGGGTTGGGACTGCACATTAGCTTGACAACAAGCCCAATTCACCATCCTTGGCTCAGAATGAGTAATTTTAGATGTTCACAAAAGTAAGTGGTGTTGTGCCTGAACAATAGTAGTTTATATAATTGTTCAGGCATCATTGTGTAAAACAAGATACTCTTTAGTTTTCCCACTGCAGGTACCAAAATTATTTTTTTCAAAAGCTTTTAGGAATACCCCAGTAAAGTTCTTTCTCTAAAAATAATAAAAATAAAAATGAAAATAATAACAATAATAATAATAATAATAATAATAATAATAAGTAATAGCAGTAAAAATAATTCTATATTTTAGGTTCTTTAAGAGAAATGCTTGTATTCTCTTAGTCATTTTTTAACCCTTTTGGCCTAGGAAATACCCAATATATTGTTTGATTTTTGGTTGATATGTATTAAATGAACAGAATCTTTTCTAAAATTTTTTAAATGTTTATTCTTGACACAGAGAGAGAG
>NW_024412421.1:16703529-16716424 GCF_014898765.1 Herpailurus yagouaroundi
GAGCATGAGCAGGGGAGGGGCAGAGAGAGAGAGGGAGACACAGAATCTGAAGCAGGCTCCAGGCTCCAGTGTGTCAGCACAGAGCCTGACACGGGGCTTGAACCCACGAACCATGAAATCATGACCTGAGCCAAAGTGGGCCACTTAAAATGACTGAGCCACTCAGGCACCCTCAATGAACAAAATATTTTTAATTCAATGGTTAATGACAAATATTTGTTGAGAAATTACTGCTCCCTGCAGAGGGAACTATGTTTAGTTTTCTGCCCACTAATCTAATGAATATGTATTCAAATTATAAATAAGCAAAATAGATCTACACAAAGGGAGGTATGGTTTTTAACTATCTATATTTTGTAACTAGAATAATATTGCTGCATTGGTGCTTTGTGAGTCAACCAACATTGGAAGAACATCTATTAGGCCTTGTTCTACTACAAAAAAGTCATTGCCCTCAAGTCACTTCCTCATATTCTGGTGGCATTACTATTTTCTCTTTTGTTCATTCTGTATGGCTGTGGCCTTCCTTCCTTCCTTCCTTCCTTCCTTCCTTCCTTCCTTTTCTCTACCTCATTCTGTTTTTCTTTATGATGTTATGTTACTTTCAAAAATAGATGGAAGGCTTCCAGGAATCTGAGTTGAAGCAAACCAAATACGTCAATAATTGCAGAGATCTAATTTTCATTGCCAGCTACCACTCATAGTTGACTCTTGTAGATAAAGACATATTTTGAGCAGAACATACAACATTTACAACAGTTTTCCTATTGCTCTTTGGTGCTACTTCAGATTCTGTGGACACAAGAAATGCTACTAAATGGACAATTTATGCAAATCCTCAGAGTGAAATGAGATTTGCATATTCCATCTGTCAAAAGTTCTGATGGGAGAGATTCTGATAATCTTCCTGTCTGAAGCTTGAGAGGGTGAGAGAAAGTGAACACTATAGCTGAGAATTATCTTCTGAGCAAAGGTCACATGGAAGCCAAGGCTCCCTTAGTCCATGACTTACTCTTATTGGTGTTTTTCTGGGGCCTGCTCTCATATTTCTAGCCAATTAAAGAGTTATCATTAAAGGTCCCCCTTGTGACAGCTGTTTCATTGTGATATTTCCAATTTCTGCTCTACTATACATGGTTTTCAGAAGTACTAAATCCTCACTCTTATAATAAATTTTTGGTGGGTGATTAGAATATTAATAAAAGAGTTCAACTGTCCTAAAAATAGTTCCCACAAAATACCTGATTATCTTGATCCATAGCATCTCCATCAGCCAAACATCCTTCTACCTTCTGTCTTCTCTCTGTAAACAAATATTTGACTGCCTATCATGCACTGGACATTGTGTTGATAGTGCAAAGATCCCTGTGGAGTTGCTTATTCATTTATTTGTTACCCAAATCCAAATTTGTACTTATACATTTATGTACTTCTTAAATGAAATCTCTTCACTCTACCATGCTTACTAACATATTGTATTCTTCTGTGATTTGCTTCTTTGCTGTGAACTTGGAATTTTTTTTTTTTTACATTTATACTGGGCATTTACATATGAAGGCAATTTGTTTCACATTATCACTCACCATTACAGAAAACTACAACTCAAGATGCATTCACAAGAAAAGCCTTCTGGAACTACATCTGTTTTGGGTCTCTGAAAAGTGTGTTTGACATTGCAAACATGGCTTCCTCACATTTGTTTTGAGAGGTAACTTGGTATAGTCAGTAAAACAGTGGGGTGAGTGTATGATGGTTTAATTAGGTGTCATCCATTGATCTGCAAGCACCCTGAGGGAAGAGAAGCTACCTTATTAAAGGGCCTATATCCCCTGGATATGTACAGTGCCTACCAACATTTGTTGAATTGGCTTATATTTAAGAAGATTGCTGCAAATTTCACAGGCTGTGTCTCATTCACTATAAAATCAACAAGCTGTCCAGGTCACCTGGGTGGCTCAGTTGGTTAAGTGTCTGACTCTTGGTTTCATCTCAGGTCATGATCTCATGCCTTGTGGGATCCAGCCAGGCAATGGGCTCCGTGCTGATAGCGAGTAGCCTGCTTAGGATGCTCTGTCTCCCTCTCTCTCTGCCCCTCCCCCACGTGTGCCATTTCTCTGTCAAAATAAATAAATAAACTTAAACAAAAATTAAGAAAACTGTACTTGATGACCAGAGTTATTCCATTGCTCTCCTACCTAAGCCTGCTCCTAGTCTTCTAAATGCAGACCTTAAATTAAAGTGATTATGTAAATAATCATAAGCGGTCATTCATTTGCTTCCTAAGCTAATGCATAACATATAATTAAAAGTAGGAGATTTAATAAAGTCAGTTGCATTCTCTTCATGCTTGAGCTTTCAGTGTTTCATTATTCCAATTTTATTGGAGTTGCCTTGCCCATGCTCATTCCTCAATGTTTTTGAGGAATCATGGAAACAAAGAACCAAAACTGAGGTTGGGGGGCTTAGGCGTAAAACTGTTCTCATACCCAAGAGTCCTAGAACCAGTGTAGAGGTCATTTCAGATGTGGAAAACACAGGCTTGCCTTGACTTACTGACTTTCCTCCGCCTTGATTCCCTTATAATCTTTTGGTGAGATTATATAAGTTCTTTTATATGGTAAGTTATACTTTGGAAAAAGTCCTGTCTTCATGCAAACAATCTTTCAAAGACAAAATTATTTTATCCCATTGCCTAACATGCTCCCACATACAAAAAAAAAAGGCCTCATTTTGGAAGCCCAAATATTAAACTACTTGGGCTCAGGTAGAAATTGGAGTTTGAAAAAAAAATGCAAATCAATACAACAAAAGTTCATACCAGCAAAAGAAATTAAAAAAGGAAAGGAAAGGAAAGGAAAGGAAAGGGGGAGGGAGGGAGGGAGGAAGGAAAGAAGGAAGGAAGGAAGGAAGAAAGAAAGGGAGAAAGAGAGGAAAGAAAGAAAGACAGAAAGAAAGAAAGAAAGAAAGAAAGAAACCAACCTCACCTTCACCCTCACCATATTAACAAACTCATAACCGTTCAGGTTGAATTCAACGTCAGGTTAATTGCATTTTTGAATGCACGTCTGATTAGGAGAGATGCAAATTAGACTTTTTATTGTTCTGATTTTGTATCTGGGGAGTATTCTGTTGGATGAAAGAAGCTTCCATTTGATTTTAAAATTTTTGGAAGTGTTTCGAAGCATCAGAATTGTTAGGTTTGTATATGCTACTCAACATCCAGGCAGGAAACAGCATGAAATGAATGCTTAATATTCTAATGTCCTTAAATTACAGTCTTTACATAAAGCTGCTTCATTGAACTGGTAGATTTTTTTCATCATCTTATTAGACAAATTGGCTTACATTGAAAATATATAGTATATTAAGTGCACAGAGCTAAAATACTCAACTAGAGTTTGTACAATGATTATGAATATCCCAGTATCTAATTTAAACTGTTATCATTGTAAATAAATCATTGAAATACCCAAACAACTCTTGTTTATTATTCAAATTGTTACTTTTCTCTGCACTTGCCACATTATTTATTCATTTAATAACTGGAACTTCTAAGCTCATGCATGTTTTTATGAACAATCATAAAATGTTGCTTTTGTGATACACAGAGCCAAAAATGTATTTCAAGGTTACTGCCTCTCAAGAGCTGGTAGGTCTTAATTACTAGTTGTGTGAAACAATGTCTTAGATATGCAAGTTTTTTCTCAAAATCACCCTATATGTATTCAGTGATTCAGACTTCTAGCCAAGTGTTCTTATAAGAAGATGTAAATTAGTTTTTATGAACATTACGGGGGAAGAAACTGATCTATCTTTGCAGAAGGTCTATGTGATGAATAAAGCCTAGATGTGAGAAGAGTGTGCTGTGGCAATTTGTGTTTATTACATATACATTATTCCATCGAATATGCATTTATTTTTACTCGTTGGATATCGACTAATTATCTACTAATAGCCAAGCACTGGTGTGGTCACATACATAATCACATTCAGATCTCAGAACAGCCCTGTGAGAAAGATGCTATTATTTGCAACTAGGGGATGCAAAGTTTATGATTAAAAGGAACATCTACTTTGAGGTCAAATACACATAATTTTAAACTAGTTTTATTACTTATACTCCTTAATTTGGAAAGAGCAGTCAACATCACCAAGTTATAGATTCTTACATGTAAAGAAATGAGAATGTTACCATTGATGGTGTGACAAAGATAAATTTCAAATAAAATTGTCTAACAAATGTAGAGCACTTTGTAGAATTTGACACACATGGGAGGTTATCAACAAATGCTAGTGTCCTTTTTTCCTTCTCCCCACCCAGGGTAAATACCCTTTTTATTAATATTTTTAATGTTTGTTTATTTTTGAAGGAGAGAGAGAGAGAGACAGTGTGAGTGGGGGAAGGATAGAGAGAGAGGGAGACACAGAATCCGAAGCAGGCTCTAGGCTCTGAGCTGTCAGCACAGAGCCTGACGTGTGGCTTGAACTCACGAGCTGTGAAATCATGACCTGAGCCAAAGTGGGGTGCTTAACCGAGACACCCAGGCACCCCTAGGGTAAATCTTCTAAAACAGATTGCAGTTTGCCCCAAATCACATGATGTATGGGTGGTAAATCTACAATTACAACTTTTTATTTCAGGCTAAGTGCTTTATTCATGGAAATAAGCCCCCCCCCCCACCTAATTTAAGACCACTTTGTTTCATTTTTCAACATTTTAAATGTAAATATTTTGTATCCCTTCTGTCCTTTATTGAAATGATGGCAAAGCCAATGAATTGATAGCTTTTTCAGTAGAAATATGTGTTTTAGAAATAAGGGAAATTTCTATTTACCTGTCTCTTCTGTCAGTAGCAAATAGTGTTGAAATAAAATAATCCCATTAGTGTGCCATGTTTTTCACTGTTGATACCATAATATATCTTCAGACTGATGAGCTAATGAGTGTCATAGAGTTTACAATCTCACTGGGAAGACAGTTTGTATTCAAATAATAATGTGCACACAATAATAATACAAAGTTCCAAAGGAGAAGTTCCACAAGTGGAAATATAGTGAGGTATTAATATGAATATATGACCAACATAATTTGGACTGAAGATTAGGGAGGACTTTCACTGGAAGAGAATTTTGAAGTGGCTTCTTAAAGATAAGTAAGAAGTAAGTAGACAAACAGGGGAACTGGAGGAAAATGAGGCAGAGGTCATGCAAGTGTAAAGACCTGGAGACAGGGATTAGTTTGTTAGGAAGAGAAATAAAAAGAGAACTGAAATAAGGCTGAAATGGTTGAAGCTGAAGCAGCAGTATTGAAAAGGTGTGTGGGGAGGCCAGAGAGGTAGATGAGCAGGACGAAATCTCACAGAGCCTTCCTTGTAGGCTATGATGAGGAGTTATCCTGAAAGTATTTCATAGGCAGCAGATAAAGACTTTTAATCAAGGGGATGACTTCATTGCATTTTTTTAATTGTGTTTTTAAGATAGTTTTGGCTATTGTGTGGAGAAGGGTTCCAGAAGATGGTTGGAAGAAAGTCAGTTTGGAGTTCATAAGGTAGTCTAGGCACTAAAAATTGGTAACTTAGCATTGGTGGTGAAAAAGTGTGTGATCATGGAAAAAAGTGAACAGATCTGAGAGATTTGTAGGATGTTCTAGGGAAATTAAGGGAGCAGTACATTTTTTTTAAATAATTTTTTTAAACTTATATCCAAGTTAGTTAGCATATAGCACAATAATGATTCTAGGAGTAGATTCCAATGATTCATCCCCTATATATAACAGCAAGTGCATGTCCTAACAAGTGTCTTCCTTAATGCCCCTTACACATTTAGCCCATCCCCCCACCCACAACCCCACCAGCAGCCCTCAGTTTGTTCTTTGTATTTAAGAGTCTCTTATGTTTTATCCCCCTCCTTGTTTTTATATTATTTTTGCTTCCCTTCTCTTATGTTCATCTTTTTTGTATTTTCAATTCCTCATATGAGTCAAGTCATATGATATTTGTCTTTCTTTGACTAATTTCACCTAGCATAATACCCTCTAGTTCTATCCACATAGTTGCAAATAGCAATATTTCGTTCTTTTTGATTGCCGAGTAATACCCCATTATAAATATATATACCACATCTTCTTTATCCATTCATTCATGGATGGACATTTGGGCTGTTTCCATACTTTGGCTATTGTTGATAGTGCTGCTATGAACATTTGGGTGCATGTGCCACTTCAAAACAGCACACTTGTATCCCTTGAATAAATACCTAGTCGTGCAATTGCTGGGTTGTAGGGTAAGTCTATTTTGTTTCTTTTTTTTTTTAATTTTTTTAATGTTATTTATTTTTGAGACTGAGAGAGACAGAGCATGAACAGGGGAGGGGCAGAGAGAGAGGGAGACACAGAATCTGAAACAGGTTCCAGGCTCTGAGCGGTCAGCACAGAGCCCGACACGGGGCTCGAACTCACGGACCGTGAGGTCATGACCTGAGCCGAAGTCGGACACTTAACCGACCGAGCCACCCAGGCGCCCCTATTTTTGTTTTTTTTTTTTTTTGAAGAACCTCCATACTGTTTTCCAGGCAATGCATTTTACTTACCTTCTTCCATCTGATTAATCTCCAATCCATCTCCTATTGGAAATCATGGTGGGCTCCCCAGGTGGTGCACTTGGTTAAGCCATGATCTTCTGTTCAGTTCATGATATCACAGTTTTTGGGTTCGAGCCCCACATTGGACTCTGTGCTGATAGCTCAGAGCCTGGAGCCTGCTTCGGATTGTGTCTCTTCTCTCTCTGCCATTCCTCTGCTTTCTCTCGGTCTCTCTCTCAAAAATAAATATTAAAACAAAAAGAAAGAAATCATGGTAAATTGCTCACTTGACTTATGTACCTTAATAAATTCAGTCTTAGAGTCATTGGAATGTTCACCACAGTTGTGCATATTTGTAAAAATGTGCAAATAACTTAACTATGAAAATGCATGTGTATACATGTAATGATATAGTGTGGGAACATTGAAATTTTTATCAGAACAATATAATGACAGGAAAACGTGCAAGTTATATTCTTAAGTGAATATACAATTTGTGAAAAGAATACTTGAAATACAGTCCCTCCCCTGTTTTTTATCCTCCCCCCACCTCGACACATATTGAAAGGAAAGAAAACTGGAAACATATACCGACATTGTGATGGTAGCTTTTTGGTGGTGAGTGGTGAGCTTCAAGTATTTGATGATGATAACAAATTGGTTGTTGCAGTGTGCTTATGAACAAATTTAATTTTCACAGAGCCCCCAAAAAAGCAAATCAGAAATAAAATGTGAACTTCAAAGTTTTTCTTGCCCAGTTAATTATTGCTCCTACAGGAGGTGATTGTGAGTAATACCTTCAATTAATCTGGAAAACATTTTAAAACATTTACAATACCTGAATAAGTGTATACAGTTGTTTCCTATATAATTAGATGTCTAATTATTGAACAATTTTCAAAAGGCATCGGCTCACACTTTGGATCACCTACATTTCATGGTTGAAAATACAAGTCTATCAATGCCTACAACCATGCCATTCATCTTCATTATTGTCAGCATTGTTCTATTATTTTGATGCATGAAGGTGCCATGCCCCTGGCTAGTGTGGGAACCTCCATGCATGAATATCAGATCCCAGAGCTTCAATCGTCATTGCATAATAGCGTTCTTACCCTTGAACTGATTTAATATCCACTTACTGGCCTGAAAAGGAGGGCATGAGAGGCCATTTTTCCAGTTTTTCTGAATGCCTCTGAAAACACAAGCTCCAAATCTGTTATGTGTGTGCTGTACAGTATTTTATACTTTTCAAAGTATCTCTTCACTCATTTATACAACATAATTTTTAAAGCACAAATGTGGTGACAGATTCCATGTTTGACAATGGGGTTGCAATGTGGCATCATGCTCTCACAAGCTTTTCTTAACTGATATCCATGGGACAAACAGGGAAAGCATTGGTAACTCTCATTTTACAGATGAGGAAACAGACATCTAGGGAAATTTTCCAACCTGTCCAAGGACACACATGGAAATAAATTATCCTGATTCTTCATATTCTACGTTCTCTATTCCATCTCACATCTTAACCACATATTGATTTAATGTATTACAATCCATTAGCTCTGGATAACCTTGCTCACCAGAGAATAGTAAAAACATGAACTGGGGACATTAAAATTCAGGAGGAATGGAATACTATTCTAAAACTCCAAATCCTTTACCTGATGGTCACAGAAAAAAAAAAACACTATTTTTTTTTTAGAATATTGAAGAAGAATCATACTGATGATTAAGCAAAATACAGAGATTTCAAAGGATAAATAGAGTGGAGTATATGATAGCAAACCTCAAAGAGAAGATTGGGCTATATTCTGTTGAGAGAAGTTAACAGATTCTCAAGGTAATAAGGTAAAAGCCAATGTTGCTGAATTTATTACATAGTTACAGAGAAATTGATTCTTATTCCTATGTCCACCCAGTCCATTATAGAGAGTATACTTATCATCACTCCCCATATGTAACACAGCTCTGGCTATTTGGCAGGGATGTATAAATGTCTGATAAATTCAAGCAAGAGTAAGAGCAAGTGAGGGAGGATGGATGACAGAAGAAAAATGTTGATTCTAAGAACATTTTGTCAGCCTGGGAAATGAATACAGGTTAGTGAGTCCTAACGTACCCCCCAATTCATTTCTCCTGTGAACTAAGCACAGTCCTTCAGCACCTCCCATTTATCATGATGTCTGTCTCAGCTGTCAGAAGCAGAAGTGGACATTTCTTGCTGCCAATGACTTTCCAAAGAAAAGAGCACACCCCCAAACAGCATTGGAGTCTTGAAGATCTGGCACTAACTTTAAACAGTGATTAAAGTGGATTATCCACTACTAATAGAAAAAATTGCCAAAGTCTGTATTGAAGATTGAAACTAGAGAAGATGACAAAGTTCTTCTACTGAGTAGTAACCAATTTGTCCCAGCCCAACCTAGCTCTTCATGCTGTAGATATTTTTTATTTGACTACTTCTTTCTTGAGAGTCCTAGATTCCCCATTTGTCATTTAATCACTATGCTTGCATATAAAAGCATACCCTCTCTGAAGAAGATTGCTAAATCACTTATGTCCCGATAACCCCATTTGTAAGTTGAAAAACGTGTGAATTGAAAATGGATTGAATATACCTAACCTACCATACATCATAGCTTAGCCTAGCTTGACTTAAACTTGCTCAGAACGTTTACATTAGCCTACAGTTGGGTAAAATAATCTAACACAAAGCCTACTTTATAATAAAGTGTTGAACATCTCATGTATTAAATACTATACTGAAAATGAAAAACAGGATGGTTGTATGGATACAGAATGGTTATAAATTGGCCGTTTACCCTCATGAGCATGTGGCTGACTGAGACCTGCCCAGAATCGCCAGAGGGTATAGTATAGCATATTGCTATCCCAGGAAAAGACTAAAATTCAATACTAGAAATATAGTTCTACTGAATACATATCACTTCCACACCATAATAACTTCAATCATCAGAAGTTGAGCTATAGTAAGTTGGACACGATCTGTATTTGCTTTAGCATCTCTCTCATCAATTATTGAAATAATTCATGTAAAATGTTAGGTAGAGCTTTCAAACAACTAGTGCTTAAAACCTTTTACCCATTCAACATATACTTCATAAGTGAATGTTACATTGTTTTATATACTGAAAGTAAAAATTCGACTGAAATGTGTTCTCCAGTATTGAGGAAGCCATGGTCTAAGACTCTTATGGTTGTACTTTGTCTCTGAAAATCTTTCTAGATATAAACTTCTATGGTTCTATACAGTTTTAGGAATCAGGAGAAAAGTTGGGGTGCCTGGGTGGCTCAGTCAGTTGAGTATTGGACTCTTAATCTCGGCTCAGGTCATGATCTCACAGTTCATGAGTCAGAGTCCCACATCCAGCTCTGTGCTGATGATGCAGAACCTCTTTGGGATTCTGTCTCCTTCTTTCTACCCTTCCCTTGCACGTGTGTGTGCTCACTCTCTCTCTCTCTCTCAGAATAAATAAACTTAAGTTTATTTATCTAAGTAAGTAGAAATGTTAAGCATTTCTTTTAAAGCTTGACATGAATTTGTTTCCATGTAAGACATTGTCAAATCAATTGGCAAAAGATAAACCAGTAAGAACTGGTACATAACTGATTAAATACTCTAATCACTGCAGAATAAAATAAAATATCTCAAATTACTTCCAAAGGAATATAATAGCATCTACTATTTGCTACTAATATATATTGTAGAATCAAGTCCCATTTTTCTCTCCTGGATGTCATTTATTTTCCATGTATATTTATTTAGAGGGAGAGAGAGCACAAGTGGTGAAGGGGCAGAGAGAGGGAGAGAGAGGAATCCCAATCAGGCTCCACACTGTCAGCTCAGAGCCAGACATGGGGCTCAAACTCATGAACCGTGAGGTCATGACCTGAACCAAAATCAAGAGGTGGACACACAACCAACCAAACCACCCAAGTGCCTCTCTCCTGGATGTCTTGTTATGAGTCCTACCGACCTCAGCACCCTTTCCTAATATCTTATACCCAGTATTTATTTAATAATGTTCTTAATCCTCTTTGCCATTTAGGAAAACTTAAGAATCATTATTGAGTCAAGTTATTTCCAACCCTAGGAAACCATCTCATACTACCCTCAACAAAGTCATGCCCTCTGACTCTCCCCCACAAGTCTGTACAAGTCTGTCTATAAAAATTCAAAGTCCTTATATTAAAATGTGTATTTATACATTCTATTCATTCCATAAGCTAGTATAATCTTAAATGATAATGATTCCCACATATTCCCATGTATTTGCAACATGCTAAATACAAGTCTAAACGCTCTCATGTATATATATGCCAAACACAAACACATATATATACATCTATACACATACATCAGGAAAAATATATACATATTATAACCCCCAGACTATATATATATATATATATATATATATATATATATGTATATATAGTATATATTATGTAGTATATATTATATATACTATATAGTATATATATGTATGTTATATATATAATTGTCTCTTTTATATATGATTTTACAATCATATACACACATATGGCTAATTAAGTATAATATGTGTAATAATGTAATATATAAAATCATATATGTGGATAACCATATACAGATATACACAGATAATATAAGTAAAATTACCCTTATCTTACAAATGAAGAACTAAAACTAAATTACTTCACATATTTAAATGAGGAGCTAATAACTAAATTAACAAAGGTGATGAATAATTTATCCTTAGTCACAATGGCAGAGGAAATGGCAAAACCAGAATGTAAACTTAGGCTTCTGCCTCCTAGGTTTTAGACCTATGTCACTCTACCTCTCATAGGTATTGTATCCTGTCTATTGTTGATTAATCAGTGTCTACCACTGTCTGACCTAGAATAAAATAATCAATATGTATGTTTTGAATGAATATCATCATGTGAATTTTCATACTCCATGGGTCCAATTTCATATGGCTGAATCTTAATAAAATGGTTTTCTTGTGAATTGGTTTAATACGGACTTTCACTGAAAATAAATTATTTAGTGGTAATTTATGTTTAATTGGTTTCAGTGCTGTTTTCAGATAAAGTCAAGGTGTTTATGCTCCAGTGGGCTCCAATTTGCACTAATATTTCAATATTAAAATACTATTTTTATTCTTATTGGTAATAATTTACTTTCCACAATTTTTCCTGTTTGTTTAGTACATTTTCTTCAAAAGTGTGCCTTTTCTGAATTCAAAGACTCATTTCTGTTGTAGAAGCTTGTCATAAGTCTTATGCTATCCTGCCTCCTCTGGCCCTCTCATACCTTGTTGCTCATTTTTAATTAAGTAGTTGCCTATCCTATCCTTCTGAAGCCTGTAAGCAGTTCTGTGTGTGTAGAGTGGCCTGGCTTTCTCTCAGGTCACACTTGGTGTCTGGTATAATCTTCTTCCATCTTTATATGCATAAAATTTAGTCTGTTTTCTGGGTAGCTGGTTGTCAGGCTTAAAATACAGCTTTCCTGGATCAGAGAAACATCTTGTCTCACATTTGTGTGATCCAATTACCGTGCATGAGGGACAGTGCAAATCCACTTGGGATCTTCCTTGCCTAGACGATGCTTAGAACTACAACTCCCAAAATGCACCATTCCCACAAATTCCTGTCTCAGACTCAGCCCACCGTGTCTTTCACATTTCATAAAGCAACCAGGATATGTGTATAAAATGGGGTTGTTGGTCATGGAAAGGAAATCGAGCAAGTTGGGCCACGGCTTCCTTCCTTCTCATTAGAACTTTAAATCTTGAGGTTCAGCTACATAGTGGAAGTGATACCATTCTCTTAACCACTTTTCTCCCTGGACCCACTACTGTCCTTAAAGCCCCGTCTAGTAATTTGGTGACTAGAAGATCATTCTAGTGACCTCTGATATTCCTCACTTCCATTTCTGATGCTGTGCTCATTTGTTCACTTCTGTCACATGAATGCATCGACCAGTGGTAGGTAAGCAGACATCGCTCAGGCATGAAATGCTCAGGCATTTCATCTAATCTAGGAGATTAATCAGTCAATCAATCAATTATTCTTTCATCTAATCTAGAAGATCATGTTGTCTTTTTCTCTGAGCCATCATTTCCTTATGATGGTGTATGGAATTTCATGAATTCCTCCTCATTTTGTAGCCTCCTAAAAATGGCTCATCCCTCAATTGTACGTTGGGTCCCAGAATGTCAGTTACAGAAGTATGTTGGTCTTCTGATACCAATTTCCTTTTCCCTTATTTTCAAGGATTTTTTTCGGGGGGGGGGGGGGG
>NW_024412421.1:16716524-16789828 GCF_014898765.1 Herpailurus yagouaroundi
TCCCCCCTTTTTTTGAGCCATTTTTAGGGGGGGGGGGGTGGGTGTTGGGTGTGCTTTTGTATACTTGGTTGAAGGAGAAGAGATACATCTAGATGAATAATTTTTTACCAATGGACCCTGGATGCAGATTCCCCTTATCCTGTTTGCTTGCAGGGAGTTGAGGTGGAGGAGAAAACTGCAGTCCTCCCCTTTCTGGCAGCCCCTGGACTTGTAGAGCTCAGTTATAGAGAACCAAACAGGTAAAGATTTAAAGCATTATCTGTCTCCACTTCATCCTATAATGTCTTTTGTGAGGCTTGCATAGTCTTTAAGCAGGAGTAACTGCCAGCCTCACTAAAGGCACTTTCTCTCCTAACGTTGATTGAATATTGAAAAATCTAACACAATGTAGGGAAAAGGTCTTCACTGTTGATAATTTTCTTTTTGCTAAATCTGCATTGTCTTGCCAGTGAGTAGAAAATCACCTCACATTTAGAATGGGCTGCTCGCAACTTTTGCATGTAATATTATATTCTAGAGTTTGTTGGCTTCTCCCCCACCTCAATTTTTCTCAGTTACTGTTTTGAGAAGGTTGAATGAATGTTTTCAGAATCATCTTGCAAGAGTCAATTTGAAGCTTGTAGTGCCTCAGAATAGTTTTAAGTTCATAAAATATCTTATTGCTTAATCGGGAAAAACAGTAAAGTTTCTAATATTTCTCTTAAATGATCTAATATTTTGATAATGTAATTCAGGAGAATATTTCCTCTCTCAAGAACTCTCATTATCTTTCTTGTAACCAACAGTCCATGCTATCTCATCATCTCATTTAGAAATTAATAGATAATTGATGGTACAATAGAAATTGTGAAGTTATTGAATTGTGTTGGTTTGACTAACAAGACTCATATGTAATAGCTGATATCTCCCATTTAAATGCCTTAGCTGGCTGATTTTGGAAATCAGTAAAGTAACTTTATTAAATCAGGTCTTTAAATTTAGGCGTAAAATATGCTTCTGTAAAGTTATAAAAACTTAGAAATCCTATTAATACTTGACATTATTTTAAACAAAAAAATGTTTTAGGTAATACCAAACTTTTGCAATTTAGAAAGTAACAAAGTGATTCACGTTTGCAATTCTGAGAACTAAATCATGAAGAAATATGTCTGGATGTGTTTGAGTAACTTTTATAAACAACCAAAAAGCAAAAGGCAAATAGGTATGTAGCCACAACCTCTTTCTATCAAATATTGTTAAATATGTCTGTTTTTAAAATTAGTTTAAAAATAGTTCCACAGGGCGTCTGGGTGACTTGCTCTGGTTAGCCTCTGACTCTTGCCATCAGCTCAGGTCCTGATCTCACAGTCATGAGGTAGAGCCCCGCATTGGGCTTCAAGGTAGCTTGGAGCCTGTCCCATTTTCTCTATCCCTCCCCGACTCATACTGTCTTACTCTCTCAAAAATAATAAAAAGGGGCATCTGGATGGCTCACCTGGTTGAGCATCGGACTGCAGCTCAGTCATGATCTCATGGTTGGTGGGTTTGAGCCCCAGATCAGGCTCATTGCTGTCAGCGCAGAGCCCTCTTCAGATCCTCTGTCCCCCTCTCTCTCTGTCCCTCCCCCACTCATTCTCTCTCTCTCAACAATAAATAAACATTAAATAATAATAATAATAAATAAATAAACTTTTAAAAAAAATAGGTCTTCGGGGTGCCTGTCTGTTTCGGTTGGTTAAGCGTCTGACTCTGGCTCAGGTCATGATCTCACAGTTGGTGGGTTCCAATCCCCTGCCCGGTTCTGTGCTGACAGCTCAGAGCCTGGAGCCTGCTTCAAGTTCTATGTTTCCTCCTCTCTCTGCACCTTCCATGCTCATGCTGTCTCTCTCTGTCTCTAAATAATAAATAAACCTTAAAAAACTAAAAAAAACAATAAAAAAATAGGTCCTCTTCCATTTAAGAGTGGCTGCTATGGACAGAGACTTTGCAAGGGCAAGAGTAATCAGATGAGTGTTACCATACAGTGTGGGCATGTCAGGTAGCTTGATATCTGGGTATTCCAAATGCAAAGACAAAATACTTCACCTCTGACTCTAGGAAGATGGAGATGTACTTTTCCCTATTCCTCCCAGGAGATATAACCAGAACCCTTCAGTATTATATGTAAAACACACAGTAAAAAGATTTTGAAAGGTAGAAAGAGGAAGGCACACAGGTGAGGGATTTTAGGACTAGAGTAATGACATGCTGATGACTTCCTGGGTTTTATTTTTGCATTATGCATCTGTGGTGTGGAACTAAAGATACCAGTAACTTGGAAATGCACAGACACACAAAGATACAGGAAGAGAAAGAAGGAGGGAGGAAAGGAAGGAAGGAAGAAAGGAAGAAAGCAAAGATGGAAGCAAAGAAGGAAGGAAGGAAGGGAGGGAGGGAGGGAGGAAAGAAGGAAGGAAGGAAGGAAGGAAGGAAGGAAGGAAGGAAGGAAGGAAGGAAGGAAGGAGAGGGAAAGGAAAGTGGGTAGGCTCAACAAAAGCCTATTCCTTCCAGCCAGTGGACCAAGAAAGGGACGCAACCTTAGCAAGACAGAAAGCTTTTAGATACTACTGTACTATAGACACACACACACACACACACACACACACACACACACACACACTGTGTCTACCTCTACCCCACCAGCAAAGGGGAAAACCTAGACTTACTTCCGCTTTCCTCAACTGAATGGAATTGTCCCAACCCTTCTCTGGGATGATGACAGAGAAAGCTGAGAATATTGCCAGTGTTTTCATCTTTGTCTAGCAGTAATGATACCTTCACTGCCATGTTGGCAGTGGAGACAATGTAGGGAAGCCTAGACTCCACTTCCACCTTGCAGTAATGAGGCACCCCTCTCTCCCCATTGGGATGGCATAAGAGGAGGCCTGGTGGAGAGTCAGGGTATTTACACTGTCCTAGCAGTGAATAAGGCTACCTCCCTCCCCTGCTCCAGGTCATCTGAATCCAGAAAGGAGAAGACGAAAGGATAGTACTAAAAATATACATATGGACATATTTTCAACCTTGCAATTTCATATCAATTTTATGTGATGAAGATTTTATAACATATTTTTATTTCCTTACTATTTAATAATATTTCATAATGTCAAAAAACAAAATTTATCCATCCATTTACCCATTGTTGAAGGCTACTCCATTTTAAGTTTTTAAGCTTTATTTTTTAAAAGAGGCTTGGCAGTGAATGTATTTGTGCCCAAGTGTGCCCTATAACGTGTGTGTGTGTGTGTGTGTGTGTGTGTGTGTGTGTGAGTGTGTTTGTGAGTGTGTGTGTGTGTTTTACAGGGATTTGAAACCAGATTGACTGGTTTTTAATCCAGAAATATGAAAAGGAAAAAAAATCGATATTGTTCTCCTTGACATGATCATGAATGGTATATCATGATTGGAACACCATGGAGTAATTTCTCTAATTTTAATTATAGAATTTTAGTCAGAGGGTATAGTTATTTTAGTTTTCGACCAATCACCACAGACTAGAAAACCTTCATTTGAATGAAATATTAAATTCCCTGCAAATCTTCCAGTTTTTCTTTGCAGCAGATAGTAGGGTTTCCTCTGGTTAAATTCCACCTTTTTTGAGATAAACATGTTCACAGAAATTCCCCATTAATAAGGAAGCTTATATATTGGCTCATCTACATAGAAATATGTTTACACTATCTAGGAGAACACATCTCCTGTTACACAATATTTTTGCCAGGTCTTGGACAAAAAAATCAAATTCTGAAATCAAAGATCTAGGCAATACCAGCCTAGCCAATTGTATCTGTCAATTTATTTGTCAAATTTCTGAGAGAAATATCAGATCGTTTAAGAGTACGATATTTTATCCAAGCATGCTATGGTTCTTTAAAATGAAATATAGCCATCTAAAATGACAAACATGAATTATTTGACATTAGAGACAAACATTCAAATGTCCTATATACCTAAGTCTATTCAGTGAAAGTGGACCACTTTACCTGAGAACATTTAAAATGACCAAGGTAGAAAACAAAAGAGTTACCTGTGGTCCCTTTGAAATTATTTAAGAGTAAAAACACTGAAAGGTTGCAAGCAGATATGTGCACACAATTTACAAGCGTGCATTTTGGGGAATGTGCAAGCTAGATTGAAATTATGGAAATGAAAGAACAAAATACCAGTTTCTAGGGGATATAAAGCAAGGCAAATTGCAAAGGAAAATATGAATAACCAAGTCAGGCAGAAACTGGAGAAAAGGTAAGAGCAACTAGTTAATAATTACTTTGGGTACAATATTCCCAGATGATTATTTCATTTCTGCACTAGAGCAGAGTTGCATATAATGGTCACCATTTGTATTTGGCCATCCCCAAAATTAAATAACAAGTTCCATAGCAATATTTTCAAGTGCTTTGGAATGTTAAGGTTTTAAGTTATTCATTTTTTGTACTTATTTATTTTTACATGCATTGTAGTTCACAAAAACTATCATGAATTAAATTCTCATTAAAACTCATTATCAATGCAAATTCTACATAAGTGTCAAAGAGGAAGATTTATAATAATAAGGTGGGAAGAAGAGGAAAATACCTATACCAGAAATTTACACTGAGAATAGATGATTCATTTCAACACATAATAGGGCTTTGAGTTTTTAAAAGCCAAATATAAGAAAAATGGCAGATAAATAGCTTCTGAAACCAGTAGTAATCATATTTATAATTTGCCAGTAGGAACCTGGGGCCCTGAAGAAATGAACAAAATGTGATATTCAAAACATTAATATTCTGATGAACTTAGCAATGCATGCAAATTGATTACATAATGCGAGGTTCATTGTTGAAATTTGCAATTGGACATCCAGTAAGGGTTAGATGTTACATTCTACAGAGATAACATTGAAAAAAGATAAGGTAGCAGACAGAATCCTATAAAAAGGTATTTTTCAAATACAAAAAAAAGGACAACTTTGAGATGAAAAGATCAGGTTTGGCTTTGTTTTGTTTGTGTTGTGTTGGAACTTGCTCATCTGAAAATAAAGTAACATTATTGAAATGAGTTTAACAGGGAAGCTATTTACACAGAGTTAGGTTCAGATATACTAGGTCATAAGATTCATGCCTGTGGATATTTTAAACCTCCTGACCTATATATTATAGCTCTCAAACACTTCCTGTTTTCTTCCTGGCACGTTAAAGGCCTCAAGTAAGGAGGACAGATCAGTAGATGAGATATACTGAGAACAGGTTTTGTTGTTGTTCTTCTTTTTTTATTTTTTAAATCAAATTTAGAGAAAAGTTCACACGTTTGTTGTCAATGCCCTTATAATTCATCATAAATTGACAGTGTTCTAGGATGTGAATTGTTAATGCAATGGAGAGGTCTGAACCTAGAAGTAATAAGGTAGAAAGGTATAACCAATGAAAACAGTGAGAGTCTGTAAAACAGATTTGATCGCTAACTTCTTGGATATGTATGGTTTCTAAATAGGGATGAAGGAAGAACAGAGGAGGTGTGGACAGTAAACACTATTGAAATAAAGAGACAAAGAATATTAGTATGTAGGAGAATAAAAACAGGAAGAACTGAATGTCCAGGGCTTGCCATGGAGGAGTAACCTGAATTCTACTAACCTTGCCATTGGAATTAACACAATCTGGACACAATTCAATTTTCAAATAAACCTGCCTGAACATGTTAGAGAATAACTAATCGAGGCAGGACATGAGGAGCTGAAATTCTTGAGAAAAAAAAGCTACGACAATATAAATTCCACAGTTACCCATCTTTCTCCTAAGGTTTGTGCCAATTCACAGCATGGTGAAATGGAACTCAAGGAGAACAGAGAATAAAGTCCTGAGTTGACAAATGAACTACGATTAAAGTGTCCAAATTCTTGGGTGGAGAATTCTTGACTGGAAAGAAGTAAGCCAAAAATATTTGTCTAATATTCCCTTGAGGAACTGGCCAATTCCAAAGTTGCTCCAGCACAAGGCAAGGCCGAGAAACCCAGAATAAAACAGCATTTGGAAGGTTTCAGCAGTCATATGTTTCTGAGAAGTTAAAGATAAGAGTTCAAGCCCTCCAAATGTGAAAAAGACATGGTAGATCCAAACAACCCTAGGAGTGAAAAAAAAAGTGACGACCACCATCCTGAATAAAAACACACCTGCTTCCAGTAATATCAAGATAAGTAACTGGTACTCTATCTTCCAGCCACAAAAGAAATGTAGTCTTCTTTGGAGTAGATGATACCCTTTAGAGTTTTTCGAGAAAAAGTCACAAAGCATATAACACAGACATGAAGGATCAAATGATTGAATATAGATGATTCATATGTTGATACAATAAGAAGATGGCGGGGAGACACTAAAGTATCCCCCAAATTGAGAAGGCACTTTGAGACCAGAAGACAAAGTAGTCCACTGCATACAGTTTCTGGTTTTATTTAGGGTGGCTTACTGATGGAAGCAATGATGAGGGTGGTGATCCAGGCACCATACAGCTATTCTTTCCCAGGTCCAGACTGTGGTCCACAGATTTTATAGAGCAAGAGGATGTACAGAAGGGCACTGTAGTGAGATCAAAGGATTGGCATGCATCCCAAAGGGTTTGAGTGAACCTAATTGACAGCTAGCCTTTAATTGGATCTTGATGTACCACCTGTGCATCAGGAAGGAGATAGACTGTGTTATCTCTAACAGAGTCATGGGAGACCAAAGCAAGCATCCCCCACCCCGGCCTTGGTTGGCATTTCTAAGGTGTGCATATAAATCTCTAAGGGGGCCAGAACATGTAGCCCCAGGAGAGGTCATGAAGTGAACATGAACAAAATGGAAAGCCAAAGTGAGGTCAGTATTGGTAGCATGCCTGCAGAGAGTGATTTTATAATAAATATAATTAATAAATTGAAGATACTAGAGGAAAATGTGAAATCCATAGTGGAGTTTCTCTCTCTCTCTCTCATGCTCTCTTTCTCTCTCTTTCTCTCTCTCTCTCTCTTTCATTCATTTATACACACACACACACACACACACACACACATATATATATGTATATACATATATGTATGTATGTATTCTCCTTGAGTTCCATATCACCTTGCTGCAAAATGGCACAAAACTTTGGGATAAAGATAGGTAAATGAGGAGCTTATATTGTTGTGTTTATATATATATATATATACATATATATATATATATATATATATATATATTTATTAAAGGACCATTTGGTTGGCTATCTTGAAGAAAGACACAGCACTAAGATGAGACAAGAGTGGAAGCAGAGAGACCTGGGTGGTGGTTACTATAGAAACCCATGCATCCTAAACACACTGGTTAGTACCAGAGTGGTGACAATGAAGGTGAGGAGAATTGTTTGATTCTGGTTATTTTGTTGAAAATAGAGCAAGCAAAATTTTTCGCTGGGTTGTCTATGGGGTCCAAGAGAAATAAAAAATGAGCCAGGAAGGAATCCAGTTCTTTTTCATTAGCATCTGAAAGGAGCTGCCTACAACCAAGTCAAGAAACACTCCAGGAAAAGTAAGTTCAGGGAGGAAAATCTAAAGTTGTCTTTTGGGCATGTTATAATACAAAATATTAACTGAAATGGATGGCAAACTCAACCCGTTTATCATTTATGTCAAAATAAAAAGATGGAATACATTGATTGCTCTCATTCTGCCTTTCCTAACAATTCCCTGAAGTAATATAGGAAGTAAACTTAATAGAATCAGTGATATTTACTACTTTTTGAGCATAAATCTTCACTTGTTCTTTCTCAAGTGAGTAGTGTGGTCCCTTACAATTACTTTTTTCCTCCAACCTGTTCAAATATTTGGCAGGAATATGGCCTTATCAGGTCATCATGAAGCCTCCACTATTGCTGAGCTAATAATACATTTTTGGAAAACTCCATTTAAACATTGCAGATGAAAATCTATGCCCACTCTCTATGTCACTCCCAAACACATTGGAAGATGAGCCACAGGGGAAGTCCATATGTTAGAAAGGCATGCTTCATTTAGCTATTGCAACACGATGGCTGAAGGGTGCTATAGATGGAGTTGCTCAGAAAAGATTACATCTCTTGGCTTCTAGCAAAGGGGAAAAAAAGCATAAAAAAGGCTGTGCTAAGGGCTAAGAGCTTTATTGAAATTCTACAGAAGGCTTACAGAAACTGTGAGCTTCTGACTTGTTATCAGGTACCTGCATTTGGGCATCCTGACACTCTATAATTGAAATTCATTGCTGGACCTTTAGTCTATAAAAATGGTATGCTGTCATTAGCGCTGACTGCTTGCTATATTCTCCTGTCACTCCTTAGGCCAGCTTAAACCATCTCAGATGAAATAGCCTATTTCATGTCAGACCTCAGCGTTTGCCACTATTAAAGTGGAAAGCTAAAGCAATGTTTAGCAATGTGGTAAAGACTAATGCGGTAGCATTGCTAGAGAAGTAGGAGTCTTTCTTTCTTTTTTTAAAATTTCTTTAAAATTTAATGTTGTTATACAGTACCATCTCTGTTACACTGCACCTGTCAGAATGAGAATTATTATTTTTTGATTGCATTTTAATTGAACCTGCTAATGCCACACAGCTACCTTACACTTTAAGAAGTATAAGAATATTATTTCAGCAATAAGACAAGCTAATGTAAGAATTACAAGGTAATATTTCACATTCATGATGTGAAGACTTGAGACAATTATGTGGGTAATTCAGTCAAAAAAAGCTATATTGTGCTACACACACACACACACACACACACACACACACACACACACACACACTTAGGTAGAAGAGGAAATCATGGATTTGGGAGATTTAACTTTTAGTTTGTTCCAGAATGACTGTATTTGTCACTTGATAGTCAAATGGTCAGAGAGAACTTTGTTGTCCCAAATATCCATGTTATGACATGAGTCACCTCATTAATCAAAGAAATCGAAAAGCCTAACTGTTTACCACTAGAATTGTTAAGCTGTCCCAAATTACCTAAGCACACAGACCTAATAAGGATTAACCTTCACAGTGATTTAAGAAACTGAATAAAAGTGGAACTTGAAATGATTCTGCTTCTCTATCCCACTATATGGTCTCAACTTTTATTCATGTGATATGGAACAAAAACAAAAAAAAAAAAATTTAACCACCACCATGAAATGATTTTTATAAAAGCTGATATTATACTTAAGAGTGATGGAAATTTTTTTCTCAAATTAATACTGTGTTCTGTTTCAGGTCACTCAAACTTAACAATTGCTTAACCAGTGAACATTCTCTTTGTCCTTCTTTTTTTACCTTTAAATATCTGGTAGTTGTGTGTGTATGTTTACTTTAATCACAGTGTAGTCAAACCACATTGCACTGAATGCTAGAATACCCAGATTCATGTCTTGGCTTCATTATTAATGAGCCTGGTGATTCTAATATGGGTCCCTGCCCATATAGAGCACCAGAATCTTTACTCTAACATAACTAGTTTGTATTTGGTGAACAAGCTTTGTAATTCAAATGTGATACAGCCACTATATTATTCTATTAAGGAAGAAGTAAAGAAGTCACTATGCTCTGTGGAAGCGATGCTCAGAGAGCCTCCCAGGAGACACAGGTGAGGCTGTGCTTTAGAGATTGTGCCTGGGTGTATTTCACTACTACAATATAAACACCTTGAGTACAGTAACGTCATACCTTTTCACCTCAGTGTTCCTAGAGCCTAGGGAAAAAAAAAAACACTTATATCTTGGTACAACTAAATGCTGAAAAAACAATTCAATTAAAAATGGGCAGAAGACATGAACAGACACTTCTCCAAAGAAGACGTACAAATGGCCAACAAACTTATGAAAAGATCCTCAACATTGCTCATCATCAGGGAAATGTAATGTAATTCAAAACCTCAATGAGATATCACTTTCCACCTTTCAGTATGGCTAAAATCAATAACACAACAAACAACAGCTGTTGGTGGGGATGTGGAGAAAAAGGAACCCTCATGCACCATTGGTGGGAATGCAAACTGGTGCAGCCACTGTGGAAAGCAGTATGGAGGTTCCTCAAAAAGGTAAAAATAGAATTACCTTACAACTCAGTGTTCCCAATATTGGATATTTACCGAAAAAATACAAAAACACTAATTCAAAGGAACACCTGCACCCCTATCTTTATTGCACCATTATTTACAATAGCCAAACTCTAGAGGCAGCCCAGTGTCTATAGATAGATGAATGGACAAAGAAGTAGTGTGTGTGTATTTGAATATATATATTTGAATATTCAGTCATAAAAAGTGAAATCTTGCCATTTGTAACAACATAGATAGAACTGGAGATTATAATGCTAAGTTAAGTAAGTCAGTCAGTGAAAGACAAATAGCATATAACCTCACTCATATCTGGAATTTAAAAATAAAACAAAATGAACAAAGAAAGAAAAAGAGACAAATCAAGAAGGAAATTCTTAACTACAAGGAACAAAATGATGGTTATCAGGGCGAGGGATAGATAGGAGGATAGGGGCAAAGAGGGATGGTAATTACAGAATACACTTCTGATGGAAAAAATGGAATGGAACAAAACAAAAAGCAAATGCCTGTAGACGAACAAGTGTTCAATGATCAAAGGGAGAAAACACAGAAATTGAGAGAAAGGAAGAAAAAATTTCTGGGAAATGAAAGAAATAGGAAGAATGAGAAAAGAGAAGGGAGGGAATTAGCACAAGTCAGCACACTTTTTTTTGTAAATTTTGTAAATTTTGTAAATTTTTCAAAATTTACATATTGAAGTCCTGCCCCCCTAGTGTGACTGTGTTTTGATATGGGACCAATAAGGACATAATTAAGGTTAAATGAAGTTATAAGAGTAGGTCTTGATCTGATAAGATTAATGCCTTTATCAGAACAGATACCAGAAAACTCTCTCTCTCTCTCTCTCTCTCTCTCTCTCTCTGTCTCTCTCTCTCTCTCTTTCTCACTGCACACACACCAAGGAAAAGGGGCCCTGTGAGCACAAAACAAGATGGTAGCCATTTGCACCTCAAGGGGATACTCCTCATCTGGAACAAATTGGCTAGCATCTTGATCATGAACTTATAGCCTCTAGAACTCTGAGAAAATAAAATTGTATAGCTTATGACACCCAATCTGTGGTATTTTGTTATAGCAGCCTGGTCAGTTTAATACAGTAATCCATCCCCAAACTAGAAGATTTTAACTTTTTTGGGTTCCATGGAAGCATATTCTTTTTCTGTCTATCCTCTTATCAAAGTCATCCTTCAATCTCCTGTTCAAGTAACCCTTCTCCACTAAAACTTTTCCTAACTCATAAGCTCCAACCAGTCTCATTTTTTTCTCTGAGTTCCTGTAGTTTTGGTTTTTGGAAGTGGTTTTTATCCTTACCTCATCTGGGGAATTTTTTCAAAATTCTGACACCCACACTGTGCTCTAGGACAATTAAGTCAGAAACTGTGACAGAACCAAACATCACGTCTTAAGCATTTCTTCATGGTTTATTTTAGGTATGTTGTAGGAAATTAAATGGGTGAGCTCATTATCCTATAGACTTTTCTGGGAACAAGATCCTAATTGTGCTATGCCTGTGACTCTATGTCATGAGATTAAAATTAGAGTACCTAATTCAAGAATATATATATAGGTATATATATTTTTTGTTTATACAAAACTAACATTTTATCTAGTAGAAGCAATGCAATGTGCTCGTGTTCAACATGTTGAAGAGAAAAAAGATGATATTTATATCCCAGGAAAGAAAAGCCATCAGTCATAAAAAATGTTTGAATTGTCTTTATAAACTAAATGAGATAGGATATATTTAAATGATGTGAAAGAAAGCTGTATTCCCCCCATAAAATTCCTATACTCGTGCTGTGGTCAAGAAAATCTATAACATGGTCTTCTTTAAATCAATTTAATGGTCCCCAAAGACAGAAATTAGGTAGGCGGATTTTGCAATGCATACTTCTATTTGCTCTCTTTTCATAGAAACTGTGACTGATCACTATTACAGCAAACATGCTATAAATGAGAATAAACCTTTTTTAACCAAAATAAAAACGAAAACTTATTGGAACCTCCTGGCTGGAAAGGACTCTGGTGACATGCATGTAAAAGAGAAGAAGAAGACCATAGATCCACTGAAGCAATGAAGAGAATATATTGTAGAGGATGATGGTGGGCATGGTTGTGAATGTGGTGGGGGGAGGGGCAGAGAGCAAATTAAAGTCATTCGCCTTAAGTGAAAACCCTACTCACCCACACATCAACAGAAGTAAGACCTCCATTTGAATACAGGTATAAATATGCACAAATTTAAAAATAATTACCTAATAGTGATTCAATAGACTAGTAGATTCATAAAGAAAACACAAGCAACCGAACAGCCAGATGGTAAGAAAACATTTTTAAAATTCAAAATGATGTTATGTTCCCAATTAATGGGTGAAGGTGTTCCCATGGTGGAATTAGAAAAAAAAAAAAGAACAAGTAAGCCTAAATGAAATGAAATTGAGGAAGGCAGATTTTGAATTTTTAACATCTGTCTGCTAACAACACATTCAAAACAATAATAATAGTAATAATAATTATGTCGGGGGGGATAAAGAACAGCAAAACAAAATTGAAACTGAAAACAACTAACTTTTATATTAGGTGAGCATGATTTCAGCCAACTCTCTAAGCACCCAAGTGTGCAGATCAATGCACATTCACAAAACAAATCTAATGATGAGATCACATTTTATTAAAAATACACTGTGGATTAAATGCAACTTCAACTGAATGAAAAGAGCAAACTTTTAATGAAAAGGTGCAGAGGTGATTTGATATTCATGCTTATGTATCTGAATTAAACTTTTCTTCCCATCTTGGAGAATGAGGAACAACCTCATAGAGTCCGCCTGTACCAGATGAGGATGCTGATAATACCTGTGGTGGTGGTGTTGGTGATGATGTTGTTGATAATGATAAAAAATAACAACCACCGTTTATGGCTGCCAACAGTATCAGCGCAACGGGAACGCCAGTGGGAATTTGTCTGATGTAATCCCCATCTCAAACCTTGTTAAAATTTCCATTGGAGATGGAGTCTTCAAACTTGTCCAGTCTCATCCATCTAGCAACTGAGTTAGGATGGAAACGTGGATCTGTGTGATTCAGGGATCGCGTGTGTCCAGTTTCTCACACAATCTATGGAGAGACATGCTCCCCCCTGCATGACTAACCTCCTTCTGTGGGCTTTTTTTTCCCCTAAATGCAACTTTGGTTCCCAACTTCCTGTGTCAAGTTACAAACAATTTGTCATGCCTGCAGTCACATTTTCGGTTCCTGTCAGTTCTGTGAAAGAGCCCTATCATCAGTATGGTTTTGCACTCCCTAAGCAACTTGTGGGTTTCATCCTTCCATGCAAGCGACTTGTCACATCTTCAGTTTTTTCACACATTTCAGCTCAAAAGGAATCCCAGTTCTGTTTTTTATTTAATTCATTGAAAATGTCCATACTGTCAGAATGCTAAAGTCCAAACTCCTACCATTACATTGTCCCTCTGCTCTGACATAAAAGATCTTCCAGCCATTATCAATTACCCTTTTTCTTAACTTCAATGACAAATTTCTTTTTGAATTATGTATCAAAGGGTACTGTAATTGCTGCTTGAGTCATTGACTATGTCTTTGGTGGTGTTGTAAAGGAAGACATTCTTTCTCCCCTCCCCCTTTTTTTCTCACTGTACTCCAATGTCAAAGGATAAGAAAGAGTAGTGGAATGGAAGAAAAGAAAACAAAACAAAATAAAAAACTAACTCTGGAAAGGTGGTAGGGTTGATCTCTGACACTCTTCCTCCCACAACCTCCCACAGCCTTACTCGGTGTACTTTTAGATAAATTACTCAGTTAATCTGAATCCCAAATTCCTCTTGCATGGAGATGCTAACATATGTCCTACTTGCTTCATAATATAGATTAAAAAGAAAAAAACTAAAAATCCTATGAACTCTATTTTTGAACTAAAATTTTATATAAATGATTTATTAAACTGAATTCTCCATAAAAGAGTGAATTTTATGCTAAAGCAAGTATTTTTCTCTTTATTATAATTGCTAATTCACTTAAGCAACCTATTTTCTGATTGTCAGAATTCTTTACACTGAAATCCACTTGGATGGATATTCCAAACTAGTTTAGAAATGACAAGCATATTAGTGGCAACTCTTTTAGTTGGTACTAACTCTCCTAAAATGAATATGTAGCTACAGATCTCTTCTTAAGATTATAAACAAATTTTCCTGAGGATACTTTGCAACCCTACAAACACAACTCTTCATAAGGAATAGAGTTACATGGGATAATACACACACAGGAAAACATGACTTTGCTTAAAAAATAGCTACATTATTCTTGAGTAGTGTACAATCCACGCAAACACACACATACACACACACACACACACACACACACACACACACAAGGGAAAGATTATGGCCACTTTTAGGACTTTGACAGAACATCTAGCGTAGACACAATCTTTGCATTGAAATCATTCTGTGCACTAAAAACTAAAATAATAATAAAAACTAATAATAATAAAACTAATAATAAATACAGAGAATTTTCATCGGAGTTTACAGAGAGGAAAGGAAATACAATGGAAGACATCTTTTATCTAGTGACCAGAAGACCTGTTACATTCTTAGCTAGAGTATTATTCATTTTGAATCCATGTTCAACTCTCTGACTTCAATTTATTCACCTACTAAGTTGGTGAGGAGTCAGAGAAGAAGTTACAAACAAATTTAACTTTAGAAAACTTTAAAATTAAAAAGATCAGAAAACAACAAATATTCCTCAAATCCTGGGTGATATCAGTAAGCCTAATCATATGTTCTTTTTACAGTCTTTGTTTCTAGGAAAAGAGTTATATAAGCTTCCAAGTTGAAAAAAAAAAAAAAAAGAATGTTCCAAAGTACCAAATTTATGGGCAGCTTCTGACTTTAGCAAATAGTATTCAGTTTCCACTGAAAAATGAGTATAACTAAAACGGACTGATGTTTCTAGCTTACCTGTCAATCACATGTAAGGATAGCATGGAAGTGATCTAAATCAGATAATTATTCAAGATCTACTCTTCAGACATCCAGAAGTTATTACATTGTCCCATGAAACGGTGAAGTGCATTTAAAATTTCATTGCCTTTTATAGAAATTAGTGAATCACAATCTGTAGGTCGGGTATATTCATTGGTTAATTAACACAAACATAAAACAATTATATTACAGCTTTAACATGAATGGGTTGAAGAAGGCGACAAATATTTACTGAAGCTACTTACCTGTCACCTACACTTTGTTCATTATGTCATCTAACCATATGGTAATTCTAGTCTTATCTTTGTTTTATAGATAAGGAGTTTGAAGATCAGAGTAAATCATTTGTTCTTAGGCATCCAACTTGTGGGTGAAAGCTTGAAATCCTAGAAGACAGCTCCATCTGCCAAAAAATATCAGATTTATTTCTCTACACCTCACTTCTTAAGGTAAGAAATAAAACTTGGTTTGACTGGCTTTCGTGTCTTACCATTGTCTCAGCCATTTGTGATTTCAAAGTGGGTTTGCTTTCTCAGATCTTTTTAATCTCCTAGGAGTGAGACTCCGATGTTGGCAATGTATTCAACTCCTCGCCATCATAAACCTCAGACTCTGCAATTTTCTGTAGCTTTTATCTTTATCCAATTTTTAAAGCAGATGCCAGTTGCATAAGCACTATCTACAGCCATTGCTCAGCAAATTCTTCCTTGATGTTATAGCCTCGGGTACTTTCCATGTGTCTTACTTATGGTCAATTTTGTAGGAACCATAATGTTGAATTTAGTCCAGAAGAATGTTCATCCACCCCCTTGCACTCCTGTGCTTGAAGAAAAGTTGCAGCGGTGATATATCTCCCCTTATGTTGGAGTTTCTTCTGGCAGGAAGGATACAGATAAGTTTATTGCAAATTGAGTTCCCTCCTTCTGAGGAGCTAGCAACCTCCTTTCCCTGAGACAATTGGATGCACCTCACTTATAATCCTTATTCACATAATGTTAGAAAAAAAGAGGCTTTAACCTAGGAAAATATTGTCAATAAGTATTGGACCACTTTATTGTTTGTTGAGACTAATAGCCCCAGTCCCTTAAGATACCTCACAAAGCTTTAGCACGGAACATAATTCACCATAGATACATCTATAATGAAAGAACTAATGGATGATGATTGTTGTACCATCTTCCATTGCTCCTCTAAACTATTATTCCTCTCCCATCATATGTGTAAATACTTCATTGAACTTCCTCTTCAAATTAATAGTTGATCCCAATCTTACAGTATATCATACTCTTAAAATCCCAGTATCAACTTTCATACTTATTCTCTTATTTCTGTCCTATCCTTGTATTTTGGCCCTTTCTTTACTTTTCCCTCTTTTATTTTAACCCCCTGACTGTATCAGCTGAGCTCTTTCTTCCTATTTATTCACCCTTACCCATCTGGCAGGTAGGTGATGTATAAAAATTATACAGAATCCCTTTCCAGAGCTTTCCTTTTCATCCTTTCCAAAAACAAAGCCATAATTGAAAATATTGGCACTATGAGAAGGGTTATTTGCAGCATCAAGCTATGCAGAGGGATAAAGAAAACTTCACCCCTGACTCTTAGGGAGGAAAAAACATAGGGCACAGTGGTTTGATGACATCTAGTCAGAGTTTCCTCAGTGTTCTTACATCTTCTTGCATGAAGTTTTCATGGATACAGTTCTTATTTATCAGTGGAGTTTTGGTGAGAAGTAAGACTGTGTCAATAGGTATTATTGATCCCTGCATATCACCTGAGTAAGTTGAAGGTTGTTTTGAAAAGTCCATGGTGCTACAGTGGCAATGGAGGGTTTCCAGGTCAAATTAAGGGCACCTAGTCACAAATGAATTTCAGAAAACAAAAATGAGTATTTTCAGTATAAGTGTATACTATTTGTATATGCATGGGATATGCTAAAATATCATTTTTAAAAAAATTTTTTAAATGTTTATTTTTGAGACAGAGAGAGACAGAGCATGAACGGGGGAGGGGCAGAGAGAGAGGGAGACACAGAATCGGAAGCAGGCTCCAGGCTCTGAGCCATCAGCCCAGAGCCTGATGTGGGGCTCAAACTCACGGACCGTGAGATCATGACCTGAGCTGAAGTTGGACGCTTAACTGACTGAGCCACCCAGGCACCCCTAAAATATCATTTGTCATTTGTCTGAAATTCAGATTTAATCAATCATTCTCTATTTTTATGTTTTCAGTGTGGCAACTAATAACATTTTTACTTTTTCTAGTCTTTTCCTCTTTAAAACATGACCTGGGAAACTGAGACAATTGAAACAATTTAAAAAATTTTAAACTCCCATTATTTTATATCCAAATAGTTCACACTGGCCTCCCTTCTCAAATATGAATGTTTTGTCTGTAGGTCATTCCATGTGGTGTTTGGTTACTAGTAACAAACAAATCAAACAGGAATTTCTTATAGGGTTAAAGAGGAACTTAATGTAGAGAAAGGAAAGTTAGTAAAGAAATCAAGAGTATGTCTATAAAAGCAACTTTTAGGACAATAAGTTATTAGGACAGCACTAGGAATCTCTATATTCTAGTTACCTCTTCAACTTCTCACCTCCACTGTATCCAACCCCTGTGAGTTTTTATTCTAGATCCAAATTCCTGATATTGCATAACTATCCCACATAGGGTCACATCCCTGTCCCTGCGGACAATGCCGTAGATCTGTATGACAGATTGAAAAGCTGGGGAAGTTTGGTAGCCAAGCAGTACGTAAGTTACCATGACATAGATTAAGCATAGGGAAAAATCTACCTTGGGCTGTTCTCACCTGAAAGAACTAGTGGAAATGTATTTAGCTCTTTGCTAACGGAAAATACAAATTAATGACAGCATCCCTATGGCTGCCTCATTCTCAGCATATTTTGGAAGGTTTAACATTTAATGCCTAAGAATAAAGGTAGGCATTTCATACTCTTAGCGATTAGATTTGGGTAAGCAGCAGTGGAAATATGAATGCTTTATGCCGGCCTTATCAAGTAAGGATGCTCTGAAAATTAAGAAGGGAAAACATAAATGCAATACAATAAGGTCATTAAAAAAAGGGAATTAGGGAGCTTGGTTTTACCTTTGTTTTTGTTTTTATTATTTTTGGTTTTGTTGTTGTTTCTCAATAATTTACCGTAACATCAGGACAGAGCCTAGTTGATGGAGCTTCGATTACCCCAGAAATGGCAGAAGTAGCTTTTAAGCCATAGACTGGCAGATGATACAAAGAAAGCAGCATGATTACACAACTCTGCCAGATCTGGGTTTGAATTCTGTTTCTGCATCTTATTATGTTCTATGAAACTTTGGCTAGTGTCTTTTTCTCTCTGATCTTCAGTTACTTAATCAGATACAATAAAACTCAGTTATGAACGTGAGGATTAAAGAAGATAGTGTTCGTAGAAAATTCTAACACAGGGCCTCCCAAAGAGTGAGGAAAAAAAAAAAAAAACAACTGATTATTCAGTGGTTTCACTCCTGATAATATCCAAATGGCTCCAACCAAGCCAATCTTTCTTCAAATGACAATAAACCCTGGAAAAAACAAATAATGTAAGCCCATTGAAGGCATGGGAGAGCAAATAAAAGCAAAATATAATGAAGGAGAGAGGGCACTTCAGAAAAAAAAGGGAATAGAACTTAGTGAGTTTTGATTTTTATGGCCCTTAATACCAACAGCACGCCTAAGTCTACAACTTGCTGGATGGCCAAAAGTTGGATTTGGAAAACTGAAGATAAATGTCTGGATGACCCCTAAAGTATTTTTTTAAGTTTATTTATTTTGGAGAGAGAGAGAGCACGCGTACACACATGAGAGCAACAGAGGGGCAGAGAGAGAGGAAGAGAGAGAACCCCCAGCCGGCTCTGTGCTGTGGAGCCCCATGTGGGACTGGAGCCCACAAACCATGAGATCATGACCTGAGCTGAAACCAAGAGTCTGGCAGTTAATGGACTGAGCCACCCAGATGTCCCTTTAAAATTTTGTTTTAAGTTTATTTATTTATAAAGTAAATTTAAAATAACTAAAATTTTAAGTGCCCCCCTCCAGCAGAAAAGATAAATTTATCAGTTTGAGCTCATCCAAATTAATTGCCTACTAAAACATGTAAAAAATACTCTTTTAGATTCCTCCACAAAATATCATTCATAATGACAAGGATGCAGTCCCAAGTTACTAAACACCTAAAGAAATAGGAAAGGGGCGCTTGGGTGGCTCAGTTGGTTAAGCGGCCAACTTCAGCTCAGGTCATGATCTCACAGTTCGTGGGTTTGAGCCCTGCATCAGGCTCTGTGCTGACAGCTCAGAGCCTGGAGCCTGCTTCAGATTCTATGTCTCCCTCTCTCTCTGCCCCTCTCCCACCCCTGCTCGCTCTCTCTCTCTCTCTCTCTCTCTTTCTCTCTCTCTCCCCCTCTCCCCACCTCTCTCTCAAAATTAAATAAACGTTAAAAAAAAAGAAGTAGGAAAATAAGCCACTTTTCAAAAGAAACCAATCAATAGAGACTAAACCTAAGATTATCCAGCCTTGTATAATTAACAGATAAGGATTTTATAGGAACCACTATATGTATGCTCAATGTAAAAGAAAGTATGTGTATAATGGATGAAGAGGTGGAAAACATTTGCAGAGAAACATAAATGTTAAAAAAAAAAGCACTAAACAAATATTTTAGAACTATCCCCATCCCATATTGTAGTCATCAAGTAAATCTTTAAGATGGATCTCATGTAGTCAAATGTCAAGAGGAGTCATGCTGGGAATATAAATGAATGCTATACTCAGAATGAAGCACAGAAGATATTGATAGGGCTTATGGTAAGCTAGAACACACTGCCTCTATATAAAGGAAATATTTGCTATTGGATTTCAGCCAATTTTTGCCTCAAGTAGGGATTGGCAAACTTTTTTTTTTTTTTTTTTTTTGTAAAGAGCTAGATAGTAAATATTATAGGCTTTGTGGGCCATATGGTCTCTGTTACAACTACTCAGTTCTGCTTTTGTACTGTAAAAGTTGCCATGGATAATACATAACTGAATGGCTGTGGCTATTTTCTAATAATACTTTATTTACAGAACATGTAGTAGGGTCAGAGTTGGCCTGTAGGATGCATTGTACAGAATATGGTCTTACAGAAATTTAGATTCAAATTCGCCTAACATTCTCTATTTCAAGAAAAAGTGGGCCACACGATCTGGACTCGTGTCGTAGAGCAAAGAGGCATAAAGCCTTGAGACATAAATCATTGTTGTCCAGTCCACAGAAAGGAAAATGCGATGTCAACCCATGAAAAAGAACATGGTTGTAAAAGATTGGAATATATGGGCAGTGCAAGTAATTTGGTTTAGTTGCAGAACAGAAACAGTGTGGCATAAAGTTAAGAAAGCCAGATGTAATTTGATATAACCAATAAGTGGCTCTTTTTCCCCCCTGAATTAGACAGCAACTAAGACATTTGAGCACAACAATAACAAATAATATGAGCCAAGAATACATTCAGATGGATCTCTACATACCAGCATCATATGCCATAAATGCTGGGTTGGAAGACTTAGCTGATAAATTGAATATGTGGCATTTTAATATTTCACTTTTATCATCACCTGCACACCCCCTTCATACCCCCTTCACATACACATCTTTATTAATCTAGATTTTGAAATGTTTGGAATGCATAGCAGAAAGCCCAGAATCTCTACCTCCCAGTTGTCAGGGAGGGCTAGAACACAGCTGTAAACCAAATCCCCTGCCTCCAATATTTGGACTGATCTGCTCTCAATAGAGAAAGTTGAACAGTGATTACCTACCAACAAGGTGATTTCTTTTCTCTTTGGGGAGGAAAACAGGTGGAACAATAGGGTAGAGACATTTAGGGAAATTCTTTCTTTCACACTGTAGGAGAGGAAATAAGCATCTCTTACCCCCAACACCATACAGATTCCCAATATGGAATCCCTTAACTCTGTTGAAGACCTTAGTTTTTGATATGCTCAACATAACAATAATCTTGAAGTAGAACATCGCTTATGTTAGGTGATTTATATTGCTAATTCCTCTTAGCATGCATCTCATGACTGTTTTAAATCTACTACAGATCTTCCTTGACTTATGATGGGGCTCAACCTGAAAAACCCATCATATGTTGAAAATATACTTACTATACCTAACTTACCAAATATAGCTGAGCCTAGCCTACCTTATATGTGTTAAGAACACTTAAATTAGCCCACCTTTGAGCAAATCATCTAACACAAAGCCTAACATGTTGAATATCTCATGCAACTTATTGAATACTGTACTGGTAGTGAAAAACAGAATGGATGCATGGGTGCAGAATGGCTGTAGATGTATCATTTGTTTACCCTCGTGACATGTGGCTGGCAGGAGACTGTGGTTTGCTGCAGCTGACTAGTATTAAAGAAATGATCATACCACATATCAGTAGCCTGGAAAAAAATAAAAAATTAAAACTTTGAAGTATGGTCTCTACTGCATGAATATCACTTTCACACCATTATAAATCCGAAAAATTCTAAGTTGAACCATCCCAAGTCAGGGACCATCTGTAATACAATCTACATTATTGAATATCTATCCAAGCTGTATGCTCATTAGAAAAGGCCTTACAAAAGCTCCACGCCACCTAAAATGATTTAAAAACAAGCAAAATCATCATAAAAGATTTGAGAGTTACTATTGTCTTAGACGTCCATTCAAAGTCCCCAAGGGAAGCTTTCAGTTTAATACTTCACATTAAAAACTAGCTTTGAATTGTACATTTGCCTCTGAGCCACTGCAAATAAATAAAGAGGTATGCCATTCATCTCACTCAAATATTCTCCATTACCAAATGGACCCAATACCTCAGCCTTGTTGTTTGTCCCCTGGATTCCAGAAGTATTTGTTACATCTACTTCCAATAATCTGTGATTGAAATTCTGCAGCACTGCAGTGAAGTATACATCATAAATTACTGTGTTTTTCTTTCTTTTTTTTTTTTTTTTTGCTAGATTAAAATCTTCTTCTGCCCGTCAACAAATTCTGGTGATGAGTTTTCTTTAAACTGCTAAACTTTTCAAACCCATACCTCCTGATACAAAGCTAATCAGAAAATCTAACAGCTCTGCATGGCTAAAATCACATTTCTGGCATTTTGCAGTAGGCAACAAAGGTGTTTATTATAAAGTGATGGTCTGTTGTATAGGAAATGTGAGCATAAATACACTAGTGTTTCTTCATTCACTTGTTCATTTATTCATTTATCAAATAATTCTTTGGTGCTCAAATAATAACAGAAGTCTCTCAGTGGTGGTATAGACATGCAAACCAACAAAAACAGAATACAAGTGCTAAGCATCAAAGTATTACCTATAAAAGAGTGATTTTTGAATAATGATATTTTCTATGGCACATAATAACATTAGAAAATAATGTTATCTAAAATAATGATCTATTCCCTTCATTTACTCATTTATAAAATATCGATTAGGTACTTAGAATGTGTCAGGTATGCTTCTAAACTCTAGAAATGAAACAGTTAATAAGACAAGATTTTTGCCTTTGTAGATCTTATAACCTAACCCAGTGGTTTTAGTCTTTTACTTTTTGTTCACACACTGAATAGCAAGATTTTTTTAAATGCAAATAAAAATGCCTGCATATTTGTTTATTGAATAACGTGTATAACTTACATGCTATAATGCAATATAAATAAAATACAGAATAAAACCTACCCCAAAATGCAGAAAAGTGATAAAATGAAATAGACTTTAAATATTATTTTCTTTATTAACATTAAATGTTTTGATCTCACTAGAATATTAATATAATATAATAAATATATTTACATAGGTAATTATGAAATACCACTTCCATTTTCAATAATATTTTTGTTAAGAACACAAGTGTTTGTATATGCTTAAGTATTTTTAAAGTATGTTTCATTTATCAAGCAAAATCAAGCAATAGCTGATTTAAAACTTAATGAATTTTTGGTAATATTTGTTGAAGTTCTATTTCCTAGCTATATTCCTTTTTTCTGTCTCTTTTTTGTAATGTATATATGTATATATATAAGCTTTTAGCAGATAATGCATACTGTTTACAGGAACAAAATCTCATAACTATAAAAGTAGTTTAAGCATTTGGTTGTAATTCACTTTCCCCAGGCTGAATTTCTTTTTAAAAGCATTGGATTTCTCACTTATTGTTTAAAATATCACCTTTATTTCAAGAGACCTTGAAATCCTCCAGAGAGATCCCAAAGGTGCCTTGTCTTGGCCTTAGCTTCTCGATAGCCTTGTGTAGGGCTGTAAATTGTACTTCAGGGATGGAAGAAGTGGGTCATGTGATCCAGAAGAGAAGAAGAACAGAGTCTTTGAGGAAATCTGTAAAAACAGAAAAGGAGATCTGCGACAAAGTGCCATCCGAGGAGAGAAGATTGTCCGTGATGGTGTGGGACAGCAGTCTCCTAAAGCTGGAGCTTTGGGATAGAGCTTTGAAGTGGGCAGTAAGCACTTGGGATAAGAAGTGCCACCACTCCCCGGAACCTGGAATTCCAAGCAGAAGGAAATATCCCCCTTGGAACATTCAGGGAGCTGGTGTTCCATATGCTGAAATGATAATGCCAGTCCTCAGGTTGTACCCCCACACAAAAGTGGATTTTTGACCACATAAAAGTGGATTTTTGACCCCAGAAACAGAGTCATGGCATTAGTACAGCTTCAGTGTCCACAGGTTTACTATACCTCTTTGCTCTCTTGGAATCTCCTACCTTGCCCTCTTTGCTTTGTATTGTAATTATCTATGTATTTTCCTTTTCCAGATAAATGAAGATTTTCCTAGGGGCTAGGTCTCTGTGTAATTCTCATAAATTCCATTCTCTTATTCCCTTAGGCAGGAAGGAATTCTAAAAATGTTTATAGGATATTTAAATCTACCTTCATCAATAGTTTGGATTTTGAATAGTTGAAAATAAGATATTCATTTTTGAGATAATCAACTTGAAGAGTACGTCATCAGTTATGACTTTTTAAGACATTAGTGGCAAAAAAAAATGCTACAATACCAATGACAATAACAACAAATTCACCCAAACAAACTTTTAAGAAGCAGGATTTTTATTGGCTCATGTAGCAGATGAGCCTGGGTTGAGGATGTGACTTGGTGCAGGAGTACTTATAACATCATCAGTTCCAGTTTCTCTTTATTTCCTACTTAACTGTTTTTTAAGTTGGCTCTATTCTCTTTTCATTGTGCAAAAATGGCTAGCAAAGTTCTAATCTCACCGCCTCACAATTGAAATCTGATGACAAAATACTCTTTTCAGGGAGTGGCAGCAAATCTGATCTGATGATTGTATGTCATGGGTTCAGCCTGAACCAGTCACTGTGGGGATTGTATCAGTAGGTCAGATACAGACAGATACAGATACAGACTCTTGTAGCAGTAGGTCCATATTAGAATGAGTGCTGAGGAGGTAACTGGCAAGCTACTCCCCATAGGCATAGAAAACTAGCAACGTTTCTACACTGCATATACCATCAGAGCCCTCAGTCTTCTTTGTAATTTTCAAAATTCTTTCAACTTTCTGCAGTTGTGGGTGTTTTTTTACTAATGATGTTTTACTGCCAAATTTGCCATATGTTGATCTTCTCTAACAACCACTCTTAAGGAAAGGAGACCCAAGGGGGACAAGCAGGAGCCGTGTAAACCCACTTACACTGAAACTGGATACTTTACTGTCACACAGCTGACACTGACATATGTTGTAGAATTCCTTTCTGAAATGATGGAGTTGTTTTGACAAGTCTTAAAGTTAGATTAATTTTTAAGACTCCAATGGCTATTATTCCCGGAACCCATTATTCAGTGTACCTTTCTCTATCTCTCTTGACAAAAAACAAGAAAAAAAAACAAAAAACCTACTTTAAAAAAAGCCACAAAATAAAGAAACTAAAAACAAAATTCTTCATCTGATTATCTCTATATTAAATTTTATATACTTACATTCTGACACCAAGTTTTAATGATTCTTCCGTACAACCAGTTTTAACATAGATTTTATAATGCCTTGTTCCTGTGGAGTACCTGAATTTTCTTTCTCCCTTCTCAGCTACATATAGTCCATGTACTTGCTTCTCAAACTGTTGAAAAAGCTCTACTGTTTGCCTTTAACTTACATGATTTTCATTGCTCCCTGACATCTAGGTCTTAATGCATTCATTGTGTCCATTTCTGGAGTCTTGGGTTTGTGACATTTAGAGAAGACTCTTGTAATCATGGTTGGGAAAGGCTTGAATTTGGTGTCTGGTAGAATTGGTTTCTATTTCCTGCCCTGTGATTTATTGGATGTACTCTGAGCCCTCAATTTGTAAAACATGAGGTGAGAATAATTTATATATATATATGTATATATATATATATATGTAATATTTATATGTATGTATATATATATACATCTATGTATGTATATATATGTATGTATATATGCATACAACCATATATGTATATATATGTGTGTATATATATATATATATATATATACACACACATACATCAAGTGTAATTGCTTTTGCTATAATAACTTACTACAAAATCCTCAGTGGCTTAGAATAACAAATGATAATCACTTATTCCTACTATATGCCTATCATCAGCTGACTGGGACTCTTTTTCATGTTTTGTTCATTCTGAGAGCCAAGATGATGAAATAGCTTCCATCCTGATTTATTAGAAGGAATTAGAATAGGATAAATCATGTGCTTTCTCCTAAAGCTTCAATCCAGAAGTGGCATTCCTGCTGTTATTTCCTTGGCCAAAGTGAAGTACAGAACCAAACCTGGCATCAAGAGGGAAGTGCCCCAAATATGTCCTTGGCAGAATTAAAGTATTTGGTGGATTGCACTACTGAGTCAGCTATGTCTCTTCAAGGATTTTTGAAAATATAAATTTAATTTTAACTAAAAGGATGGCCAAATGGTGAATACTCAGATTTATGAACGCCTATAACATTCTTTTCTGAGGACTAATTTCCTTCTTTTTGAGATGAGAGTAGTACTTCTTAGTTTGCCAGTATCAGATGTTCTGCTTCCAGAGTAAAACCAAACCTTTCCTTCCTCTCCGTCCTCCTGTCAAATCATCTCCTGGGGGAGTTTCCACAGTGGCTTTCTGAGGGGGCACCCTTGTCTGCTCTTGGCCCTTCTTCTAACCCATTCCTCCTACAGTAGCTAGAGAAACCATTTCTAAAGAGAAAATCTGATGACATAATTTTCTTGCTTAAAAGCATTGCGTCCTCTCCTTCCTTTGACAATAATGTTTAAAAGCGTTAGTTTGAGTTATATAGCTCTGAATAATATGTGGCCTGTTTTTCCTGCCAGCATCACTCTAGTGGTCCTGCTACCTCTTACTCTATGCTAGGTTTCCCTTTCTTTCTCGAACTGGACCAACTTATTTCAACTTCTGGGGCATTGTGCATTCCATTCCTTCTGCATAGGGAGCTTTAACCATAATCTCCATCTAGATTACCGCTTACTATCATGTGAGTTTCAGCTGAAGACATATGATTATACGGACACCTTCCTTCATGTTTCACTGTACCCTGAACTTCGCTTCGTAGCGCTTATTCAACTGTGATGACATATTTATTCATGTAGCTTTATGTGTTTACTTACAGCCTCTTCCCTCACCCTGTCTTCGTGGTCATGTCTATCTGGTCCATTTTGAATCCCCAGTTCCAAATACAGTGCCCAGCACTTATTAAGTGCTCAGTAATTATGCATGAATAAATGGGTAAGAATGAAAGAGCAAACATAGTAGTATATTTGCCAGGGCTTTTTTTTTTTTAATTAAAAGAAAATGTGGAAATATAAGGAATAACTATAATTACACAAACAATAATTATAAGATAAAACAAGTTGTGTTTTACATGTGATTTTTTAATTCTTTCTTTTTTTTCTAAGACTTTAAATCTTTCTAAAGACAGGAGGAAGATAAGTAGACAGGACGTTTCAATTTTTCTCATGAATTAAGATGTTGATTTTTTTTTTTTTTTTTGTAGAAGAAATGGAAGCCCTGTTTTCATGAGAATGTCCTAAAGGTAAGTAAAGAGTCATGCGATTATATTCTTTTCTTTCCCAAACAACATTTATATAGCTGACTTATTATTTTTTAATTGACTGTTTACTATGTTCTGGGTGCTAGATAAGGGTCTTCTATAAGAAGAGAAAACATGTGTCAAAGCACAGATGTGATAGACAGAGCTTGGCAAGATGAGGACCCAAAAGACTTTCCCTGTAAAGTAGGAGAGTAGAATAAAAGACTCTTACAACAAGTCAACGAGCCAGAGCCTCTTAAAAACTTGAAAGAGTAGATGGGAGGCTAGGGGTGCTTCAGAGCTTTGTGGATTGAGTTACCCTGTATGATTAAAGATAGGACTGGATGGGCAACCTACTTTGCATGGCAAATATCAGACATACAAAACTGAAATACATAATTCTGAATCTGGTGAAGTCTTGACTCCTCATTAATCTTGATTGTGACTGGCATCCTGGTAGGCTGGCAGCTACTCTATGTGTATTCAATCATTTATTTATTCATTCATTCAGCAATCATTTGTTGAGTAACTATCAAATTCCTGATTCCACCATAGACTCTAAAGATAATCAGAGAATTAAAAAAATGTGCTGGTTACTGCCCCTTGTGCACTTTGTGGTGGAGAAGGGGAGACCACGTAAAGGGAGGAGACTGTACAGGAGGAAAGTCCATAGACTAGAATGGGAAAGAATGAAGGCTTCCAGAGGAAGGTGTCCTCTTGGCCTTTCCTAAAGGTCTTTCAATGTTTGCAGAGGATCTCCGTGCCCCAGGAGATGGAGAACCTAGTTTGCTATCTAAGAGTCTTGCAGCTTTATAGCCAACAAGCAGTTAGTTCTCAAGGGAGTCAGTGCTTTCTTGAAAATGTGCAGGACAGCAGCAGCAATGTCACGGATGGTTCTCTGAATCTTTTGTGGGCAGCCAAAATCCCCTGGGGGCAGGGGTGGGGGGAGGATGAAATAAAGCAAGAAAGGAATAAAATTACTGGGCATGCTTTGCAGAGGTCTTGTTTGGCATTTTGGATATTGCCTGGAATACTGGGGGAAGTCTTTGGAATGTGGGCTAAACTCCTGAAGTGGGAAGGGACCCAGGGATTGAGGCTGCAGTTATTAAAATTATTAGAAATGTAAAGACATATGAGAGAAAATGGATAGTCACTTTTAATCCCCAGATCTTAAAGTCAGTCTTGGCATTTATAAATATTTCTCCCAATGTTTCTCAACATAAAAACACAGTTAATACCATGCTAATTTTGCATTGTGCCTTTTTGACTTATCATTATACAAAAAGAATTGTTTATAGTTTTCTTGACTTCACAGTTACCATTCTGGATGGATGCATTACTTTGTCTTTAAAGACAAATAGTAACTCATTTAAGGACTCCTCTACTCTGAAACATTGTAGCCATTTCTATTATTCATGATAATAATAAGTTGCAAAGTAAAATTTAATGTGCATATAATATTACTTCTTTTGCAATTATTTTTAGTAACCTTTCCTATAATTTAATTCATTGGGTCAAGATATTTTTGATTTTATAAACCACCTTGCTTGCCACCAATGTAGGGTATTTTTTTTTAATTTTTTTTAACGTTTATTTATTTTTGAGACAGAAAGAGACAGAGCATGAACAGGGGAGGGTCAGAGAGAGAGGGAGACACAGAATCTGAAACAGGCTCCAGGCTCTGAGCTGTCAGCACAGAGCCTGACGTGGGGCTTGAACTCACAAACCGTGAGATCATGACCTGAGCTGAAGTCGGAAGCTTACCCGACTAAGCCACCCATGGGCCCCAATGTAGGGTATTTTTAATTAAGCATTTTCACCAATTACGTGTTAATTGTTTGAAGTTTTCCAATTGAATAGATGTTAAGTGGAATTTGGTTATTGCTAAAACTTTTATTGTATATAGATTTACTAGTGGTTGTGGAATATAATCTGTCTTCCTCTTAAACCTGTGAAACCTGAAGAATCTCGAAGAAATCCCAATTTCTCCTTTTTCTTGAATTACTGATCTGATAAAATTTAACTTTTTCCCGGTGGACTATCTAACAGTTCATTTCAACTTTCATTATTTCACCTCTGAGATCAACACTTTCTCCACAAGTGGAAAGATACTAGTCAGGACGAATTCCTTGAATATTTGTCTCTGTCTTATTTTTCTCATTTCTTCATTTGGCACATTTGCTTCCACAAGCACAGCAGATAGTCAAGGTAGAAAGAATACCCAGCTGAGAAGGAAAATAAGCTATAGCTGTGGTAGGCGCCACTCCTACATTGTTGTGTCGTATTTGGTAACTAATAACCTTTTTGGGTCTACCTGGGTCTCAGTTTATCTAAGAAATTAGATGATGAGTCTATTTGATTTTAATTTTTTCTTTCTTAAAAATCCATATTTGCAAGAAAGTTTTTGATTATGATACATTTATTTTACTGTTTAGTACCTGTGACATAAAGGTAAGTCTTTCCATAGATAACAAAAGCCAACACCAAGGAATGAGGAGTTGATATTGTCAGCACCAAACAAGCTTAGTGTTGTATACAGTTAATCTGATTATGTAATCATCTATATGATGGAGGCAAGATGTGGCATTTGTGTGGTGATGGCCTATGGGGATGAATTTTAACTTGAACTTAATTTTTTAATTGTCCCTTAAAATGCATTTTATAAGACTATATTCATGGTGCAAGGTTGAAGTGTCAGTCATTTTGTGAATAGATCGTTTTCAGTCACATGTCAGGCAATGTGATGGAAGAAAATAGAAACTGTCAAAGCTCTCAGAACAGGTTAGACTTCAAAGCAAAGACAAGTTGGTCTGAGTAATCCAGATCTTGCATTCAGACTACTTTAAAAGCTTCCAGCTGATCTCAGAGAACAGTTCTTCAATTTTAAAAGGCGTATAATTCAACTGAAGAAAAGAATAAAATCATGGATTTAGTCACAAATGAAAAACAGACAAAAACTCTGGACCCATCTTTATCCCTTAAAATAATACTACCAATGTAACAGTTTTTGACAATATAAGAAACAAATCTGTAATTATCACAAAGAGGTATATCTACATGCACATTAGTGTACAATATAATCAGAAATGAATCAGAAAAATTATGAACACTGAATTCAAGTAGGTGTAAATATGATACTTAAGAGAAAGGTCAAGGGCAATTTATGAATTAATCCATTCATGGTCAGTAACATCAACAAAAGTTAGTGAGCAACATAGTATTCTTTCTGTTTTTTCCTAAAAACTTCATTGATTTTTTATCTTAAAAAAGAAATACATGATTCTGTCTCCTCAAATATTCTAACCATGTATAAAACCTTGAAATTTAAATTTTTTTAACTTTTCAAGAATCACAATTTATTTATTCTTGGTTTTGGTAAATATAGCACACTTTTATAGTATTTAAATTCTTGCATTCCATTTCCTATGAAAGCAATATTCATATATCCTATGGAAATATTAAGAGATCAAGAAACTTTGAATTCATTGGGACAGATAACCATTTATATTGTCTGGAAGTGACTGTCAATAACACCCACGCAGTGAAGGGTCCTAAATAAAGATTAGTCATTTCCAAGTGAACTTGTCTATAAAAGACCAATGGTAAATTGTTTTAATAAAAGAATATCACTGAACTATGTAATGACTTGGAAAAGAAAATTGGGAAGTTCCCGTTAACTCTTACAGTCATTATGCTTTTCATTACACTTTGTCTTTCTCTGAAACATAGAAAATGTTAAAAATGAGTCTAAAAACATGCAGTTGTTATTAGTACAATTTTCCCAGATCCACTGGTCTTTTGACACTATGCCCAGTGGTCTCTCTGTGGCTGCCTCAGATTGTACTCAGTCTTCTGGCCACCATAGTTTACAAATTCCTACTCAACAAATGTCTGGGTAATAGCTCACTCTTCTCCTCATTTGGCTTTTACTGTAGGGACTCCTCTCCAAGTTTCTCTGAGAAGATTCTCTGTGCTATGGTAATGAGAGTAGTGAATGTGCTAAATATATTTTTGGCAGGGAAGGACTCTGCCAGATAAATAAAGCAGCCCAGGTGTAACAGAGGAAGGGAAGTAGATATTGTAAGAGGCACTGCCGACTTTGTTCCCCCTTAGATTTTCAAGACTGTTTCAAACCTTTCCCTATACCTGGACAGTGACATTCACACAACTTTGGAAAATTTAATTGGAGCAATCCCATGAAATGGAGAATGGTTCAGAAGATTCACAAAGACAAGTAAGTTTAGATTGGAAGAGTGCAAGCATGCCAGTGCTACTCAATTACCTAAAAAATATATTAAAGACTAATTTGGTATTATATTTCCCCACCAGTATGGCTGTTAAGAAATTCACATTAAATGTAGCTATCCAAAACTGCTAAAGTTGGGACTAATATTTAAAATGTAAAGTCACAAATTAATGCAAAAAGAGCCATGAAAATGTTAAGATTGGATGAACCATCTTATTGGATTTGAAAATGGTCTTAAATGTGTCCAGAGAGCACCTCATCCACCATTTTATCATGACCTTTTGAATCAGGATTTGGTATTCTTTAGCTTTATAAACTTCCGGAGTAGGCACTTAACAATATTATGTGCCCAGAGCTCCTTTTTTCCTGCAAGTAGCCACTTTCCCAACCAGACTTGTACCAAGTAGCCCCAACCTCTGGCTCAAAGATCAGCAAATAATCCAAGTTGAACCAATCAGATACTTTCCTGGATATTTGGAATGGATGAAAATACCAACTTCCTCCAACCATATTATTTTGAAGATAGATTACACAGAGAATGAAGTCAGATAACAATAAGAAGAAAAGTGATGGTGTTTGTGTCCTAGGAAACAGGCTTTCCTAAAATTAAACAGTGATCTTATTATCAGGCTCTCTGAGATACTTGAGTACCTGTACAGAAAAAGTGTTCAATTAACTTATTTTTGTAAACATTCTGCTTAGTCTTTCAAATTCAAATCTTCCAGGGAGTTGAAGAAGCCAAAAACATAGATGTGTATAAATCACTTGCCACTCTTCCTCATTGCAATTTAACCACGTGATATAAATAATCTCTTGAAGGAGTTTGAGTTTCTCTTATCTGAACCCCAGAGAGTACTAATTAATATTCACTGACACAAGGAACTTTACCCATTTAGCATTTGAAAAAAAAATTAAATAAATGAGTAAAAACAAGTAAAGGGTTAATATGCTGAGACTCGTCTGCATCTGCTACGTGTCTGAGTCTCAGAGGAGTACTACTTTAGGAAATGGACCTAGCAAGGTTATTTCAGAGGAAAGACATCCTGTCAGTCAAGGTAAGAGAGAAGATAGATGTAGGCCATGGTGGAAAAAGGCAGTTCAAATGGAGAGTGAGATTCACATAAAAAGATGGTAGGATATAAGAATAGATATGTTGTCATGGTTTTTGTTGTTGTCGTTTTGTTTTGTTTTTGGATTTCATTTAAAAGAAAAGGGAAAACAAATGCCAGTGTAAAGACTTGGGAATGGTGGGGTCAGAGCTGTAGTTTAGGGTTACTCTGGAGCCTGTATCTAACCAGGTTACTGGAACAGAGACTAAAGACCCCAAATTAGTTAAGATGTTCTTTGAATAGTTCAGTTATAACTCACACTGACTTGCTCTGAATTAGCAATAAGAAAGTAGTTGAATAAATCTCTTTAGAAGAGGGAATCAGAAATTTGGTGACTGAAGGTGGAGAGAAAGAAACAGATTTGTAGACGATTCCAGACTCTTATGGCCGAGTTGTGAGTCCACAGAGAAAGTCAAAGCAAATGCCATTTTTGAAGAAATGTGTGTACCTTGTAAGATCCATTTTAGACACCTCCAGTTGGAAATGTCACACTGGAGGTGACTAACTGGCAGCAGGAACCCATAAATGATGTTTGATAAGAGGTTGTTTAAATATAAAATGACAACTAAAATTGTAGTATTGAATAAATTAGACAGCCATTAGTTATTCCATCATTTCCAAGATAATGTAAACCTATTACCTTTCTACAGGATATGTTTCTGAACTTCAGAAATATATACACGTTTCATTTAAGTTTATTTGTACTAAAATATGACACATCAAATCCAAAATTTCCCTTGGTGTAATAATGTTATTCATCACTCAACGGATAAAGAGCCATAATTTTTATTGTATAGAAGGTGAATTTATTCCTCTGGAGGGATATTTTCCTAGAAGGGCTCTCTGCAAATGTTTATCAGATGAATGAACAGGAGACTAGAACTCTAGGAGAGTAGACACTGGTATGTGTTGTGAAATCCAGAGTCTAACTCTCAGCCAACATCTAGGAAATGCCGACTTAAATACATTCTTCTATCAACTCAGTCATAGGCTCACTTAGGGCCAGACCAAGACTAATAAGTACCCTACCTACTTAATAATTTGACATCCCAGGGCATCTGGGTGGCTCAGTCAGTTGAGTGTCTGACTCTGACTCAGGTCATAATCTCATGGGTCATGAGTTCAAGCCCCATGTCAGACTCTGTGCTGACACCTCAGGGCCTGGAGCCTACTTCAGATTCTGTGCCTCCCTCTGTCTCTGCCCCTCCCCAGATCTCTCTCTCTCTCTCTCTCTCTCTCTCTCTCTCTCTCTCTCTCAAAAATAAACAAAAAATAATAATTTGACCTCTGGTAGGAAAACACACATAGACACAAGCACAGGCACAGATAAATACTTATTCTCTATTTATATGATTTTACCTCTTTCAGAATGTTTGAAATGCACTGCTCTCTACCCAAGCATATTAACAAGCTGAGCATCATTACATGAAAAGACTTACAAAAAAAGATGAAGGAGGGAGTTCTCATCCCACAGTGGACAACAATTCACTTGAAACCCCTTTGAGCCACATCTGTCGTCTCTGTATGTCCCTCTTCTAAGCCACTGTGTGTCCCATTGCATTCTCTTCTGGGAGTTAGCCTTCTTGCACCTGGCCCCTACTCAGGAAATTCCCCACCTCCACTCATCCTTCTCACTTACAAAACAAGTTATCTGTCTCCCCATTTCAGTCACCAAAGTTGCCTACTTCCACTGACAACTTCAAGTGTGGCAATGACCAGTACCCAGAAGATAATGATTTTGTGATCAGAACAAAGCACCTCTACCTGCCAGGATCTGCTCTTACAAGAGAATGGAAATTAAAAATGACAAGTAACTGTTTTTCTCCTGACTAATCTTCAAAATATTTCAAAGGATTTATTTTATGCACTGAAAGAGAGCCAATTTATTTTTCACCAGTTACGTTGACGCCATGCATAGAAACCTGAATCAGTTGACACTGTACTTCAGATTTATTCCAGCAGTGTTTTATTTGTCCTACTAGCCCATTTCTCACACACTAGGTTCTGTTAATAGGCAATCCTGAGTTGCAGAACATGTGATGGAAGAACCCATGGTATCCAGTAAAAGGAATGTTGTTCTGATTCCTGAATTTTTAATACCATGTATTTATTTTAACGTATTTATCTTCTACATCACAACCAAGCCAACAACTGTATAAAATAGAACAGGGCTTACCAAACAGGTAGCAACAGACTTCTACCAACAGATGAACTCTCATCAAAATAGGCAACGTGTCCATTCCAAAGGGTCAAAGCACAACCTGATCTTAAAACAAGGTGACACAGAAGTGAAATGGTGGGTTCGTGGAAAATATGTTCTTCTAGCAGTTGGCATCCTCCTTGTTTCCCCCTTCCTTCATTTTTTTTTTCACATAGAGTAATTTGCAGAAAAGGAAGAAAGATGTGCTCACATCCACTAGTTAGGCTGATAGAGGAGCAAGTGGGCTTATCATTGTGAGAATATATGAGGGTTAAGATTTTTAAAAATTGGTGATATAATAGTCCTAGAACAAGGGGGTATTCCATATCTGGAGATGTTGAGGAAGGAAATGCATCCTTTTTATGTGGCACTGTATTCATTCTTTCCTTCAACTCTTACCAATAAAGGATCTATACTCTGTCACCTATGGGTTAGTCATTGGAGAATAGATTATCTCACAATCTAGTAAGTAAAGATAAAAGATATAAATTAAAGTTGAGAAAGCCTAAAGGGTACTGTAATGGTGAGGTCACAGTGTAGGTATTAAGCTCACCCCTAATGTTTGTGGACCTGAAGCAAGAATACACACGGAGGCTCATGTACCTAATTTTTAAATATTTAAGAGTAATATGTCTGGCTAGCAGCTGTTGAATAAAATACTGAAACTTGAGAAATATGTAATCACAACAAAGATCAAATAGATTCTTGCTGACTTGCTGATTTTGCTCCTCAATCTCCTAATTAGTTGGGAAATTCACAGGACAGAATTCCACTTTTTTCCCCTTGTTTTCCTTTGTAGGGGAGGAGAGGCCCATTTTGTCTGTCCAAGGTTAGCCTTGGTGTCTAAGATCACCTAACAGTGCTCTCATTCCCATTGCTTCCGGGTTTCTTCTCCTTGGACCCAGTCTAATCCAGGACATGTCTGCCCATAAGGGACCATACCCTGCATCCCTCTTAAGAGCCAGAGGTATAAATGTGAAGTTCAGATTAGATTTATGATATCTTGGTGGTGTAGGAAGAGCAGATCCTTGTCCCACCCCCACTTGTCTTCTTGTCTCTAGCCTTTCTCCACTTATCTCCTGGTCCCTCACACGTGTGTGTACAACCATGAGTGCAATCAGAAGCTCCAGCTCCCCACTCAGACAGCAAGAATTTCTTTCTAGAGGGCAGACCTGAGGAAATAGCCAGCACAGACGTCAGAATTATATTTGGGCTCCTCTGGACATAGAATTCTGGGCTCCTGGGAGAATGGTCTAGAAAGGGAGAAGGATGGGCTCCAGGTAGGAATGTCCCCTGGACTATCAGACTCTCTCCCTTCCTAAGAAGAAGCACTGACAGAATGAGAGTCTCTGGTGCCAGGACCCTATACAGGGTCTAAGATTGTGCAGTCAAATATAGAGCCACTAGCAAAATATGGATATTTAAATTCAAATTTAAATTGATTTAAATTCAATTCAAATAAAACTTAAGTCCTCACTCTCACTAGCCACTTTTTAAGCTCTCAGTGGCTACAAGTGGCCAATGGCTACCATATTGGATAGGACAGATATAGAATACCTTTCTTGTTGCAGAAAGTTGTTGTAGGAGAGTGCTGAAGCAGGAAAATCTCTAGCAACTTGCTTTGACATGGATGCTACGGAAACATTTCTTCTCAAAAAATGTTTGAATCTTCTATCCACAGATTATTGATTTAGAATATGTTGTCACAGAAAAGCAAATTAAGAAACAAAAATGTAATCATGTTAATAAGACAAAGAATTTGATAATTCATTAAAACATTGGAACTTTATGGAAAACTTTAGATTCTCTATTATCCTCTGAAATGACCATTTAGCAGAAGAACATGAAGCAGCCAATGAAGCAGCTGAACTTAAATAATGCACAGGGAAGGCACCAGGTGGCCAGAATCACACTGGCTCACAAAAAAATAATATCAACTAGAAATTTGGTAATGAAACGGAGATAGAAAACACACAGTCTGACAGATAACTGGCAAAATGGAGCAGAGGCCAGGGGGAGAAACTCATTCTGCCCCCCACCATGACTTCAGAATTAAAAGGAACCTTACACCTTTGTAAATACAGACATGTAAAACTAATGAATTTATTTTAGTACTACTGAAGTCTAACTGCATTTAAGTACAAGGTTATTGTATATGAGAGCACACAGATTATATCCTTTAACAGAGAAAATACATAGATTTTGGCTTTCACAAGAAAAAAAAATGCAGGCAGAGGGTCATTGTTGCACCCTCTAAAATATAATTCTCTTACTTGAAACTGTTCAGCCTCTTTCCATTGTGGTAGAGTGAATATTAAAGCTCAGACACCTCAGGGGCATCTGGGTGACTCAGTTGGTTAAGCATCTGGCTTCAGCTCAGGTCATGATCTTGAGGTTCATGAGTTCAAGCCTCGCATCAGGCTCTGTGCTAACAGTGCTTTGGATTCTCTCTCTCCCTATGTCTTTCTTTCCCTCCCCCACTTGTGCATTCTCTCTCTCTCTCTCTTCTCTCTCTCTCTCTCTCTCTCAAGTTAAATAAATAGGCTTAAAAAGTTTTTTAAAGCCCAAACAATTCATATTGTGAGTAAACTCCTAAGCATCTTAGGAGATCCTCTTGTCTGAGTGTCTGTAGTCATACCTGGCCTTACTCCTTCTTCTGCAGTTACTCCACACCTCTTTCAGGACCACAGATGGTGATGCTCTCTTAAGGTCTGTGATAGTTAATTTTGTGTGTCAACTTGGGTAGAGTATGGTGCCCAGGTGTTTGGTCAAACACTAGTCTAGATGTTGCTATGAAGGTTATTTTTTAGATGCATTAGCATTTATAATGAGGTTGCCGCCATATTATGAGTTATCCAGTCAGTTGAAGGCTTTAAAAGTAAAGACATAGGTTGCCCAATGAAGAAAAAAATTCTCATCAAGACTGCAGCATAGAAATCCTATTTGAATTTCTAGCCAGCTGCTTTACAGAATTTGGATTCAAGGCTGCAGCATTAATTCTGACCTGAATTGCCAGCCTGCCAGCCTGCCTGCAGATTTCAGACTTGTCAACCCCCTTAATCAGAGGAGCTAATTCTTTAAAATCTATAACTCCCTGTCTGTAGAATGTTAATGCTCCGTTGGTTCTATTTCTCTGAGAAACCTGACCCATACAGTGTCCCTGTACGTGCTATTTCCATCTTCTGATAACATTCACACCACCTGACCTTTTACAGATTCCCATCTGTCCAACTCCTATTCATCTTCATGTTTCTCTTTCAAAGCCATTTCCTCCAGGAAGCATCCTGAGACCATCAAGACTACAACAGGTGCCTTCCATAAGTGTTCCAGAGCAGCCTCAGTTCTTAACCCTATTTAAACTCTTATGATGTGACACTGTAATTATTACAGGTTTTTTTTTAGATTTTTTTTAACATTTATTTATTTTTGAGACAGTGAGAGACAGAGCATGAACGGGGGAGGGTCAGAGAGAGAGGGAGACACAGAATCTGAAACAGGCTCCAGGCCCTGAGCTGTCAGCACAGAGCCTGATGCGGGGCTCGAACTCACGGACCGTAAGATCATGACCTGAGCCGAAGTCAGATGCTTAACCGACTGAGCCACCCAGGAGCCCCTTATTACAGTTTTTAAGAAGACAGATAATTTCCTTTGTATTTTTCACAAACTACCAATACCTTGAGTGTAGTATTCCTCAGTAAATTTGTGATGAGAAAATGAGTTAATTAATGAACAAATGAATGAGCATATAAGAGAATGAGTAAAAGGCAGTATCAGAAATGCAGACAAAAATATCACAAACAAAACAAACATTTTGCCAGAGTGTTAGTGGGCTGAATTTGTAGAACGAGATCAAAGACATGATCACAGATAACAGCTATGAAATGGGAAAATACTGATGTGGCAGATAGAAATTCTCATTATTGTTGTTACCTAATGCCTACTGTGTCCTTGGTACTTGCAGGTACTGCTCCGGGCTTATACAGCTATTAAGTAACAGAGGCAGGATCTAACCAGTTCCAACTGGTCCCAGTGCCTATGCTAATAATGACCTCCTAAATCTGCTCTGGGCCCTTGAAAGGTACAAATTCTTAAGGAAGCCTTCAACTCCACCACATTCTCTTTGTCTCTAGAAGTAACCTCTGAATGTTTTGTGGGTTTTTTATGTGTTATCTTAGGCTTCACATTGCCAGTTACTTTTCTCTTCCAATCGTTTTCCACCAGTGAAGCTTGCCCTTAATTCCATAATCATTACCATCCATTATGGTCATATATATACAAGCTTACCTAAACAAACCAAAGCAGTGAGAATATAAGTTTTTCTCAGGTAAATTGAAGAGGAAAATATCTGTTTATCAGGAAATCTTTATTAGTGTGAAATGGACTGAAAGTGAATGTTATTTAGCATGAAATCATGTTGAATGTCCCTGAAAGATTTTAAAAAAGTAATCAAGAACATTCCATCTGTGCCCACTGATTCCTAATAGCTGCACACTCCCCTTACCAAACAAGAAAACAAATTTTGAATTTAAAATACATTTCTGTGGCATGCATCTTTCTGTCTGAGAGATTTGTGGCCACCAAGTAACTCCAAGTGGTTAGAACCATGCCAGGTTTAAGATTTCTTTGTCATTAAAAGAAATTTTAAAATTGCATGCCTTCTTGAGGAAATGAGAAATGACTGTCAGGAAATATTATACCTGAGAATGACTTTACAAATGTATCATGCAGATAATAGAAAATACCCTGATTAACATTTTGAATGCAAAATATAAAACCCATTGTTAAAAATTCATTCCTATCACCTTATTCATTGTATGTAAATATGCATTTTATTGATTAAACAGTTGTGTATACAAGCAAAACTTAAATATTAAAAGGAAACAAAGGTGAATACTTAACTGATCTCAAGATACTAAAGTTTTGGTAAAGCATAGAAGTAATGAAAATAACCACAAAATAGGTAAAACAAGGGTAAACTTAATAAAATACAAGGAACATTAAAATGCAGAGCACTGATTTGTGATATCAGTAACAAGTAAGACAACAGATTCAAACCTTTCACCTATAAATATTTGCTTTCGTCAATGGGAAAAAAAATATTAGCAACTGACTGCAAGTGGGGGCGAATGATATAAGTAGAAGATAGATAAGCAAAGAAATAAAGAAGATGAAAATATATGTCATTAAAAAGAAAAATCATCTTAATAGTCAAATAAATTCAATTTAAACAACAGATAGATATTAAATATCAAATTAGATAAGAAAAAGAATATTTGAATTTTCAAGCTCATGTGCTGCAATGAGATGGATAAGTCAAACACTGCTCATAACAGCACAAATTAGAAGGTTTTAATGAATATTAATAAAACAATATGTATCAGAATCCTTAAAAATCATCATACCCTTGACTTAATAGTTCTACTTTTCTGAATATACTCCGGGGGAGAATGTTAGACGTGCTGAGTAAATATACATGTAGGTCCATTATAAAAATTTTATAACAGCAAGAATTAGAATCAATTAAAAAATCCATTATAAGGAGGATATTTATAAAAGTAAGTATATTAGAGCCCTCTTTAATGATCTTTTCTTGATTTTCTTACTTGGCCTGGAGTAAATTTAGGGAAAGGAACAATGAAAGCAGGTGGCCACTTATTTATGGGGAATTTTCCACTAGGTGTTACTATATTGTTTTGTTTGTTTGGCAAATAACCCTGGTGTTCTGGTGTAACAAACACCCCTACAACAGTAGCACCACTGCAGAGAAAGTTTGCTCCAAAGGGATAAAAGAATGCTTAGTTGTAGTTTTTAGCAGGTAGAATTGATTTTTGTTATACAGATGATGGCTTGAGATGTAATTCAGCCCAAATTATTATGGTTTGAAAAACAAACCAAGTAACCGAAAGAGAGACACAGAGGGAGAGAAAAAAAAAAGAAAGAGAGAGACAGAGAAAGTAAACACAAAGCAATTAATTGTGTTACAAAATGCATTATTACTATCCCATTGGTTACCAGTCATGCCTTTCTGATGAAAAATGTTCTGTGCGAGGGTTACCTTGACTGGGGCTGGAGTCAGGGAAGATGGATGATTGCTGCCATTTCTCCGTTTTGTTTTATTAAAGTCTAGTGAGAAGATGCTCTTTTAGCTGAACCATAGGAATGGGTGAGGAATGATTTCTGATACACTAGCCCTCAGTGTTTTCCAAGATAGCCCTGTAACTAGTGAATAGCATGTCATCAGTGAATTGTGTTTTGGAACAATATCCAATGAAAGGGAAAGTATTTTTTTCATGCAAAATAATCTTAGTGTTGCAGCAATATCCCTTTTAAAGTCCTTATTACTGATTATTTGTAGAGATTTCATTTCCCATGCTCATTAGCCTCTTCCACGCTTTTTTTCCCCCATTTTTGAAAGTTCAGGAGACAAATTCCTGGTTTTATTGATACTCTTTCTTGTTTCCTTTTACTTATTTGTCTTTATCATTATTTTTTTTATTTATATGTGAAATTTATTGTCAAATTGGTTTCCATACAACACCCAGTGCTCATCCCAAAAGGTGCCCTCCTCAATACCCATCACCCACCCTCCCCTCCCTCCCACCCCCCATCAACCCTTAGTTTGTTCTCAGTTCTCAACAGTCTCTTATGCTTTGGCTCTCTCCCACTCTAACCTCTTTTTTTTTTCCTTCCCTTCCCCCATGGGTTCCTGTTAAGTTTCTCAGGATCCACATAAGAGTGAAACCATATGGTATCTGTCTTTCTCTGTATGGCTTATTTCACTTAGCATCACACTCTCCAGTTCCATCCACGTTGCTACAAAAGGCCATATTTCATTTTTTCCTCATTGCCACTTGTATTCCATTGTGTATATAAACCACAATTTCTTTATCCATTCATCAGTTGTTGGACATTTAGGCTCTTTCCATAATTTGGCTATTGTTGAGAGTGCTGCTATGAACATTGGGGTACAAGTGCCCCTATGCATCAGTACTCCTGTGTCCCTTGGATAAATTCCTAGCAGTGCTATTGCTGGGTCATAGGGTAGGTCTATTTTTAATTTTCTGAGGAACCTCCACACTGCTTTCCAGAGCGGCTGCACCAATTTGCATTCCCACCAACAGTGCAAGAGGGTTCCCGTTTCTCCACATCCTCTCCAGCATCTATAGTCTCCTGATTTGTTCATTTTGGCCACTCTGACTGGCGTGAGGTGATACCTGAGTGTGGTTTTGATTTGTATTTCCCTGATAAGGAGCGACGCTGAACATCTTTTCATGTGCCTGTTGGCCATCCGGATGTCTTCTTTAGAGAAGTGTCTATTCATGTTTTCTGCCCATTTCTTCACTGGGTTATTTGCTTTTCGGGTGTGGAGTTTGGTGAGCTCTTTATAGATTTTGGATACTAGCCCTTTGTCCGATATGTCATTTGCAAATATCTTTTCCCATTCCGTTGGTTGCCTTTTCGTTTTGTTGGTTGTTTCCTTTGCTGTGCAGAAGCTTTTTATCTTCATAAGGTCCCAGTAATTCACTTTTGCTTTTAATTCCCTTGCCTTTGGGGATGTGTCGAGTAAGAGATTGCTACGGCTGAGGTCAGAGAGGTCTTTTCCTGCTTTCTCCTCTAAGGTTTTGATGGTTTCCTGTCTCACATTCAGGTCCTTTATCCATTTTGAGTTTATTTTTGTGAATGGTGTGAGAAAGTGGTCTAGTTTCAACCTTCTGCATGTTGCTGTCCAGTTCTCCCAGCACCATTTGTTAAAGAGACTGTCTTTTTTCCATTGGCTGTTCTTTCCTGCTTTGTCAAAGATGAGTTGGCCATACGTTTGTGGGTCTAGTTCTGGGGTTTCTATTCTATTCCATTGGTCTATGTGTCTGTTTTTGTGCCAATACCATGCTGTCTTGATGATGACAGCTTTGTAGTAGAGGCTAAAGTCTGGGATTGGGATGCCTCCTGCTTTGGTCTTCTTCTTCAAAATTACTTTGGCTATTCGGGGCCTTTTGTGGTTCCATATGAATTTTAGGATTGCTTGTTCTAGTTTCGAGAAGAATGCTGGTGCAATTTTGATTGGGATTGCATTGAATGTGTAGATAGCTTTGGGTAGTATTGACATTTTGACAATATTTATTCTTCCAATCCATGAGCAGGGAATGTCTTTCCATTTCTTTAAATCTTCTTCAATTACCTTCATAAGCTTTCTATAGTTTTCAGCATACAGATCCTTTACATCTTTGGTTAGATTTATTCCTAGGTATTTTATGCTTCTTGGTGCAATTGTGAATGGGATCAGTTTCTTGATTTGTCTTTCTGTTGCTTCGTTGTTAGTGTATAAGAATGCAACTGATTTCTGTACATTGATTTTGTATCCTGCAACGTTGCTGAATTCATGGATCAGTTCTAGCAGACTTTTGGTGGAGTCTGTCGGATTTTCCATGTATAATATCATGTCATCTGCAAAAAGCGAAAGCTTGACTTCATCTTTGCCAATTTGGATGCCTTTGATTTCCTTTTGTTGTCTGATTGCTGATGCTAGAACTTCCAGCACTATGTTAAACAACAGCGGTGAGAGTGGGCATCCCTGTCGTGTTCCTGATCTCAGGGAAAAAGCTCTCAGTTTTTCCCCGTTGAGGATGATGTTAGCTGTGGGCTTTTCATAAATGGCTTTTATGATCTTTAAGTATGTTCCTTCTATCCCGACTTTCTCAATGGTTTTTATTAAAAAAGGGTGCTGGATTTTGTCAAAGGCCTTTTCTGCATCGATTGACAGGATCATATGGTTTTTCTCTTTTTTTTTGTTAATGTGATGTATCACGTTGATTGATTCGCGAATGTTGAACCAGCCCTGCATCCCAGGAATGAATCCCACTTGATCATGGTGAATAATTCTTTTTATATGCCGTTGAATTCGATTTGCTAGGATCTTATTGAGAATTTTTGCATCCATATTCATCAGGGATATTGGCCTGTAGTTCTCTTTTGTTACTGGGTCTCTGTCTGGTTTAGGAATCAAAGTAATACTGGCTTCCTAGAATGAGTCTGGAAGTTTTCCTTCCCTTTCTATTTCTTGGAATAGCTTGAGAAGGATAGGTATTATCTCTGCTTTAAACGTCTGGTAGAACTCCCCTGGGAAGCCATCTGGTCCTGGACTCTTATTTGTTGGGAGATTTTTGATAACCGATTCAATTTCTTCGCTGGTGATGGGTCTGTTCAAGCTTTCTATTTCCTCCTGATTGAGTTTTGGAAGAGTGTGGGTGTTCAGGAATTTGTCCATTTCTTCCAGGTTGTCCAATTTGTTGCCATATAATTTTTCATAGTATTCCCTGATAATTGTTTGTATCTCTGAGGGATTGGTTGTAATCATTCCATTTTCATTCATGATTTTATCTATTTGGGTCATCTCCCGTTTCTTTTTGAGAAGCCTGGCTAGAGGTTTGTCAATTTTGTTTATTTTTTCAAAAAACCAACTCTTGGTTTCGTTGATCTGCTCTACAGTTTTTTTAGATTCTATATTGTTTATTTCTGCTCTGATCTTTATTATTTCTCTTCTTCTGCTGGGTTTAGGCTGCCTTTGCTGTTCTGCTTCTATTTCCTTTAGGTGTGCTGTTAGATTTTGTATTTGGGATTTTTCTTGTTTCTTGAGATAGGCCTGGATTGCAATGTATTTTCCTCTCAGGACTGCCTTCGCTGCGTCCCAAAGCGTTTGGATTGTTGTATTTTCATTTTCGTTTGTTTCCATCTATTTTTTAATTTCTTCTCGAATTGCCTGGTTGACCCACTCATTCGTTAGTAGGGTGTTCTTTAACCTCCATGCTTTTGGAGGTTTTCCAGACTTTTTTCTGTGGTTGATTTCAAGCTTCATAGCATTGTGGTCTGAAAGGATGCATGGTATGATTTCAATTCTTGTACACTTATGAAGGGCTGTTTTGTGACCCAGTATATGATCTATCTTGGAGAATGTTCCATGTGCACTCGAGAAGAAAGTATATTCTGTTGCTTTGGGATGCAGAGTTCTAAATATATCTGTCAAGTCCATCTGATCCAATGTCTCATTCAGGGCCCTTGTTTCTTTATTGACCATGTGTCTAGATGATCTATCCATTTCTGTAAGTGGGGTGTTAAAGTCCCCTGCAATGACCACATTCTTATCAATAAGGTTGCTTATGTTTATGAGTAATTGTTTTATATATTTGGGCGCTCCGGTATTCGGCGCATAGACATTTATAATTGTTACCTCTTCCTGATGGATAGACCCTGTCACTATTATATAATGTCCTTCTTCATCTCTTGTTACAGCCTTTAATTGAAAGTCTAGTTTGTCTGATATAAGTATGGCTACTCCAGCTTTCTTTTGGCTTCCAGTAGCATGATAAATAGTTCTCCATCCCCTCACTCTCAATCTAAAGGTGTCCTCAGGTCTCAAATGAGTCTCTTGTAGACAGCAAATAGATGGGTCTTGTTTTTTTATCCATTCTGATACCCTATGTCTTTTGGTTGGCGCATTTAATCCATTTACATTCAGTGTTATTATAGAAAGATGTGGGTTTAGAGTCATTGTGATGTCTGTATGTTTTATGCTTGTAGTGATGTCTCTGGTACTTTGTCTCACAGGGTCCCCCTTAGGATCTCTTGTAGGGCTGGTTTAGTGGTGACAAATTCCTTCAGTTTTTGTTTGTTTGGGAAGACCTTTATCTCTCCTTCTATTCTAAATGACAGACTTGCTGGATAAAGGATTCTCGGCTGCATATTTTTTCTGTCTAGCACACTGAAAATCTCGTGCCAATTCTTTCTGGCCTGCCAAGTTTCAAAAGAGAGATCAGTCACGAGTCTTATAGGTTTCCCTTTATATGTGAGGGCACGTTTACCCCTTGCTGCTTTCAGAATTTTCTCTTTATCCTTGTATTTTGCCAGTTTCACTATGATATGTCGTGCAGAAGATCGATTCAAGTTACGTCTGACGGGAGTTCTCTGTGCCTCTTGGATTTCAATGCCTGTTTCCTTCCCCAGTTCAGGGAAGTTCTCAGCTATTATTTCTTCAAGTACCCCTTCAGCACCTTTCCCTCTCTCTTCCTCCTCTGGGATACCAATTATGCGTATATTATTTCTTTTTAGTGTATCACTTAGTTCTCTAATTTTCCCCTCATACTCCTGGATTTTTTTATCTCTCTTTTTCTCAGCTTCCTCTTTTTCCATAACTTTATCTTCTAGTTCACCTATTCTCTCCTCTGCCTCTTCAATCCGAGCTGTGGTGGTTTCCATTTTGTTATGCATTTCATTTAAAGCGTTTTTCAGCTCCTCGTGACTGTTCCTTAGTCCCTTGATCTCTGTAGCAAGAGATTCTCTGCTGTCAGCTATACTGTTTTCAAGCCCAGCGATTAATTTTATGACTATTATTCTAAATTCACTTTCTGTTATATTATTTAAATCCTTTTTGATCAGCTCATTAGCTGTTGTTATTAACTGGAGATTCTTCTGAGGGGAATTCTTCCGCTTGGTCATTTTGGATAGTCCCTGGCGTGGTGAGGACCTGCAGGGCACTTCCCCTGTGCTGTGGTGTATAACTGGAGTTGGTGGGCGGAGCCGCAGTCAGACCTGATGTCTGCCCCCAGCCCACCGCTGGGGCCACAGTCAGACTGGTGCGTGCCTTCTCTTCCCCTCTCCTAGGGGCGGGATTCACTGTGGGGTGGGGTGGCCTGTCTGGGCTACTTGCACACTGCCAGGCTTGTGATGCTGGGGATCTGGCGTCTTAGCTGGGGTGGGTAGGCAAGGTGCACAGGGGCAGGAGGGGCAGGCTTAGCTTGCTTCTCCTTAGGTGATCCACTTCAGGAGGGGCCCTGTGGCAGCAGGAGGGAGTCAGATCCGCTGCCAGAGGTTTGGCTCCGCAGAAGCGCAGAGTTGGGTGTTTGCGCGGAGCGAGCAAGTTCCCTGGCAGGCACTGGTTGTCTTTGGGATTTTGGCTGGGGGATGGGCGGGGGAGATGGCGCTGGCGAGCGCCTTTGTTCCCCACCAAACTGAGCTCTGTGGTCAGGGGGCTCAGCAGCTCTCCTTCCCTTTGTCCTCCAGCCTTCCCGCTTTCTGAGCAGAGCTATTAACTTATGACCTCCCAGACGCTAAGTCGTGCTTGCTGTCGGAACACAGTCCGTCAGGCCCCTCCGCTTTTTGCAAGCCAGACTCGGGGGCTCTGCTTGGCCGGCGAGCCGCCCCTCCGCCCCAGCTCCCTCCCGCCACTCCGTGGAGCGCGCACCGCCTTGCCGCCCTTCCTACCCTCTTCCGTGGGCCTCTCATCTGCACTTGGCTCCGGAGCCTCTGTTCTGCTAATCCTCTGGCGGTTTTCTGGGTTATTTAGGCAGGTGTAGGAGGAATCTAAGTGATCAGCAGGACGCGCGGTGAGCCCAGCGTCCTCCTACGCTGCCATCTTCCCCTATCATTATTTTTAAGTTTATTTATTTATTTTGAGAGAGAGAGAAAGAGAGAGAGGGGGGCAGAGAGAGAGGGAGAGAAAGATCTCAAGCAGGCTCCGCACTGTCAGCCCAGATCCCGAGGTGGGGCTCAATCCCATGAATTATGAGATCATGACCTGAGCCTAAACCAGGAGTCAGACGCTCAACCAACTTAGCCACCCAGGTGCCCCTATTTGTTTCTTTTTAAAAGTTTACTAATATTCTTCTTATATGCTTACTGTACTCTTCCTTTGTTATTTGAAATTTAGACTAATGTTCTATAATTATCATTTAGAGTTGAATGATTGTCATTGTTTTTGTTTTTGTTTTTTTTTTTTTTTTGGCCTTCCTGTTTCACATTTAAGGCCATATACTCCCCCCCTTGAGAATGCATTAGCTGAAGTACTCAAATTTTAATATGATTGAAAATCTTAATTTTCATTTATGCACATCTTTACACTTCCAAAAATACACTTTTTTAAAAGATGTTCTCCTTTGGTTTCTAATTTGCTGTTCATTAAGATATTCTCTGCATCTTAGCATTTAATTTTTTAAAATTTTTGTGGGTGTATAAAAGAAGTGTATTCATTATTTGTTTAGCATCCTATTGGATTGAGGTTCTTTACTGGTAATTTTAAGACATGTCTACTTGATATGAACCTGCTGTAAAAATGGATTTGCCAATTTCTCTTCACAATTATAATTTTTTTCCCTATTTGATCAAATGATATAGGAGAAAGTAAGTTAACTATAAGTATTTTTCTTGTAATATTTTTACCTTTATCATAAACCATATCCTTGAAATAGGTATTGCTATAAATAATTTACAAAAACAAAATATTTGGAGTACTTCAGTTATGTGGTGGGTCTCCAATTCCATGACCCCAGCAACATGCATTTGTTTAGAAAGTGAGCTCATAGTTTTGGAAACATTGTGGGTTTTTTTTTTCTTTCGTTGGAATTGGATCTCCACCCCTGTGGTACTTAATATTCCTGAGGTTTGAAACTAAGGACAGTACAGTGATTATAAAGACACAGACAGAAAACTTAAGACATGTCAGTTTTATATTCTGTGTCAAATTGTTCTGTGAACCTCACAGATCTCTCTCTGAGAAGTATTTCTTTGAGTGCTTTTACCTCTTTATTAAAAAAATACATTAATGTACTCAAATACTCTCACTCCATTACTTTTTTTTCACTTTATGCATTATTAAATTTATTTTTATGGGATTGATTTCATATAAAATGTTCAATGAAAGAAATTTTCATTGTCTGCATTTCTTTGCTAGTCAGTATCATTAACATGACATTTCATACCTATTATTGAGACTAATTTTATAGTATAGAGGAGGGAGCTGTAAAAAAAGAGAGAAAGAGAGAGAGAATGGTGCAGTGAGTGACAAATGTGCTGGGTACAGCACTGGTGTTCATGTTCCTGTTGGTTATACATGCTGACTCTTGCGAAGAGTATCGTTCCTTCTGCTCTGTAATTGTGGACTCTAAACTCTGTTGAAGAGAGAGTAGTATCTTCTGTGGAAGCCTCTGGTGCCCCACGTTATGGATGTTTCTAAAACAATAAGGCTTTCTCCCACCCCAGTTATTGCTCCTTCTTCTACCCACCTGCTCATAGATTTATTTACCCCTCTGGTTGGCATTTGCCAAGTCTTGTAATATTGTGTCCAATGTTTCTATGTGTTTGGAATAGGCAAGTTCACATCACGACCTCTTAACATATACATTATATACGTGTGTGTGTGTGTATTAGTATACATCTACATATATATCAGCATATTTATTATATACATTAGTATATACATGATGCAGAGCTCCTGGGAGAAAATTTGCACAATAAAATATCTTGTGGGGGGACAAAGAAGCAATTTATAGAAAGACATATGCAGTGGCCTATGTGTGCTTGTGTGTTTGTGTGTGTGTGTATTGGCAAAACAGAAAAGGATATAAAACACAGTCACACAAAATCCCTGAAAGATATACCCATGTGAGATGTTTATCTTTCTTCTATCTATAATTTCTAGGATATAAATATATTGATTTTAGGAGAAGAAAAAATAAACATGAAAAATACAGGAATATATATATATATATATGTGTGTGTGTGTGTGTGTGTGTATAGTCTTTTGGTCACTGTTTCAGGCTACATTTGTAACAGTGCTTACTGGTACAAATGAGAAAAAGAAAGAATTATGGTCTGAGAACAGGGAAAAAGTTAAATTATATACCTTGGTGGGAGTACTGTAAGTTTTAAATTCAAACTTGGAGAAAGGTAGAAGGATGCTGTTTCCGTCTGTTACATAGGAAGCAGCTAAAATCCAGAGTGACAGGAGTGCCAGTGAGATCAGAGGACCCCAGTAAGTTCTGTTGTGTTTCTTCCAAAAGGAGGGAGCATGGGTGTGGCCCAGAGTTATATCTAGTGCGGCAATGATTCCTTCATTTGTTTGGAATCAGTTGAGTCTCCACTCTGTGCCAGGCAATGTTTGAAGTAGTAAGGATTTAGCAGTAAAAACAAGCCTGAAAGGCAAGCCCCATCTCATGGATTGTATCTTCCAGTGGGTTAAGAAATGCCCTTGGGTACTAGGGAGGACTCCACAAACAGGGCAGTGGGATTGTAGGGTGCTGCAAGGCCAGGGATAGAGATTCTGTGCCAGGATATTTGTCCTTCTGGTGAGGCTGACCCTAAGTTTGGCTCTGGAATGCAGAAGGGTCCTACTCCCCATAAATCCTGAGGACGGTGTGAAACCAGTTACAAGGCTCTGGTGCAGCCATTTGTGCCTCTCTGGTTCCTTAAACCCAGCTTGAGTAGATGGATTTGTCAGCCCCTGACGGATGGCCATAGGCACTCTGGGGGCCAGGGGAAGACACCCCCAGTTCTGCTGTGTGGGTTCTTGCTTTGGGCGGCACCTTGCTTTCAGTATCCTTGGTAGAATAAACTGAAACTTACCCCCATATTCGAACAACTGTGTGCACATCACATGCAAGAAAACAATGTTAAACAAGCACCGCTGTGCTGGGTGCAGGAACTAATGTGCACCATCACAAAACGCCACAGATACCACAGCGTCCATTTCAATTTCAAGGGGAAGCTATAGTCAGCTCTGCTATATGGGGTATTCACTCTTTTACTCACTCATTCAATGAAAAATCTTATCCAGATGAAGATTTAAAGCCTTAATAGAGTCCTATGAATTTTCAAGGAAAAATTTAAATAATGCCTCATATTTTTAATTTGCAAGAGGATAGAATAATGTTCACTTCATAGAAACATGATAAGGATTAAAATGAGAGAATGTAGGTTTTCTTATTAGTGTCATAATTTTCAGTATTCTCAAGGATATGCCAATTTATTAAAAACATATATGCCCTTAAAATATAACTAACTTATTAAGTACACCCTATATCTCAATATAGTGTATATATATTTAGGTTAAATTGTCATTCACAAGGAAATATCAAGGAAACAAACTCAATTTGTAATCATTCCACAAATGTGTCACTCACGTGCTCACCGTTGTGTGGTTTTTGTTTCACACCCCTGCGTTCAAAACCAAAACCAAAACTAAACAACAAAAAGTCACCTTCTGCCGATCGTTACTTCAGTGATCTGTAAAAGGATTTAATGATTTTTTTGTTAACAAATCCAAATTGATCCCAGGAAGATGTGTTGACATCAGATTGCAGCCAGATTTTCAACTTTTCAATAAATGCAAAAAATATTCCATGGTCTATTTCAGTTCTCCAAATGGGTTCAGAAATCATTCCTGTAAAAAGTGTTACTGAAATATATTTGAAAGTCCCTAATGCCATTAATATAACCTAACTTACCACGAATAAAAGCGACTCCTTTAATAAAAATGGAAGTACTATGGACAATTACTCTAGAAATGATCCCAGTGAGAAAGATATTTAATTATGTTAACAAAGGATATTCATTTTCCCTTGTTCTCCTTTTTTTTTTCAAACCATTTTACCATTTGTTCACAGAAGTCATGGTTTCCTCTTGCCCTTCCTTGGAAGTCATTATTATTAACTGCTATAGGTCAGCTTGGTGGGATCCACTCAGCTATTCTCATGCTCTGATTTCTCTTTCATAGCCTAGAGAACTGACCTTTATTGAATTTTAATTTTAGCCAAAACTTTTCATGCTTTCTGCAGCCAGAAAATGGATTCTCTAAGTGAGCAAGTCAGAGTAGCAGCTCTGTTGCAATTTCCTAATTTTCAAAGCAATCAAAGAAAATAAACCACTGTATGGGAACAATGCAGTGCTCATTGCGAGTTCTTTATGTATTCTTAATGTGAAAATGTCAATCGCTTTGTATCCATTTAGTGTCTTCTGTCAGGGCCCTGAGTGATCAGCAGGCTCCAGTGAGGAACCACAGAGCTGAAAAGTGGAGCATTTTCCCTGAGACAGATATTACCCCACATAGACAAAGCCTTATGTGTTTGTTTATTTGTTTACATTTTGTAATCATGGTCATTTTCAAACATCAGATGAACAGAAAAAAGCCACAGGCTCCATCCAGAGCATTTTGGGTTTCTTTTTTTTCCTTTTTCTTTTTTTTTTTCTTCCTTTTCTTTTTTTTCTTTTTATTTTATGTTATTTATTTATTTATTATTTATTATTTATTTATTTTGCGACTCCACCTCACCACTGCTGTGGATGGAAACATAAGACATCCAGACTTCCAGGACAAGGGCTACAGCAGAAGGCTTTCTTAAGGGTGTTTGCATGCATATCCTCAGCTTAGTTTTGCCTAAATACCAAACCATCCTTGTATAAATGAATTCGAGTTGCAAATGAATGACATAGGCACCAGCAAGAACAGTCACACCCCCTCACATGCACTGCACAGACTGGGTGGACCTCAGTGCAAACAATAGCAGAAGAACTGAACGTTGCATTTTCCTCAAGGTTGAAAATTCCCATTGTGAACCCAAAGACCTAGAAAGCAAAGAGCTGATAAGTGGTAAGAGTGAGATTACTGCTCAGGAAATTATTCCTAGGCCTGATGATTTGCTGACAGTGATGAATCAAAGGGGAGAAAAGATTCTACGAACATCAGCTTTCTCACAAGAGCATTAGTGTTTAAATTCTCAAGAAGAAATGACTGTTGACATCAATACTTCTACATGCATGTTTGGCCCCAGTGATTATTTTTGATGAAAATCATGTACCATGGTCAAATTGTGAAGCCATGCTTCTTATTATATCCCTTCTCTTGGAGAATTACTATGTGCATTATCTTATTAAAGACTGAACGAAGCCTGTGGCTCACCTGTCTCCTTAAGTTTGTTTAAGCATCATCTCCTAAATGTAATTATCCACAGAACACTATTTTCTAGGAGTACCTATTACAATCCAATGGAATTTATTCCTGTGGTGGTTACATTCCAGCAATCAAGTTAAGGAGATGCACTAGCTGACTTGTAAGGACCCACCCAGCTCTCAATTTCGGGATCTCTGCTCTCAGGGAGGTATATTCCTCCACCTCTTCCCACTGCTAACCAATTTCAATATTTATCATATCCAAGGGCAGAAGCTCTTGTACTTAAGATCTCAGTCTCTTCTGCTTTATTGTGTATCTACTCCTCTTCTCTAGCTCCCCCTTGAAGTTGGAGAGCCACTCTGGAGGCAGCACCTTTACAGAAACAACTTTAATTAATTAGAAGACCACAAATGTCCTTCGTCAGAGTTCTCTAAACATTAGTTCTTTGATTCTTCCCTCAAAATCTCTTCTTCCACCTTGGTATCCTAATCTTCTTATTATGGATATAGAGCCTATGGATTTGAATATTATAATAAAAAGGACAGAAAATTGAAGATGTAATAAACCTATGGTTGAAAAAGTCAAGGAAATAGCCTAACTTCTGAATAACCGTCCCAAATCGTAACTGTTTCAGATCCAAGGCCCCCTCCTCATTTTTTTTTTCCGTAACCTCTGATCTCACCCCACATGGTGGTCCAGCTTCCATTTATTCGCTCCTAGCGTTGGCAACCAGTAAGAGATAATTTGGCCACCAGCAAAATTACGAACTTTACTTCATAAAGCTCAAGCTATAGAGATGGAGGGCCGTGAGAGTGAGATGGGACCTGATGTATAATAATAAAACCTGGATCCATGTTACACTTCACTAAACAAGATTTCTAAGTTTTCTTCACGTTACTAATTCTGGCCCATCAGTGTGATCAAAACTGATGTGCGTCACTTGAGAGCCATGACAGCAAAATGCCAAGTACAGATCTCTAGTATCTTTCTTCCTTTGCTGTGATGACTCCAGGTACAGTTACAAGATTATGCAGCCTTAGTCCCTGAAAGACTGTATGGAGCAGAGTCCCCTGTTCACCTATGTGGATGGTGGGATGAGTAAGAAGTGTCTGTAGAGTTAATCCATCATGGCTAGAGTTATTTAAAATTTTTTTTCAACGTTTATTTATTTTTGGGACAGAGAGAGACAGAGCATGAACGGGGGAGGGGCAGAGAGAGAGGGAGACACAGAATCGGAAACAGGCTCCAGGCTCCGAGCCATCAGCCCAGAGCCCGACACGGGGCTCGAACTCACAGACCGCGAGATCGTGACCTGGCTGAAGTCGGACGCTCAACCGACTGCGCCACCCAGGCACCCCTAGAGTTATTTATTATCTCATCCTAACATGATGCTGTGTTCCAGTGTGTCCCTTCCAGCTCCTCCTTGAACTTTGTAAGCCACTCTGTATGCAGCACCTTTACCAAAAATCATTGGTTAAGAATTATCACCAGCCCCATAGTGAAAAGGGACAGGAAAGAGATCTCGGGACACATTTCAATGCTGCGGAGAAAGGGGCTGATAGTTTGGTATAGAGAGGAAGCCGCTTCCAGTCCCCATTTCTAAATATGTCTTCAGCTATTCCCCGTAGACTCATTACACATTCATGAAGTCTTATATTAGGGAATTCTCGGGATCTTATTACAGATTCCTCCCCTTGAAGCCTCACCTGACCATCAAAGTCAACATTTTAGTGCCCAGAGTGGCTCAGATGGGGGAAGCAACACCTCCTTTTTCTTAAATAATTCAGTCATAGCAAGCCCTATTTCAGTCATACTATCTTTATATAGAATCACTCTACTAAATAGAAATGAAGTCCTAAAAATACATGTTCTGATTCCTCAACAGGAAAATTTGCTAAAGCAATTTCTAATCCCTTTATGATTGTACTTACTATAACCATGTTCTAATATGCTCTTCCCCAAGAAAAGATAACAAAGGCCAAAAATATATTTTTATCTAAGTTGTAGCTAATAATGACACAAAAACTAAAATTTGACTTTTATTCCATCTTCCACTATTAAACACTTATAGTAAATTTGTCCTATTAGGAAATGTAAAAATTGTTTAAAATAATACAGAGCACATTAGCTTAGGTACCTGTGCTATTACTGTTGACTAAGCTCTTATGGGAAAAAAATGCCTTGCCCCCTATTTTGACAAGAGCAAGGAGAGTGTAGGTGAAGACAAGGGGGGAGAAAAGACATATAAATAACAATCTTTCAAACTTCTGTTCACGAATATTGTTTTGTGTCATCACAATTGCACAATGAAATATGAAAGTTCAATTTCCTCTTCATTTCCTTTTAATAAAACTTCTGTTCATTTCATTTCTGAGAGAAGATTGAATCTAAATTACTTTGACTTCTCTTGGCCTAACTTTGGTGAATGCTACCAGACATGAAAACAGAGGCCTTTTTGAGCATCACCCATGGAAAGACAGAGGTACAGCTCCCATCTGTGTGTTTTGCCCTGGATCTTCCTCTCCTGCCATGTGGATCTTCTTGAGGAGAAGTGAGTGTTGGCTGTGCTTATATTGTAAGCCTTGCTCCATTTCTTAACCAAGTCACTTGCAGAAAAAGAAAATCTGCAAAGGGTGCCTTGTGGGCTTTTTCTCACTCATTCCATAGCAGACATATTTCCCAGTAATAGGAGATAAAATGGGGTCCTCTACTTGGTGAAGTAGCATCTGAATTCACGTATGATGTCAAAAATGTTGTTTATGAAATCCATACTGTGGGTTGAATACTCTTCTCCAAAATTCACATATTGAAATCCTTACCCTCAAGTACCTCAAAACATGACCTTACTTGGGAATAGGATCATTGCAGATGTAACTACTTAAGATCGCTACATACAGGAGCAGGATTGGTTCCTAATCCAATATGATCAGCATCCTTATAAAAAGGGGAAATTTAGACACAGAGATACACACACTAGGAAAACACCATCTGAAAATTGGAATTATGCCACCACAAGTTAAGAAACTGTCAGAAACTAGGAGATAGTCCTTGAACAGATCCTTCTTTAGCACCTACGGAGGGAGCAGGTCCTGCCAACACCTTGATCTCACACTTCCAGCCTTTAGAACAGAAAGATAATGAGTGTCTGTTGTTTAAGCCACTTGGTTTATGATGTTTTGTTACAGCAGCCCTAGAAAATTAAGGCGATCCAGAATACCACCCCCAATTCATGAATTTTTAATGGTATCTTATTGCCTAAGGAAACAAACAAAGTATTTGGCATGGCTTTGAAAGAGCTCTTATTACCTGTCCTCTGTGTACTTGCCCAGCCTAACACTTGTTTCATAGGATTTGACCTTTAAAATAGGAATCCTTATTTTTTCCTAGAAGTGCCTCCTTCTCCCATGCCAGGCCTTTGAATATGGAAATCCCTTTAAAAATGGTGGACAAGGATCTAACCTTCATCCAGCTCTTACTATATTCCAGCACTGGTATACTCAAGGGAGTGGACTAAAGATTGCCTATGTCTTCTAAATTATTTACGGATGAGAATGAAAACATGAAGGGCATGTTTAGTGAAAAACTACTGTGGTAAATGGGATTGGAGGCTTCAAGAACCTCAAAGGCATTCTGGATTAGGGATAACAGAATAGTGAGATAGAAAGGTGGCAAGTGATAAGAGGAGAGTGCTGTATTTGAAATAGAGACTCTGTAAATGACGCAGTTATGAGTAATGTCTCAGATCTGACCATGAGAATGTGACCTTGAGGTGAGAAATAGCAGACTAATCTAACAATGAGGTCAGAGACTCGTGACACTAGGGTGTTGAATAAATGGTTGATGTGGATGTTGAATTTTCTAAGAATAAGGAACAATTGTGAGTAGTATATAGGGATCTAATGATTACAATCTTTGATGAATGAGAAGAAGTGACCAGAAAGCTAATTAAAAGGTAGTGAGTAGAATGATCTGATCTTATGTGTTTCAAAGGAACACAGGTTATTCGGAGTAGGGAAAGGAGATGGTCTGGATCAGCAATGAAAGTCAGGGAATACTGCACTACTTACAGCCCCTATGGGAATCATGGGGTAGAAGAAAATAACAGTTGCAAACTCTCCAAATCACATACAAAAACAGATAGAGAAGGTTGCAAAACCAAATGAACATATAACATTTATAGCAAAATTAGGTGTGACACAGTCTCCACACAAACACTAAAATTCAAGTTAGTGAGAAAAAGCACCAGTAGCCACAAGACCTGCATGCCATCTGGTTTGGGAAGAGAAAGGAGGAACCAAGAAAGCAACATTGGTCAAAAATAGCCAATGGGTGTTCACTGGCAAACGACACCTGAAAGGGGGAGGCACCTTGACTTTTCAAATAGTAGGGCTGCCACTTAGGAATGTTTAAAGAGGTGGGAGCAGTCTATCCCATGTGAACTTCCAGACCTGACCTCCCAGCCTCCCTTCTTGGACAGAGCTACACGTTCATTTTTCATTCAGTCTATTCTGTTCTACCCACACCCCACCTCTTAAACATTGTCAACTCTCTGACTGTGCAAAAGACCACCTAAAACCTTGGAACATGATCTTCTTACTATATGCTTTTTGCTTTTTCCCCCTCCAGGATCTATTTTAGCTTCGACATTTTCTGTGATTAAATTGATTTGGAAGAGAAAGTTTAAGGCACTGGGGAATGGAATTAAAGAAATGCCTCCAAGTTTAATTACATTTTGCTTATTAAAAGGAAACCAAACCAAAGGCAATGAACACTGAGGAAAGAACAAATCACTGTCAAAGGTTGCATATCAGATGAGAATCAATTCATAGATGGGGTCAACATTGTCAACAAGATATACCCTTAGGTGCAGGAGGAGAGCTGATCCACAGTAGGAATGAATAGAGTGAAAGAAACCCCAAAATTGCACACTGACTTCTGGCAAGGCTTTCAGCACGTAAGATCTTCCCCTGGGATGGCAGGGATCTTTTAAAGCCAACCCAGTATATACAGTGAAGGAAACCACCAACAAAATGAAAAAGCAACCTATTGAATGGGAGAAAATATTTGCAAACCTTATAGCTGATAAGGGGTTAATACCTAAAATATATAAAGAATTCACACAATTTAATAGCACAGAAACAAATAATACAATTCAAAAAATGGACAGAGGATCTGAGGAGACTTTTTTTTTCACTTTTTAAAAAGCTTTTTTGTTTGTTTGAGTAATCTCTATACCCAATATGGAGCTCAAAATCATGACCCTAAGATTAAGAGTCACATGCTTTTCCAACTAAGCCAACTAGGCATTCTGAATAGGTGGTTTTTTTTCTTTTTCAAAGACATACAGATGGCCAACAGGCTCATGAAAAGATGCTCAACATAATTAGTCATCAGGGAAATGCAACTCTAAACTACAATGAGATTTCACTTCACACCTATTCAAATGGATATTATCAGAAAGACAAGGAATAACAAGTGTTGGAAAGGATATGGAAAAAAAAAGGAACCCTCATGCACTGTTGGTGGGAATGTGAATTGTGTAGCCACTGTGGAAAACAGTATGGAGCTTCCAAAAAAATTAAAAATAGAATTATTCTATGATCTTGCAATTCCACTCCTAAGTATTTATCCACAGAAAATGGAAACACTAATTCAAAAAGATATATGCAAACTTATATTAATCAAAGCATTATTTATAACAGCTAAAATATGGAAACAGTCTAAGTGTACATCAGTGGATAAATGGATTAAACACGATGTGGTATGTATACACAGTGGAATATTATTCAGCCATAAAAAAAGAAATCCTGTCATTTGTGACAACAATAGGTAAACCAGAGGGTGTTATGCTAAGGGAAAGAAGTCAGACTAATAAGAAAGACTAATACCACATAATCTCACTTATATGTGGAATCTACAACAAATTGAATGAACAAACAAAACCAAACAAACCTCATAGATACAGAGAACAGAACAGCGCTTGTTAAGAACAAAGGGGAGTTGGGTGGGTGAATGGAGTCAGGAAGTATAAATTTCCAATTAAAAAATAAATGAATAAATAATGGGGGATGTAATGTACATGGTGACTATAGTCAATAATACTGTAGTGCATACTTGAAAGTTGCTAAAAGAGTAAATCTTAAAAGTTCTCATCACAAGACAAAAAATTGTAACTTTGTATGATGACAGGTGGTAACTGGACTTAATTGTGGTAATTATTTCATACTGCATACAAATATGAATTATTATGTCATATACCTGACACTAATATAATATTACATGCCAATTATACCTCAATAAAATAATATAATTAATTAATTAATTCCCAGGAAAGAGTAGATGCTAAAAAATATTTGTTGTCTGACTGATGGAATGAGTGAATACAATACCATCTCAAAATTCTGAAATAAAATATGAGGTTTTGTTTCTAAAAAAAAAAAAGAACTTGGTGGATGCCCTTGTATTTACAATTATTTCTATGTCCATCTGCTTATCCATCTATCTATCTCTCTATCTATCTATCTATCTTTTAGCAGCCTCTTATGGTGGGAAGGGCAAAGACTATGATATAATACAGCTTGGTATTTAGAGTCTGACTCTCCCACTTCCTGGCTTTGGACAAGTTACTTATTATTATGAGCCATTTTTGTTTTTAACTTAAACAGTAGCAGTAACATCCATGAATTGCCACGAAGATCAAATTACAAATACAGATTGCTTTCCCATGATTTACCAACCCATAAATATTGTCTATTAGTAATATTAGTACATAAGCTGTTATATTGAATGCTTTTGTTACAATGAGTTCATTTTTCAAACTATACTGTGTTCTCATGTTCTAACTTGCATGAGGGTCCTCATGGAGAAGTGGGGAGAGAAAACATTAAGATAAAAAATATTTCAGAAAACACAAGAGAGGAGGCCCCTGCAGCTTTGGCCCATGACGCACCGTCACTGGCTCCATGACTTGATGCCTGCCTCAGATATTTGCTGTAATTAGCACTGAAAGGGTCCCTAAGGGCTTGAAAGGAGGCTCCTTCCCCCAAATCCACATTTCCTTTTTAAAAAAAATTTTTTTAACGTTCATTTATTTTTGAGACAGAGACAGAGCATGAACAGGGGAGGGGCAGAGAGAGAGGGAGACACAGAATCTGAAATGGGCACCAGGCTCTGAGCTGTCAGCACAGAGCCCGACGCGGGGCTCAAACTCACAGACCGTGAGATCATGACCTGAGCCGAAGTCGGACGCTTAACTGACTGAGCCACCCAGGCGCCCCCATATTTCCTTTGTGGAGGGCTTCCATAAGTTTAGGCCGCTGGCCAAAGGAGGAAGATCTGGTGGGGCACAGGCTTTCCTCGGGATGTAGTGAGGAGATGAAAAGTAGAGAGGAGGGGAATGTCAAAGGACTTCCTAATGAGATCTCTCCTAGTTGTGAGCCCTTTGGGCTGAGGAATTAGTGTGCAGATCATTTGCTAATGAGCATGGCCATATCCATAGAATAACCTTTAAATGCTCAAAGAATGTAAAGAATTCTAGAGTGCTTTCCTTGTCTGGTATGCTGAGAAAGAAGAGAATCCATTTCCAAATGCAAGTCCTGAAAAAAGGCAGTAGTACACAACACAAATTCTAGTAAACAATTCTGAGACACATGTCACTAATAAATGGTACATTCCAGGGGGGCATAGGGAGATAGCTTCTTCAGGATCCCTGATGGGCAGCTGTCTAATTCAGGTCTAACTGCCTCTGTCTTCAGCCCGCCCCCAGCAGTCCAATCCTGAGAAGGGGAATTCAGTAAACACCTCATGGCGCTCTCTCTTTCCACCTTCCTTTTTTCATTTCCTCCTTCTGTTGAATTACGTACACCCTAAAGGCACTAAACACATAGGAGGGATGTGATTTTCTTACTTTTAGGTATCTGCATGATAGGAAGAAGTAAAAAGTACTAAGTAGGTATCTAAATGCCTGTCCTATATTGACTAACTTCTAATTAGAATTGGATGTCTAAGCATCCTATTTCAAATTAATTTTTCCTAGACACACATGCACACACACCTACACTTTGACCTTTTCTGCTCAACCTCTTTGGGAAAAAGGAAGGCATCTTTCATGGTTCCCCAAGTACTTACAAGTTTATCAGCAAGCCATGCACATTCAATCATGCTCCCCTAATGAACTGCTGCTGTCAATTTAGTTCTCATAAAGACTCAAGTGAGGCAGTGTAGAGTGGTGATTCCTGAGCCCAGGTCTGTGATGCCCCAGGGTGTCTCCAATTATTTCCAGGTGGGGGTTGAGGGTGTCAGGAAATTCTCTGACGAAACTAATTTTAATCCACTTCAATTTGCAAAATTGCAGGCCACACAGAATTTTGATTAAGGACATTTCAGAAAATCAAGTCACAGTGGGGTATTGTAAATGGAAAAACAAACAAACAAAAAATCTTTAGTATAGAAATTCATAACCAATTATATTTTTTCTTCTTTTGTCCACATAGCAGGTGGTGGCTCCTATTGTGATTGCAATATTTGGGTAGATACTAAGGAGAAGAAAATAAGAGAATCTAATATTTACTGAGAATTTGGAATATGCATTCCATTGTATGGGAAATTCTTGCATATTACATTTCAACATCTACAACATCGTTATGAGATACAACCAATATGGACTGCTTTACAAGAAGAGAAATTGAGAGCTTAGAGATAGTAAATAATTACCCCAAGGTCCAGTCTAATAAAACATGGAGCTGCCACATGAACTTTGATCTTTCTAATTTGAAAGCTTACTTTTTCTCATTAATATGTTTTCATAAATAGGGTGTAACAACCTACAAAGAGGTTTTGGTCTGGCTAGGAAGAAAAATCGCTTGAGAATGCAAGGACAATTAAATAGACATAAGACTATATAGGGGTGTTGGATTTTTATTAAAAAATAAAATGTGCTGAGTTATTAACCCAGGCTAAGAGAAATTTAAAAAAAAGCGGAGGGGGGGTTGGTTCATGAATGAACATACTCAGGATCCTGAAGAATGAGTGCAATGGGAGAAAGAGTGAAACTGAGAAGAAAAGAAATAAAGGAAAAGGTAGGAGCATTTAGCTGTGTGTGAGAAAGGCCATCTTAGTCACAGGGAGATTTGATTGCCTAAAGTGGCCAGTTTGGGTGGGGCAGTAGTGGGAGATCTATTTGGTTAAGTAGTGTATGGCCAGACTCAAGGAGAACTAGTAAGCCTTTGTGGACAGCTGCTCTTTGCCTTATCTGTTTTGTTTTGCTATAATGGACATATTAACTACCTAAGCTGGGTTAAGTACAGGAGGAGGCCAAACAAGTGCTCTGCACTAATTAGAAGTTAATTTCCTAGGAATTAGTTCTACCCTCCCCTGGATATTTATGACTTAACAAGTTACTGAGCCTCACTTAATCCATAATGTCTTCATACCTTCAAATGAAACCATAATGCAATATTTGTATGATTGCTAAAATTGCCATTAATAGCCCTGATATCTTAATAGATTTCTAGACCTTTGAATTCAACTGTTTGACATCTCCACTTGGATTCAGATGTATCATGTCTTAAAAGAACTCTTTATTTCATCCCTTCACAAAACAAAACAATGCAAAATATAAAGCAAAATGATGATGATGATGATGATGGTGGTGGTGGTGGTGGTGATGGTGATGATGATTTTGGCTTGCACTGCTACCTTGCCACTTCATTTTGGTTTCTTCTCCCAATTTTGACTACCTCTGACCAACAAATTCTCCAAACCATAGCCAAAGTGCCCTTTTAAAAAGTATAACGCAGGGTGCCTAGGTGGCTCAGTCATTTAAGCCTCTGCCTCTTGATTTTGTCTCACAGTTTGTGGGATCAAGCCCTGTGTTGGACTTTGCACTGACAGCACAGAGTCTGCTTGGGATTCTCTCTCTCCCATCTCTCTGTACCTCTCCTGCTTGCATGTGTTCTCTCTCTCTCTCTCTCTGAAATTAAAAAAAAATAAACCTTTTTTTTTTTATTTTTTTTTCAACGTTTTTATTTATTTTTGGAACAGAGAGAGACAGAGCATGAACGGGGGAGGGGCAGAGAGAGAGGGAGACACAGAATCGGAAACAGGCTCCAGGCTCTGAGCCATCAGCCCAGAGCCTGACGCGGGGCTCGAACTCACGGACCGCAAGATCGTGACCTGGCCGAAGTCGGACGCCCAACCGACTGTGCCACCCAGGCGCCCCATCCTTTTTTTTAATGTAAGGCACAATCTTTAAAGCCTTTCATGTATTTCCATAACTCTTAGAATGAAATCTAAATCTTGTTTCCTTGACCTCAAGCCCAAAGTGCTCTTCGCTCTGCCTTTTTGCAGTTTCATTTATCAACCATTTATTTTCCCTCTGCCACACTTCCCAGAATATTCTTCCCCCGACCATTGTGTGTTTGACATTTTCTTGCCATTCAAGTATTCAATTCAAATGTCCCCTTTTTAGAGAAGACTTGACAGCACTCATTCTAAAAGGGACCCCCAGTGTTTGTCTGTTACCATCCCTTTCAGTCCTGTATTGTACTTATCATCATCTAAGATATTTCTCAGATGATTTGTATGTTTCTTTTCTCTCTGACTCCTCTAGCATAAAGCTGCATGAACTCCGCAAGACCTTTACTCCTTGTTTACAGTTTTATCTCTGTACATGGCAGTGTATGTGGTATTTAGGATGACTTAACAGGTATTCGCTGTGTTGATAAAATAGTCAACCAATATTTAGATAGATGTTTGACATGAGTCAAGTACACTTTAATGGGCAAGTGGAAATAACATGTAGGCTGATTTGAGTAGAGGGTGACTTGAATGTGGGTCTCATTTTGGTGACTGTACCAGGAAAACAGAGTGAGGGAGTCACTACCCTGGGGACAGCTGAAGTGGGACAGAAAAGGAGATGCCAAAGAGAAGGGAAATTTGAAAATGTTTGGGGATTGATTGCTCTGAAAGGTTTGAAGTATATAAACCATTTCTGCTTCCTAGCCAGAGAGCTCATGTAAAATACAGAAACTATAAAGTAATGGGATTCCTTTGGCAAGAGTATATGGAAAGTGGTTCCCCTTAGGAATGACATAGTACATTCAAGAAAACTTATCCAGTAGGCAATTCACTGACGTAACATGTTGAGAGGACCATAAAACTGATATTGGCAAATGTGGTAGATAGCATTGCTGTTATCCCTTTCCATAATTTTATGTGGGGAATGGGCTTCTGTGCCCCTTAGTTTTGAATCCAGTCATGTAACTTTTTAAGATACTGTGAAACAGGATGCAAGCAGTTTTGGAATGTGCTTGGTAAGTAAGGCTTTGCCTCCCATGTTTAGCTATTGTTCTAAAGGAGGATGAGAGACACATGGGAAAACAAAACAAAACAAAACAAAACCTAGATTCAACCTATAGTCCATAGCCTGAAGCCAAGCCCGGATGAGTCCTGTCTAGGCCAACTGAACCCAAACCAATGTGGGGTCGTGGAAGCAAAAGTAAGTAGTTTTAAGACACAACATTGAAGTGGTTTGTTAAGCCTCGTTGTGGCAATTTCTAACTGATACAGAATTGCCAGAAGAGTTAAGGAGTTGAAACTTAAAACCAATGAACTTGCTGAATGAGTGAGTATAGAAACTTAGAAGCAGATAAGTAATGACAGAGTACTGAAAGATTGCTTAACTTAAACTATTTCTTGTCTTCATTCACCAGAACATAACTGTTTCTCTCTTTCATATTATTTCAGTTCATTCACTGATTCATGTGTCTATTCTTCTATTGCTTCAAAAATACATATTGAGCAACACAGGTATTTATGTGTAAGGATTATAGCAGAAAACAAGGTAAAATGCAGATTACAACCTTGGTGTCCAGAGTTTTTAATGAATGTTTCAGCAAACTCTTCCAAAATGTGTAACCCTATCCTCAGACTGTCTACCACAGTCCTGATATATATTTCAAAATGTCAACGTGACCTCTGGGATGTCCCAAGGGTATCCTAAACTCAACATATCCAAGTACTAGTTTATTAACCTTCTCACTTTTCAACCAACCATCTACTCCTCTTCATGTCTTTCCCATCTGTAAATCTGTCATCAATTCACTAAAGTCAGGAAATCTGGAATGTTCATTTCTTCCTTCTTCTCCTCCTCCATTCCCATTGAACCTTGTCTTTCCATCAAGTTTCTCTCCTAGATGTGTCTTCTGGCACATGTCATCATCACTCTGAGGAGAGTCTCTCAATTCCATTAGAGCAATTGTTTTCTGTGTAGACATAAATGATCGAGAAAACATGGAAGGAGGCTATGCAGTTTCCAGTACAAGTATATCATTAGTTTTTCTCTGGCTAGAAAACTCATGTTCATCTGCTAAAGGACAGCAGAAATGCCATGTCTATGTTGAGAATGAGTCCAGCAAGGCATTTGAGATGGTAACTACTGAGGCCTGAGGAAAAATAGAAATACTTCCCATAGCCCCCATAGTAGTTTATCTTATCAGCCAAAAAAAGGGGGCGCATTGGGGGGAAGGAGACAATGAAAACAGAATACTTACACATAGAACCAGTTTCATTTGAAAATTTTAATGAATAATCCAGAAATTAGAGCATAAAATTTGTGGGTTTTATTTTTTTAATTCCCACCAAATATTTTTTAAAGAATCACCTGACAGACTGGTTTATTTGAAAAAAGGAAACCTCAGACCTTCATAACCTCAACTTCCCTTATTCAAATAAATGAATTTTGGCTTTGTTTGTACTTAATCTTGGCTGGAAATTTACATTACCCAATCAGGAGTTAACAAGCCCCACAGGGGAAATCAAGTGTCGCATAAAAATTCCACAGGAAATCCACCAATAAATCAGGCAGGCAAGGCTGTATATATGGAGATTTCTAGCCCTTCTAAAGTCTATTAAAAACCTTTAAATCCTGCTTTAGACAAAACATAAAGGAGGGTTGGGAGCTCTGTCATTCCTGAGAGGCCCTTCAATTTCTACATACTAATATTTAATCATTGAAAATGTCTATATATCCAAAATTAAGTCATTTAGGCTTGGTATATATAACACATTAATTTTCTATAAACTCTTACTCTGACATGAAGTGGTTTACATAAGAGGGAAATAAAATCCTCTGGAGCTGAGCATAGAACATTTCTCTTCTGCCCATCCTTTATCAAGAGAGAGTCGTGATGGTGGTTTAAAATGGCATTTGGAAAGCAGCTCTTGATGGCATCTTTCCCATCTCTCTGCCAAAATACCTATGAAGACAATATCAGAGGTGAGAAATCACATTTCTGAAAACTAGACAAGGCTGTCAATTTTATTACCAGAATTTGAGAGGACTTTCTACTCACCTCAAGGCTAAAGGCAAATAATAATAATAATAATAATAATAATAATAATAATAATAATAATAATAAATAAATAAAAGGGAAAACAGTAGGATTAGAATATTCCTGTTCCCCCAGAAAGTTAGTAGGAAGATCCCTAATTACTTCCTTCACTCTTGGGTCCTATTTCACAAGTTCACATTCTGTAATGTGTTGCATATTGGACAAGCTGTTACCCACCTCACTCTCAACATTGAATGCCAATTTGTCATCATTTGATTGTGTGTGTGTGTGTGTGTGTGTGTGTGTGTGTGTGCGCGCGCATGTGTGTGAGCATGCGTGTGTGAGTATGGCTTCCCAAATGCTGCTGCTTTGAATCTTCCTCCTCCAGAGAAATTTTCTTTTAACATCAAAGAGAGTGTGAAATGCCAAGAAGACAATTGGCAAGAAGTAAAAGGGAATGGTGGGCACTTGCTCTCCTGGAGACAGAAGCAACGTAGAAGCAAGACTGTCAGGGTCTTGGCAGTGAATAGTTCTTGACACGGTTCGTCCAGTTATAAATTTTCATCTTCTACAATTATGCAGAACATGAGAGGACGAGGTGCTGGAGACAGGAGACAATCACTTTTTATACAGCAAAGTTGGATCCTGCACTGGGGAAAGTCCTATGGACTTTGAAAGAGAGGCTGATAGTACTTCAGTGAACAATGAGGCCAAAATAAATCTGCATTCTGTTTTTGGTCAAGTACCAAAAACAAAAGCAAAGCAGACAAGTGGGGAAAAAAAAGATTCTGGGGCATCTCATGTATATGAAAGAATGAAGAAACCAGAATATTATCCGAAGACCCAGTGAGAGGAAAAAGAGGCCTCTCTCTTCATAATATGGCTTGCTGGAGCAAATAGACTCTATTTACCATGTGTATCTTTGCACTGAGGCCAGCAGTGGGCAAGACTGTGCCTCACTCGTGTGTCTTTAAACTTCTTATAACCTTACAAATGACTTAGAGCATATTAAATTATTCTATGATTTGTGGCAGAATGGAAAATGAGGCTGTCTTAATTCTCCATACTAATGGAAGTTCTCTGTACTGAGAATGAGAAGGTCAGAACAAATGTGACCTCTCTTCCATTCCTAAAATTCTTACCTTACTACACAGTTGTATAATCCCCATGCTTCCACTTTGTTTCCATTAAAAATAATACTTAATCTCTATTTTTTAAAGTTCTTGAATTGGAAACTAAACTACAGAAGCTTGACTTGGCTGTTACATAAGATAAGTCTCTTATTTTGGTCAGGTCCATTAACTTCCCTCAGTCCCCATCTTCACAGCTTTAGAAGGGAGTGTTAGGAGGTAATTGGTGGTTTGAAACTGTAGTCTATGGAGTTGAGGGACTTCTAACTTTGGATTTGGGACAGAGATGATTGGGCAGATCTCCAGTCCCCACTTTTGCTTCAAACAGGACAGTTTAGCATTCATCTGTTTTATATGATGGTCTTCTACATGAGAATGAGTCCTGTTTTAATCAGAGTTCTCTAGAAGGGCACCTGGGTTGCTCAGTCGGTTGAGCGTCAGACTTCAAGCTCAGATAATGATCTCATGGTTTGTGGGTTCGAGCCCCATGTCGGGCTCTGTGCTGACAGCTTGCTCAGAGCCTGGAGCCTGCTTCGGATTCCATGTCTCCTTCTCTCTCTGCCCCTCCCCTGCTCCCACTCTGTCTCACTCTGTCTCTAAAAAATAAGTGTAAATAACAATAATAATAATAGTAACAACAACAACAACAACCAGAGTTCTCCACAGATATAGAAACAATAGGGGATATACATATAGAAACAATAGGGGTGATGATGATAGATAGATAGATAGATAGATAGATAGATAGATAGATAGATATGAAGAGATTCATTATAAGGAACTGGATCACATCATTATGGAGGCCAAGAAGTCCCAATATTTGTCTGTACATGAACCAGAGACCCAAAAAAGCCTGTAGTATAAATCAGGCTAAGTATGAAGGCCTGGGAAGCAGGAGCACCAAGAGCAGGCATGATGGATGTTCTGGCTCAAGCACTCAGGCAGGAAAGGGTGAATTCTTCCTTCCTCCAACCTGTTGCTCTGTGAAGCCCATCAAGGGATTGGATGATGCCCACTCACATTAGGGAGGGAAAGTTTGTTTCCTGAATCCATTAATTCAATTTTGTCCTAATTTTTTCTAGGACAAAATGGTCCAATCACTTAATATTTTTAATTGCAAGATAGATTGATTTTTGGTGATTTCTCCATATTCACAATTTTTAAAAATGGGAATAGTGTGCTCCAACATATTTAACCTGTTAGTGTCAAAGATGTAGTCCAGAACAAATTTCTAATTTTAGAGCCTTGGTGATGATAAAATAAAGTCTTCTTCCTTTTTCCTAATTTTAAATGTACTAAAATGAGTGTGCTGAAAATGCAGGACACTGATAATGATAAAATAATAATGATATTTTTTTTTCTTTTTCTTAATTTGTTTCTGATGCTAGTTATGCAGGAAACTTACCTTGCCATAGACTTTATAGAATATAATGTGGAAAATCCAATTCTATATCTCTGACTTACACAAAACTGAAATAAGACAATTGATGGGAAAAATCAGCTGTTGGAAAATTTTGTCATCAAGGCTTTTTTTTCGAGCCATTGGAATTCAAGGACTTTAGGCCTTTCTATTTTTATCATAAATTTTACTTTAATGTCTGGATATAGCTGATTACGAAGTGTAGAATGTAGTTCAAAAGAAATACAGCAGCAGGAAGGGTCTATTGAAAGATCTCCTTGAGATGTATTAGCTAACGCTCTATCTAGACCACTCATAAATTTTTAGAAGAAAATTGATTTTGTTTTCTCTTCGCTGCAGCAGTAAATAATTTTACAGCTTGGAAACAATTTCTATGCAAACTCTTCAGTTTATATTTTAAAAGAATAGAATTTGTTTTTGCAGAGGTATGATATCACTCACATAACTGTAATACTGTATCTTCAATTAAAATAAAAGCCTCTCTAAACCATTTTGGATGATACACACATTAGGATAGAATTTTATTCTGAAATGTATAATATAACTAATAGCAAGCAAAATAAGAGAATATAGACAGTTTTCTGTGACCAAATTGCATCCGTCCATCCATCCATCCATCCATCCATCCATCCTTCCATCCCTCATCCATCCATCCATACCCATTCTTTCATTCAATCAACATATCTTGTTATCACATCTACTCTTTGTCCAGCCCTGTGCTGACTGCTGAATGCATAAACATTAATTCTACATGATTCTTCAAGGAGCTCATAAAATCATAAATGAGTGGGCACAAATATTGACACCCACATTATAATACGTGATAAATAAGTGATGCCTCGTAATATACGTTTTTGAAGTACAGATAACTAGAGAAGTCTAAGCTGGCAAGCAGACTGACTTGAGTGGCTAAAATGAGAAGCAAAATAGTACTGAATATAAGGAGGTGGGCTCTGGGTTAAGACAGATCTACATTATAAAATCCAAATTTTGGCTACTCGCCACTTGTATAACTTTGAACAGATTTCTAACATCTCACAACTTTAGACATGTCTGGTGTGAAAATAGGGAGAATGTTCCACTCGAAAATATCGTGCGTATAAAGAGACATAGGAATAATTATGAATACTTCCAGGCATCCAGGAAATGTCTGAAAGTCATTATTCATTCTCCCTTCCTCTTCTTTATAAATTTACCAGCTGAGGAGGAGGTGTCAGTGAATGTAAATGCATCAAGATGCCAATGAAAGGATGTGGAGGGATCACGGATCAGCTGAATGTTCCCTGCAGTGGACAAGTCAACAGACTTTCTAGGAGTCAACTCCTTTCTAGGAGTCAACAGACAATGGAGAAAATGGGGTGCAGATCAGAGAAAAGAGGGCTGAATTTTGAGGGACCTTGTGGGCTATGCTGAGTTTTTATATTATGTTTGTTAATATACTTTGGTAAAGTGTATTTATTTATTTTGAAAGAGAGAGAGAGCAGGGGAGGGATAGAGAGAGAAGGAGAGAGAGAGAATCTCAGGCAGGCTCCATGCTGTCAGCACTGAGCCAGACATGGAGCTCAATCCCAGGAACCATGAGATCATGACCTAAGTCAAAACCAAGAGTTGGACACTTAACAGACTGAGCCACCCAGGTGTCCCAGTCTACTTAAATTTAGTAATAACATGACATAAATATAATGAAAAGATTTAAAATTACATTTATATTCCAAATATTTTCTAAAAAGCAATAATAAAAATTGGGGCACCTAGGTGGCTCCGTCAATTAAGCTTCAGACTTCAGCCCAGGTCATGATCTCATGACTCTGAGTTTGAGCCCTGCGTCAAGCTCTGCACTGACAGCTCCGAGCCTGGAGCCTGCTTCAGATTCTATGCCTCCCTCTCTCTGCCCCTCCCCTACTCACTCTCTGTCTCTCTCTCTGTCTCTCTCTCTCTCAAAAATAAACATTAATTTTTTTTTTTTTAAAAAGGAGCAATGCTAAAAATCAGTATGATTTTCTATGTCAGTATATATATCAAAGCAATTCCAACTAGATGAAATTATTAAATGTAAAATTCACAAAAATATTTTTAAAATAAGGAGTAAATATAGGTAGCTAATTAATCATGGAGGGGAAGGACTACTAAGCAGTAAAGCAAGTTGAGAAAGGATACAGTGATTTGAATCCAAACACTGAAAATGTTTCAAATACTGAGGATAAAAACTAACTCAAAGACAAACTGAGTTGAAAAATCACAGATCTACATGTATCATTACATCACTAAAGAACTGTTTGATTAGCCTTTTAGACTATGCACATATTCAACAAGCATTGTGTCCTTCAAATTCATACTAAATGTAAAAAGGAAAATCACTAATGCTATTTTTTTAATCCAAGATTATGAAGTGCCATGGGAACAGATGTTTGGTTTTTAGACTGAATGATGGAAATATTTTCATGGGGAAAAAAAAGCACAGAAATAAGTAATCAATGAATTTATTTGATAATATTTGGTAGGTAGAATGTGATGTTACATATTTATCAAAATATATTGCCACTATTTCAGGGTTATAATGAAAATCAGATTTTCTACATACTGTTTTCCTTGGTTAATTTTGAACCCTATTATTGGCACTGATCCTAAAAATAAGAGATGTACTAGAATTAATGATTCAGAATCAACCACCATTTACTGAGCATTGACTGTACCAAAACTGTACTGGTTGCTTTGACCTGTATTTTATTATTTAATCCTGGGGCGCCTGGGTGGCTCAGTCGGTTGAGCGTCTGACTTCGGCTCAGGTCACGATCTCACGGTTCGTGAGTTCGAGCCCCGCGTCGGGCTCTGGGCTGATGGCTCAGAGCCTGGAGCCTGCTTCTGATTCTGTGTCTCCCTCTCTCTCTGCCCCTCCCCCGTTCATGCTCTGTCTCTCTCTCTGTCCCAAAAATAAATAAACGTTAAAAAAAAAAATTAAAAAAAAAAGGCTTGCTTTAATCCTTACAGAAGGCTACACACAGGTATTTCCATTACAATAAAAATGAATAAACTGAAAAGTATAGAGAGTGAGAGAATTAAATACTTGGTGTCGCTAAGAGGAATTACTTACCCAAAGTAAGTAATTTGGATTCTTAACCAAATTCTCAAATCTAACATCTACTGACATCCCACATGATTGCTTTGGGAAGATTGAATTTGTGACAAAAATTATATAACAAAGTAGGAGATAGATAGAACCAAAGAACCCTTCTTTTAAAAGAGAACAGTGGTGCTGACTGTACTTCTTCATAATTAGGCAGTGCCTTTACTTTCTGTCCCATAACAGGTGACTCCATCTCTATGACAGTCTGTATCTTACCTGTATGATTTAACCAGATTAATTATACCAGGGGTTGACAATCTCAATCTTTGTTGCACATGAGAATAGTCTAGAGGGCATTCATGTAAAAATAATGGAGTCTAGGGACACTTGTGTGTGGCTCAGTCGGTTAAATATCCGACTTCGTCTCAGGTCATGATCTCACGGTTTGTGGGTTTAGTTCCAGCCCTTCCAAAGACTCTGCTCTGATAGTGCAGAGCCTGCTTCAAATCCTCTCTCTCCCTCGCTCTCTGCTTCTCTCTCTCTCTCTCTCCCCCCCCCTCTCAAATAAGCATTAAAAAATAATAATGGAGTCTAAATCTGTCTCTATCTCAGAGATTCAGACTTTCATACTGTGGGATGGGGGCTCAGACATTGGCATTATCTTTTCCAAGTCTCTCCAGGTGATTGTAATGTGCAAAGTTGAGAACCATTACTCTAGATCCTTGGATATTTCAACAGCAGTAATTGGGTTTTGTGAGCTATTTTCTATGTTAAAAAACAAACAAAAACTACTCCTCACTTGACTGTGCAGTTTAAATACATTTGCAGGTTACTTCCTTTCTTTTTTTTTTTTAATTTGTTGAAACTATATGAAGTTACTGGTGGTTAGCTCATGTTGGCAAGGCACTTTGATTGAAAGGTATGTCTCAGATTAATAACCATAAGAAAACAAATGAGCTGTTAATAAAAGCAGTTTGTTTGGTAAGCAAACTCAGATCATGATGTTGATAGAAAAATGCTAAAAACTGTATTTTGTTAATGAAAAACTTGGAAACCACCTCATACAACATTGTAATGTGTATCCCAGTTACTAGATCCAAGCAGTCTAGGGATTATTCTCAGTTATAGAATTTTGCAGAAAATATTAAACAAACAAAACAAATCCATGGAGAGATTTTGTGAATTTTTAATTATGATTTAACCAACTGAAGAATTCCGAGAAACTACAGGGCAGGTTTCCTGAAACCCCTCTGCATTACTCTTCTTCCCCTGATCCTGGATATTGGTAGGTTGTGTTGTTGTTGTTGTTGTTGTTATACCATCTTCAAATACCTTGGAAAATTTTGAGTTAAAGAAAGATAAATGTTTCTTGGCTCTAGGACTTGTCAGAAACTTTAAGATGATAATACATGTTATGACTCTCCAAGAAAAATAAAATGTTTCCCAAATATATGACACTATGGTACTTTTTTCCTCCCGCATTATAGGACAAATAACTATAGTTCCCTATATTCTGTAAGCAACAGTGATGTCCACAAACCCCATGAAATATGGATTTGAAATATCTTATGACCTGAATCCAGCTTAAATGTGACTTTTTAGATTTCACAACAGAAGTTAGTGTTCAATAACTGCAAATGATAGGTTCTGTTATAGCAGATGATGCTAACATAACTATTCAAAGTCTTGCAGCAGGTTAATTCAGGACATTAAGGCCTTCAAACTTAAGAGGTAGAATCAGATAATTGACAGAGGTGTGATAGAAGGAAAGAAGGAAGGAAGGGAGAGAAAAAGGAAGCAAGGGAGGAAGGAAGGAAGGAAAGAAGGAAGGAAGGAAGGAAGGAAGGAAGGAAGGAAGGAAGGAAGGAA
>NW_024412421.1:16789838-16832925 GCF_014898765.1 Herpailurus yagouaroundi
GAAGGAAGGAAGGAAGGAAGGAAGGAAGGAAGGAAGGAAGGAAGGAAGGAAGGAATCGAATCATCTTTCACCCACTCCCTAAATAAGACACAGACATTGAAAAGAGTTTTCCATGGTTGCAATTTGGTTTTTTTGAACACTTTCATTAATCAGGATGTGATAGATTATCTCCAAAGAAGGTTGCACATAGTACAGAGGCTACAGTAACTTATGGCTCCTCCCATTAAATGATTGAGTATATTTACTGAGGCTGTAAAGAACTAATAGAATGTGGCAGAAGAAGCACCGTTCCAGACCTGGAACTAGCCCATAAGATATATGAACAGTGCCAACTTTTGTTTCACATAAAACAGTATTGGATCCAGATACTGAATAATGAGACACCAGGAAGATAGCCACATTGAGAAGAACTTAAGGTCTCCAGCCAAGAGCCACAGCCAAGGGCCTAGACATAGGAAAGAGACTGTGCAGAATGTTCCAGCCCCACAAGCTCCCAGCTAAATGAACCATACAAGGAACCTGAGCCAATGAAGAAGAACCACTCTCCCCAACCTCAGCATCATGAGCAATAATCAGTAACTGTTTTAAGCCACTACGTTTTGGAGTTGTTTTGTAGCAATAGGTAAAACACATAGAATCTCACACAACAGGGAAGAATCCACGGGCAAGCCTGAATTTGTACTTTTCTACTGCTTTTGAGTTTACACCACACATAGACACTGGAAAAGTGGATGGCATCAGGGTTAAATGTTGGACAATCATGACAGGAGATGCCTCCTGCTCCTGAGCTGATACATACGGCATCTGGTACATGCTTGCTTTTCTGCCATGGTTAAACAATGTCAAGTCTAAATCATAGCTCTTCCTCAGTGCCCATTCACCAGAATGGAGAGCTCTTGCTTCTGCAAGCTCTACCCTTGTTTCCTTGCTCTCTTGCCTCTCCCCAGCCAGTCTCCTGTGCCTCCTATGAGACATTCCTGATACTTTCCTGTGAGCTATTTGCCAACAAAGAACCCAAAGTGAGAACTGTCCACCCTGTGGAAGACTTAGACACATTTTGTCATTGTTATTCTTGATTTTATGTTAGTCTAAATTGCTGATCTGTTTTAGGCAAGATAGAAATCCAGGCTGGCAGTGGATTTTGAAAAGTAATTTGTTCAATAGCAGTCTTAGAAGGGGTGGGGGGTATGCACAAATTATGAATGTAGAAAAATAGTTTCTACAAAACTCTATTTATGAACTTTTAAAAATAGTCTTCATTCTCTCTCTAGTCCTCACTAGGATGGGCACTCAGCCAGTATTTGAAAAAATTCTCATTTTTTTAGAGTAGACTTGTACTTTCCTTTTCATTCTAACCCAACTGATGAAATCAACAAATCTTCAGTCTAAGCTAGTGGTCTGTTACCTCTTTATCTTCTTCTCATTTGCCCTTTAACATATATCTTAGAGGGTTATAAACATAAATTTAGTTGGGGTAGGGAATTATAAACACTAAGAGCTGGAAGGAACCATAGAAGTTACCTGTGTCACACCAAAACTGTGACCGAAATGACACAAGGTGAACCGTGCTCCACTCTAGAAAATGTTAAATGAAATGTAAAATCGACTAAACCTCAGTCTCCCTGTGCCCCTCTTCCATCCCTAACTGGGTCCCAGATGCCTATGTAAATAATCCCAATTAGAAATGCATTCATCACATAAAAACTCACCAAATGAATGCCTACAGGAAATAACACTCCAATAAATCTTGCAAAATGTCTGCTATTCACCATCTTCGAAGTTATGAGCATATGGAAATGAACATAATGTTTGCAATTAAAAGACTTACTTCACTTCAGGTACAGTAAAAACATGCCTGAACCTTTCAAACGTATTCCAAGACTATGAATAAGAGTCCATAAAAATTGGAGTATTCTTTATTATACAGAGATTTATCATTTATTTCTTAAAAATTGTATTCTTTCAATGACTTGCTTCCCCTGTCAATATGTTTGGGGGCATACATTACAGAGATGAAATCTGAAATTCTTCCATGTATTTCAAAAAGAGCTAGGTAATAATATTTTGTTGATGATCATGAAAACGACTTTGCAGTAGCTATTATGAACTGTTAAACTTGGAATATTAATGCCTCCCACTCATGATTATTTTAATGAGGTAATCCATAAATCCTCCATCAAACTATAATTCCCTTTATAGTACTTATTTATAAGGGTGTGTTTCTACAAAAATATTTTTGGAAATTAAATCATTTTCTTCTCCATTGCTTCCAAATAGAGATTTCTCTCTTTTAAAAGTTGGCAAGACTAAGTCAGAAAATTTAACCACTAGAGGTCTGTTTGCATACCTGCGTTTCTTCTACAACAAGGATTCACAAATGTTTCTTTAAAGAGACACTAGTGAGGGACGCCTGGGTGGCGCAGTCGGTTAAGCATCCGACTTCAGCCAGGTCATGATCTCACGGTCTGTGAGTTCGAGCCCCGCGTCAGGCTCTGGGCTGATGGCTCAGAGCCTGGAGCCTGTTTCCGATTCTGTGTCTCCCTCTCTCTCTGCCCCTCCCCCGTTCATGCTCTGTCTCTCTCTGTCCCAAAAATAAATAAATGTTGAAAAAAAATTAAAAAAAAAATAATAAAAAAAATAAAATAAAATAAAGAGACACTAGTGGGGCCCCTGGGTTGGGTTCAAGCCCCACGTTGGGCTCTTTGCTGACAGCTCAGAGCCTGGAGCCTCCTTTGGATTCTGTGTCTCCCTCTCTCTCTGCTCCTGCCTCCCTCCCTCTCTCTCTCTCTCTCTCTCTCTCTTAAAAATAAAGATTAAAAACAAATTTTTTTAAAGAGACAGATAGTAGGTGTTATAGGTTGTTTGGACCTTTATAAAGTCTCTGTTGTAACTACTCAGCTCTGCTTTGTAAAGTTAAAGCATAGACAAGACAATGTGTAAATAAGTGGATGGGGTGAATCCTCATAAAACTGGCAGCTGGCTGACCTTTGCATGGAACCCTTACTTTACTGACTCCTCTTCTACAACTTTCCATTCAAATGCTTTTCCAAGATTGCTCTGGATCCTCTAGTGACTGGGATCTCACTATACCCTTTAAAGTTTTTTTTTTCTTTAATTTGAGGATGAATCTGATTTTTACAAAGTAATCTTAATTTGTTGAAATAAATATATTTTCAAACTTTTAGAATTACTGAAAAATTTAAAAGATCTTATTTTCACAGGATGCTTCTTTATATATCTTAATTCTACCCTCCTGTCCTGCTATTTATTTTCTTCTCTGACCTCCACTTCCTCAATTTTTCCATAAGAGGATATTTTTAGTTCTTTCTCCATTCTTGCCAGTTCCTTCTGAACACCATCCGTCCATTGGTCAAAGTTCATTTAGGGTGGTACCCAGGATGAAAACCAACACTCAGGGGGTGGGATAGCCACTGTCGCAGAGTAGAAACCTCTTCTCCCTCACTTCAGACATCATTTTTCCCTTAGCACCATTCACAAAGCTAGTGTCTGATCACTTATGAGCCAACTCTCAATTATACTTTTAGGGAATAAATTAAAAAGAAAGATTTGGCAGGTTAGAACAGAAATACTATGTAAAATGGATATCACAACAGAAAGACATGGTTTTTTTGCACTGCACTCTTAGTAAAGAGGATTAAATTAAATCCTCGTGCATTGAGACGAAAGGAGCAGATCCCGGAATCTCAGGAGGGGGAGGAGAGAAAGGAGCTGAGACAAGAAGGAGGTAATGGACCTTTGTCCATACACTGGCATGATGTTTTCATGGAAAAGCTGAGGCCATACGTTGTGTATTAGGGTTCTAGCATTTGTATTGCTCATGAAAATGATGGAGAAATAGCTTAGATACCCATAGGATCTGTCCTCCAGCTACACTTGGCTATGGAGATTAAATCAAGGTCACTCTAAGATTGTTTATTTTTGTGAGCTGTAGCACTGGGGTTATAGTCATCCATTTCTAGGCTAAGTCAGGGCTATGAGGTTAGAGTAAACAAATACCTGATTTTTTTTTTCCTGTAAGTGTGTGCTTTCCTCATCCTGACACGGGCCCTCCTGCTCTCACTGAGCACTTCACTCTCAAATGTAGATGCCCAGCACACGGCCATTGCGAGTGGATTTGAAACCTTGTGACTTGCCCACCGGAATCCTGAGAATGAAAGTCCAGGGTTAACTGAGGTCTTGGCACAACATGAAGAAGAGGGCAATGAACAAAACAGAGGCTAACTATAGACTCTCTCGCATCCTTCACATCAGCTCTGCAAGGTCAGAGGTTGTACAAAAGGATTGCACAACATAACCTGTGAGCACTCTGTCTACTTTCTGACAGCTTCAGTGCATTTTAGACCATTGTGCTCACTTGACTTACAACAGTAGTACTTAACCTCATGGAAGCCATCTCCACACCCCTATCTTTTATTCTTAAATACATGCTTATACCTCATTAAAAACCACTTGAGGGGTTAGTTGTTAAAATTTTAGCTATTTAATTAGTAAGCAATGTAAGATTTGTTATTATTTTTAATTTTTATTTGCAAAAGAATCCTAAGAGTACGTGAAACCTTGTCAAACTTACTGTCCCTTCTAAATGTTTTAATTAATTAATTTTGTTTTGCTAGGTCAGTCACACTCTATTGTCTATGACTTAGGAAAAATTAAGGAACCTTGTAGAAATTGACATGTGCACATCATCACTCACATTTAGGTGGTTGCAGGTCTTTGCTTGGATGTGCACAGTGATGATAATTCTGTCTGGCACCCAGGTCTACAGCACTGTCTTTGTGAGTTGTGGGAAATGATACTCAAGCACATAAGATTCTCAGACTTCAGTATCATTCCCTTTATTCATCCTTCCTATCACAAAATATTGTTGCGCTCCTATTATTACTTGCCAGGCACTGTCCCAGATGCTTTCACTTGGGACACAACCCTGTAAACGCTTACACCTAATGTGCTGCTTCTGACACATCCATCCTGGAAAAGGGTCCAGTGTTCACTTTTCTTTTTCTCACTAATACCCCCAGTGTGAAAAGATCCATGGAAAGAAGATTTTGAATGTTGCAAATGCACAGTTACCTTCCATGTGGAAGACATTCCTTCATTTTACAGAGCAACTCTTTCTAAACAAACAAACATACAAACAAAAGTACCAAAATAATTATGTTTATCAAAGTCCTTTGAGCCACATAGAGTTTCCTAATAAAAGGATGCAATGTCACTCTAGCCATTGTTTTGTGTACCATGGTTTTGACTAATGTGTATTTAGTGCATTTAAGTATTTGAGGGGCGCCTGGGTGGCGCAGTCGGTTAAGCGTCCGACTTCAGCCAGGTCACGATCTCGCGGTCCGGGAGTTCGAGCCCCGCGTCAGGCTCTGGGCTGATGGCTCAGAGCCTGGAGCCTGTTTCCGATTCTGTGTCTCCCTCTCTCTCTGCCCCTCCCCCGCTCATGCTCTGTCTCTCTCTGTCCCAAAAATAAATAAACGTTGAAAAAAAAAAAGTATTTGAATGTACCTGCTATATACAATTACTTCTAAGTCAGCTAAACTATCATTTCAGTTGTAAAGAAACACATCTTCATTTTGCACGTTTGAAAAAATATATAAAAGTAATTTTCTAGCTACAAGAAAGTCACCTCACTTTTTCAAGAAAAGAAAAGCAGTGCTCTCTATCATTTATTAGCAAAAGAAATAGAATCAATGATAATTGAGAGCACATCTTCCCTTGAAGTTGACTATGTTCACTGCGGTAAGCAAACCATCCTTTGATTGTGATGAATGGGGTTTGCAGCCTTTTCATGATTATGCAACATAAAATCTGTAATGAAGCTGTGAGGTACTCCTTTCTTAGGGAACAATTCTGGAATTTCCCCAAGCTTAGCAGGGCATCACTGGTGTAGATCAATCTACATGTGGCGACGTGTTTTTATGCTGCTAACAGAACTCTCTGATAAGCTTGAACACATCTATGTATTTTCCTTTTAAATGCAGTGGTTCATAACATAAGCCTTGGTCTGTGATTACTTTCTCTTTTATGGACTCCACAAACACTGACAGCTGAATGCACTTATCAGCTGCTGTTGACTCATCAGGTTGAATACCCTCTTTCAGGAGACAAATCTTGGTTTCTTCTATAACCTGTTCCAGGAGATCCTGGCTCTTTTTATTAAATCTAAAATAAGTCATTCCACTTGACAATGGAACAATGAGAATTTCTTTTGTTTGTTTGCAGTGCATAAGTTACATCATTTTGCCATTTACCAGTGTAATTTTTCAACTATAGTAAAATCCTCCCTCATACCACTTCTCTCTCTCTCTCTCTCTCTCTCTCTCTCTCTCCACAGACACATTAATATGATTTATTATATATTACTTATATAATATATTTTATATTATTAAATATGCATTATAAAATAGAAATATATATCATAAAATGTAAATTATATTTAATTATTTAATATATTACATAATATATATTTGTGTATTTACTAATACTACTAGTATACATATATAATATGTAACTAATGTGGCATATATATGTATATGTGTGTGTGTGTATATATATATATATGTATATATATATATATAAACTCAATAGTAATGCAGATTCTTACGTTTGGATGAAACAAACCCAACTCAAATTGGAATAAACAAAAAAGGGGCTTTATTGACTCATTGTAATTAATAAATCCAAATGTGAGTATGATTTCAGACTTGGCAGGATTTAGGGGCTCATTCCATGCATCTGGAATGAGGCTTTTCTTTACCATTCTACTCTCTCTGTTCACTTGTGTGCTGTTTTCACCCTAAGATTTACATATTGTCTACCTGCCCATCCTCAGAAGCTGAAGACATAATCTGATCTTCAGGTTAAATAGAAAATTATGTCTTCCTTTGAAATTAAAACAAAAAAATAAAATGTTGTTAGTAGTGTTAACTCAGAGTAGCCCAGTCCAGGCTATCTCTCACTATCCCTGAATCAAGCTTTAAGGACTGAGATGTGTGAGATGTGTGTTGGCCAAACCTGGTTACCTACTCAAGTCCTGGCACTAAAAACAGTCAGCCTTACCATGCCCAGAAAGACGAAAGATAATGTCTTCTGAATCTGAGTGTTCTTTCTGGAAGAAGGGTTGAGTACTGAGGAGGTAGAAACAATAAATACTCTTTATGGTATTAACCATATGCTTCCCAAAGATTTCCCTAGTGACCATGTCCCAAGTGTCCTTAGATTTCTGCTGCCATCATATCGTTATTTAATAGATTTCAGTGTGTCAAGGTCACATGCAACTTTATATCCACATCACATTTCAGTTCAGGCAGCACCTAAAGTTTGAGATTGACATTTAAAAATAACATGTTGCACAGTATACATTATAGACGCTGAGTTCTGTCCATTTTATGTCATCTAAGTATATCCACTACACAAACATAATCTTCACATTTATATTTCTTCAACATGACAAAAACCAGCAGAAATGGCATGCGGTTTTGTTGTGGTAGTGCTCTTTTTCCAACAGATAATTTGCCCAGTTAAATCATCATATTGGTGCACATCAAAAAACTACATATCACAGAACTATGGAAGATCAGATTTAACTCTGACTATAAAAATTTAACTTGGGCAACTTCCCTCTACCTACTTCACTATTGGTCCCTCACTAGAGTTGCCAGGGTACTAAAAATGTCAGCACAAATTTATCTTAACTTTAGATCTTTAATTATTTGACTTTTAACCAAATCACCTCTATCTCCCATTTTAAGAAACAAGAGCTCTCACTGTTAGTTACCAGGCATTATTCCACAATCTGAAATGCAAGTATATTCATGAGCCACATTTGTATAAACAGGAAGCCACTGACTGAGAAGTAGAGTATACAACAGCTTCCATTAGAATTAGCCAGCATCTACTGTGATGATGTTGCTGCAAAGTTATCAGAAAGGCCAAAATGTCACTTTCTGCTTATGACTTTCATACTTCTCTCCCCCATTTCGTCTCTACCAAAACCAGGTATTTCTTACCTATTTGCACATCAATTTCAGCTGGGCACTTACACATCCAAAACATGCATCCCACTTCACTTTTTCATGGAATTAAAGAATCACTACATTGAAAGGGACCTTTTAACTTACCAGGCTCTGTGCTTAAATTACCTCTATAATATTCCCAACAAGCAAATCATTTCTAAGTCCCTGCATAAAAGGAGCTGTATTTGGAGTGGTCTAAACCATCACTTTTGGGAGCTAATACCTAGGGTTTCCAATCCCAGGTCCCTCAGAGGAGTGGGTAAACCTGGTAATTTACTTACTCTTCTAAGATCCAATTTCATCTTATGGAAATAAGTGTACCTCCTCCCTGGGGTTCTAGCAATAAATTTTTGAGATAATGTCTACATAACAAGTTTAATACAAGGCAAGGTATAAGCTCGAAGATGATAATAACTATATACATAGATCTATCTGTTTGTCTGTATTGATAAGTCTATATTCAATATTCATTTCAGTTTTATTTAAATATATAAATAATGTTCAAAAAAGAAAATTGGATAATATGGAAATAATGAACAAAAAAAATGCATAGAATTTCTGAGAGCCAAAGTGTGTAAATTTGGTGCTTTTCCCTCTAAGCTTTTCTCGTCTGAATATCTTTCTTTTACATAGTTGAGATCATAGTATGCATATACTTTGGAAACACATTTTTAATATTGTAACACACTATTCTCCATGTTATTAAAATGTTACACAAGTACCATTTTTAATGGTTGATTAACTTTCCATCTTGTTGTCTTTCCACAATTTACTTAACTTCTTGAACATTGAGGGCAAACATATTTTTCAAGCTGTATTTGCATAAAAATGAGAACTATCGATATTGACAGAAAGTTTGTCAAAAGGAAATAGGGTAATATATGCCCAACATGACCAAGAGAAAAGGAATGTAGATACCTTGTGGGTACCTTTGTAAGATACCAAAGATAGTTTCTCTTCTTCTACTTATTCATTACACTGATACTAATTATTAGCGCTATTACCAATAATAAAACTTATTGAGTGCCTACCCTGTACCAGAAATGTTACATTATTTAATTCTGTCACTTCAAAAGGCTCATGAGGTAGCTTTTAATATCTGGTTTTGCAGAGAGGAAATGAAACTAAGAGACATAATAAGCATTTTGCAAAGTTCATGTGGCTAGTGGCTGAGTCAGCATTTTAATCTAAATCTGATTGCCAGTAATGTCCTTGTTTTTCTTGTTTTGTTTTGTTTTGTTTTTCACAAGAATAGGTGGCCAACCTAGTCTTGGTCCGTCTGAGATTCTCACATTAGCGTCAGGTAGGATCCCATGGCAGTTATAACCAAGCTTAGATTCTTTGTCAGATTCTAAGAGAACACAATGCAGATGCTAGCAGAGGTAAACCTTCCTTCCACAAGGAAATGCTGTTCCAGGAAGTGAAAAAAAGATAGCCCTAGATGTTATTCTGGTTGCTTCTTTAATGTCCTAAATTCCATGCAATATTTAGCTCAGGCCAGTTATAGCACCCCTACTCTTTTGCCCATTATTAATTTAGGAATAGGTCTGTCACCCAGTTGTGGCAAATAAGTTTTCAGGAAACTTCTGCTAGGAAGGGGTGTAAGGAAGGGTGGAATTTATGTGTTTCTTGAGGCCAAAGGAAGAAAAACAGTGAATATTGATCCTTCATCTTACTTTTAACCATTTTCTCTGGATATTGACACCCGGAACTGCCCCAATCTCTTTTTTAATAGACTAAGGACAAAGCATAAAGGATTTGAGTATGGAGAAAACTTGAGTTATTAATGATTTGCCATATTAACCTTTCTCTGGACTTGCCATTAGGGAGGATGAGTGTCCCCATTGTTTAATTCTGTTTTAAGTTAAGTCATTTGTTATTTGCAACTGAAAGCATTCTGACTTCAAAAGGATCTATAGGAACCTAAAACCCTCAACTCAATCCACCTATCAATGTTACACTTATTAAGTATATAATGATTGTTACCACACTTCTAAACCTATCATCTAAAAAGAAACTCATAACTCACCTCCGATGGTTTTAGGGCATATATCATTATTCCATTTAAATAATGGGAAATCTGAAACTTAAATACGTAACTTGAGAAAAAGTAGCTTAAATTAAGTGTTGATGTAAGGATTTGAATGAAGATTTTATGGCACCAGGCCCCACACTCTTCATGGTGTATATAAGCTCACCTTTGGATGCTGCTTTATAGCAGTCTCGACATTTTTGTGGTCATAATGCTACTTGATATTTGACATAATCCTACCATTTGAAAATACAGTTTTATGTATTCACTCTTGAATACACTATGGTCCAAGAGGCCATGCAAGCTTTACAAGGTCATGTGAGAAAGTAAGAGACAGAGACAAGATCCACCCTTGTTGGTAAAAAAGAACCACCCTTATTTTAGTCTTTCTCACCATAAAGTTAAGGCCCTGTGGCTAGTTCTGGGTGATGGGGGGAGTGCGGGGAGCAGAATTGGCTTGTATTATTCTTAGCCCAAGGTAGTTAGGAAGGGAGGTAAATCTTCTGTGCTCTCTTATCTTTTTGTCTTATTTTCATGGAAGCAGAGGGCACCAAGATGTCCAACTCACCAGAGGAAAGCAGCCAAGATCCAGCTGGGGTCCCTAGGCAATGGGGATGATAATCTCAAACTTAGAACCTCCATAGGACTTGACATGAGCAGGAACTCGAGTATGATGGATTAAGACACTGAACTTTTGGGAATGTGTGTTATTGCAGCACACCTATGCTCTTCTAACTAACTCAGCTGCTATAAAGTTGTCAATGGCTAGTTGGGTTACCCACTACCTAAGAAGAGGTCTGGTATTAACTTTGAGTAGCCAATAGACCATTTCAGCCCATTACACCTTTCTAGCTTTTCAGCTTCTGCTTTAAAGTCCTTGGATACAAAGTGCTGGTGCTTTTTAAAGCTCCTTTTTCTCTTTGTTTTACATGGGTGAATAGTAGCTTTATTTATTATGCAGTTGATGGTGGTTATGGAGAATTTTTCTTCACTATGCTTGAGATTTATAGAGCTGGGCTGCCCTTTTATTAGGCAATATATTCAGTTTGGCGTTCTTAGGTGCCTAGAGAATTTGGCATAGATATAGTTTTATCATAAAAAAATCCTCATAATGATTATTATTAGCATACCCTGTTGTTTATCAAGCCTCGGTCTAAAAAAAAATGCACATGAGGCTCTGAGAGGCTAAGTCTTTTGGTCTTTGAGTAGAAAAAAGAATGGCATAAATATTTCTGAGGCTTGGTGAATATACTGGCCAAGAAATGCATGATGTACTAAAATTACAAATAGGGCATTGCTGCTGGCATCCTTGAATCGAAGGTTTCCCCACTGTGCAATGGATTTCACAAACCTGAAGTTCCCCCTTTATACCTCCAGGCACAGCTACCATTTATTGAAATCTGAAACCATCAAATCCTTGTGACTACTCCTGGGGAAAGGAAAAAAAAGCTCAATCTCTCACCCCTAACATTGTAAAGCCCGAAAAAACATTGACAATTACCCAACTGAAACCCTTTAAATTATAGGTGAGAAAAGACAGAGAATGACAAATAATTTTCAATAGGTCACAAAGCATTCAGGATCACAAAGCAATTGTACATCTTCTTCCAGACCCCAGAAGAAGGGACAACTGGGCCATACTGTGTGTCCTAGAATGTGCTTCTTCAGCAACAGTTATCCTTATCTGCATCTAGGATGTAACAAAAGAAATATGTATATAAACCTTTGTGATGGATGTAATCTACTGCCACCACCATGTGTTGAACACCTACTAGGTACCAGAAACTAAGTTACCATCTGTAATTCTCGCAACAGTCTCATGAAGAAGGTATCATCATCTCAAAAAGCTTCAGAAAACTTAAGTGATTTATCACTCCAGGGTGATAAAGTAAGTGACTAAGTGATAAAGACAGGACTTCACATCAGGGCCTTCCCATCTAATGCTCCTAGTCAATGGGGATGAGAATCTCAAACTTAGAACCTGAGTGTTCTCAGGAACAAAATCAAATATGACTGTCCCCATTTTACATGAAGACAGATATGGCAAAAGGATGTTAAACTATTTAGAATATCACATTGGATTGGTGATGGAATTGGAGCCAACTATACCAAAAGCCATAATGATCCACGATTATTTTTCTTCTAACTAAACCTTTGTTTTCTGTGTTGAAGTGAATGTCATATGAATTTAAAAATGGAACAAGTATAGTCTGGAAAACATTTTATTGTCTTTCCAAACTTTGTTTTCTATAGAAAGTGAAGAATCTACATGGCATGTGCATTTCACACCTTAAAATGTGTCTGAGAGTACTGTTTCCTTTTTTAGAAAGGAAGAGAAGAGGTGATTGGGCATGTAATGGCACTGACCTGGCGCTCTGCCATCATCTACAGAAAGACGACTATAGCCACAAGAGCTAAGCAAGATCCAGACCCAGAGACAGATCTGGGAAGATCCTCTTACCCTCATGCCCGATGATAAACCTCATAAGAATCTGCAAGCCTCACCTGCTCACAAGAAAATTTTTCATTTGAAATTTATGTCATATCTTACTTCTGGAATGAGGGTAGCTTTCCAAAGTCACAGAATTTAGAAAATTAAGGCTCTTAGAAATCAGCAAGCCTGCGGCCTCATTTTGCAGATGGGAAAGCTGTGGCTCAGGAAGGGAAGTAGCTTGTCAAAGGCCATGCAGCTAGATTTGTAACAAAGTCTAAATCAAAAGGCAGGTTATTATGAATCACACCGCAGTCAGCTGAACGCCTGAAAGCCTGGAGGTATAACCTATAAACAAAGTCATGATGACCTGGAGGCAAAGAAAGCTGGAAAGCAGAAAAAAAAAAAATGTCTGTGATAATGACTCTAAGCCAAAGAACAGAGAAGAGAAAGAAAAGTAGGCAAAGAAAAAATTGATCCATATTTAATAAGCCAGCATTTATTAGTTATCTTCTCCACGTAAAACCCAGGTGCTAAGGGCAGGGGGCAGGAGCCATTACACTGACCCTGTCTTTAATGGACTCACATTCTGTTATGAGAGAGTAGACCTTAGTCACAAAGATTGGAAGAAATACCTTTTGGAAGTACAGTGCAGATAAATGGTATTGAGGTCAGAGAACCAATAGATCTCAAAGGTGATCAATTATCTTCAGCCTACTTGAAGGAAATTCATTTATAATTTGGGGGTCTCACATTGTTAGAGTTCATACAATGTCTCCAGATTAGGAAGCCTTATGAAAAACTACAGGACAGCTGATTAAAATCAAAAAGAAAGATGGTATGCCTTCTCTCTTCCACTTCTCTCCATCCTCACATCTACTTAGCCTGCCCTTGAGACAGCTCTTCCTTCATACTAGCCTATGTGTTCACCATGACTTGATTTCTCATTTTTGATGTCTACTGTCTGATGACCCCTGGGGATGCTACCAATGTGCATTCCATCAACTGCGAGTCTACCTAATAGATGATGTAATTACTCCATTTTCAGATGGGAGGATGCAATGTAGAGACTTTAAGATGCTTTACCAAAAGTCACAGCTTTTCTGGATTCCCATCCTGAAACCAAAACTCGAGCCATAAATGGAAAATTTAAAAAATAAAGATCAACTGAACTGTAATATAAATTAAAAATGTATATCCATAAAAGGCCTCCTTATATCTATATATAGGTCTTTCCAAATGATAAACATAATTACTTCTAAACTAAGCCTAGCTATTATCTCTGTATCTTTGCACCTTGATGAAATAGAATTTGCATCTTAAACTATATATTTTTTTCTTCCCAATACTGGATACTGGTGATATAAGGACATTATACTCACAAAGTTCTGCCATATTAGGCAAATCAATTTCTCTTCCTTGAGATTCAGGAAAAGCAAAAGCTGATTAAACTGAAGAAGCATGTAATGAATGAAATTAAATATGGAGATGTCAGCTTCAGAACTTTCTGGTTGCAAATTCCAGCTTCAATACATCACTATATTGTGGACTAGCTGCTTCATCGCTCTGTAACTTAGTTTTATCATCTGTAAAATGGGAAAATGAAAAAAAAAAAGGAAGTGATAGGAAATACTTTACAATTGTGCAAACATCAAAGGAGATCGTATATTTAAAATGCTCACTACAGTGTCTAGCCTCACAGAGTCAAAAATTGATAATTGTAGATCTTTTGATGTTTTACACAAACGAACATTTCCAGTTAGAGTAAGAATCTTATTGGGTTCCTTTTGTCCATGAATTTAAGATACGAGAGAGCATCTAAGATTTTTGTTGTTGTTGTTCGTAAAAGCCTAGATCATTTGCCTGAGAAAGAAGAAAACAGGAATTTTCAATGTATCAGGAATAATAACCAGTCGCATATGTGCTGGCTATGCAAATAAACACACACGGTGAAATGGAAAAAGAAAAAGAAAAAGCAACAGTGGTTTCAATTTGTGTCTGATCTTAATTAAGTTGGAAACTTAGTACTAGCTTTACTTATATAGTGATTCTTTCTTTATCAGGAAGGCTTGGGAGAAGCCTTCCTGACCTCTTTAAAAAGATTAGTCCTCTTATTATATGGATTTCTAAGATCCCATAGTTCTCCTTCATATCATTGGTTTTCTAAGAGCTCATACTTCTTTCTCAGATCATTTGTCATCTTAGTTATTACATGTTCATTTCTAGTGGCCTCTTTATTTCCTGTCTCCACCACTAAAAGTTAAGTACTCTGGGACCAAGGGCATGTTGTTCTTGTTTAACACCTGCCTCCACTTTTCCTGATGGTACCGGGGACAAATAACAGAAAAATAACAGAATAAACATGAGCATGTTAATGAAGGAAATGAAAGGAAGAGAAGAGACAGAAATGTGGGAGAAAGAAGGAATACTGGGATTTGAAGCAAATCTTCTAAAGCGAAATTGAGCCTTTTCCCCTTTCCCTCCATAACTTTCATTTATTTAAAAATACAATCCAGGGGCGCTTGGGTGGCGCAGTCGGTTAAGCGTCCGACTTCAGCCAGGTCACGATCTCACGGTCCGTGAGTTCGAGCCCCTCGTCGGGCTCTGGGTTGATGGCTCAGAGCCTGGAGCCTGTTTCCGATTCTGTGTCTCCCTCTCTCTCTGCCCCTCCCCCGTTCATGCTCTGTCTCTCTCTGTCCCAAAAATAAATAAACGTTGAAAAAAAAAAATAAAAATACAATCCAATGACTATGTGGTTGGATGCTGGGCTCCTATTTCAGAAAGTCTGGGGAGAGCTTTTTACACCAGTGGGTTTGATACTTTTGCTAACACCATTGAACATAGGCAGTAGAGATGCCGACCTTGGGTACGACAGTCACCACCTTACTTAGCAGAGCCCAAATAAAGCACAGCTGCAGGACCAAGGTGATAACCTTGCCAACACCTGATATCAGTCCCCTTGACAAGGTCAGCAGACCTACAACACTGCATCAGGGTGTGCACTTGCACCTTTAACCAACAACACTCTTCGCCCCTATATCCGCTTTGGTCATGGGCCACCTTGACTCTCCCCTAGGTTCAGGTACCAGGTTTTTATTCTTCATTTCTGGACCAAGTGCAGATGACTGAAAATAAATGCTCAAGTGACATCCTTTTACACCTCACATTTTCTCAAGGTCGTGTAATTGGCATCCTGGTACAGCCATCACCCCTGGTTATTAGGCCCTGGCCCAGCTTCTTCTAGACACTTACATTAATACCCAGGACACTCATTGAAGGAACCTCACAGACAAAATCACCATCTTCCCCATTTCTTAATAATGATTGAACTAAGGCCCAGGGACAGGAAGTGATTTGACTAAGGTTTCATATTATGAACCATTATGGGAGAGTTATACCTAGCTTCAGTAGACTCAGGTACCTTGACCTGGATCCCAAGGACCAGTATAGGAAGATACTTTTTTTTTTTCCTTTCTCTTTTGTCTGCTTGGTTGTTTTAATGCATTGCAGGTACTGAAGCAAGCCCAAGTGGCTGGGCTATTTCCATGACCAAACTTCTAGGTCTGCTTTCTGCATCCTACTGACCCTCCTCAGACCTCTATGTCTTCCATTAAATCAATGAGAAAAGGAAGGGACTGCTCCTCTATGCTTCCTATTTTCACTACCACATGGAAGCTCAGGCTCAGAAGAATATCTCCCAATACTCACACACACACGTCTTGGTTTAGACTAAAGCCCGAGCTCTGTTCAATAACCCACTGAATGTAGGCACACACAGGATGGAGACTGTTTAAATCTTATTATGGTTCATTTTAATGTAAATTTAGTGATCACTCTGGGGTGCCCCACAGGCTATGACTCTGCTCCCCTGATGCAACGTCCCTCCCCAAACATCTTGGAGAAATAAACAGAAACAAGATCCACATTTTTCATGTCTGTTAACTTTGCAACATGTGGTAACCAAGCAGGTTACCGTAATAGGAAACTGCTATAATTAAGCCCTTTTCTCCCCATGCCAGGCTGGAGCTGAGAGTCTGCCGGGAGCGATAAGAAAGTTCTGTTCTACTGAATGTTTTGACGTTGTCTTTTGAAATTTACAGCTATAGAATATAAAACCTTTTTTATTTGGGTTGTGGGAGACTAAAAAACATATAAACAATTACATATGAATTGGAAATGCAATATTAAATGTTGAACAAAGGGTATATTTTCTTCTAATTCCAATGAAGCCATATATTTCTAATGGACTCCTATAATTCAAACATATTTAAATTGAAAAAAAAAAAAAAAACTTTCAATCTTCCAGTCAGTTATAAGACCCTGGTGTACAGAGAAACTTTATAACAGCATGGGAGTTTATAATCCCCCAGGGGGAGGATTAGAAAGTCCTTAATCTTGCACTTACATAACTGCACAGCTTTTAGATTTAAATTGTACAAATCAAAAAAATGAGGATCATTTTGTTCTTTTCTAAAGGGTACTCATAGATAAATGATGACTGGTTAGAGCCTATTGAATGTTTGAAACATTTGTAGAATGTAATTTATTCATACCAAATACATCAGAAAAGTAACTCTAGTGTTAAATTACAGCGCGAAGAAATTAAAAGGCAGAAGTGAGCAGTTGGGTTTAAATGGATGCTCTGAGGTTTGCATAAAATGTCAAAAGAGTTCAAATGTTCGTAATGTGAAAGTAAATATTTGGGCATACTGTAGGAAGGTTTCATTCTAGTGTAAGATAACACAGTTCTTGGGATATGTTATAAAGAGAAGACTGTTTAGTCTAGCTCATTTAACTTCCATATGTTTTATTAATAAACAATTGTGCCCAAAAGGTAATGTTCTTATTCCTCCTCTTCCTCATTCAGTTCCATCAAGTTGTCCCATAAAGTTCATCCCCAAGTGAATCAAACCAATCATGATTTTCCTTTTTCTTAGTGATTTTTTTTCATTTGTCAGAAAGTTCACTAGATTAATAAGACATATATCTGTGGGGGCTTGAGGATGGGAGGCCACTAAGGGACACTGGGTCCATTGGATCTAAAAACACCTAGACACTGTAGTCATCTGTCAATAATTCCTCTCCACTGTGTGACAGGAGATAGAGACCCAAAGAAGGCAAAGACAGGCAGAGTTTTACTCTACACAAGGCTAGCATTGGCCTTACTTAAACTTACTAGGCTGAGCTGAGTTATATGGAGAATTCTTTTGCTGTAGTTTGAAATTTTATTTTTTTTTTAATTTTTTTTCAACGTTTATTTATTTTTGGGACAGAGAGAGACAGAGCATGAACGGGCGAGGGGCAGAGAGAGAGGGAGACACAGAATCGGAAACAGGCTCCAGGCTCTGAGCCATCAGCCCAGAGCCCGACGCGGGGCTCGAACTCACAGACCGCGAGATCGTGACCTGGCTGAAGTCGGATGCTTAACCGACTGTGCCACCCAGGCGCCCCTGTAGTTTGAAATTTTAAATGATACCTTTCTTTAAGAGCAGATTTGGTTCTTCAAACTTACTATTTAGTAAGTCTAAAATAACATTATTCAACTACAACAAGGACCAAAATATGTGTACAAAATAAAACAAACAAAACAAACAAAAAAACATAGAGCCAAAGCATAGTGTCAAAGAGAGATGTTTAGCCTTTAAGGAAATCGTGAAGACACCCACAGTTCTATGCACATATTTACCTGATGTCCACCTTGCCACCTAACAAACATCCAGGAATATAAACAACAAGGTCAGTACACTTCCTTTAAACTGAAGCAGAAGAAAGACAAGCAGAATGTAGCCATGGCTTTGAGAACAAAGTTTTCTTAAACAGGACACCAAAAGCTCTAACCGTACAGACAACAAAAGATGAACTGGACTACAGTCAAATTTAAAATGCACATTCATTAAAACAAACAAACAAACAAAACCTTAACCTATTGTTAAAAATGATTAAAGAAGACAGTTTAGGTGGATGCAAATGAACTTTATTTAACACTTCATGAAGCTAACAGTCTCCTTTTGGAGAACTGCAACATGGGGCAGAAGGCAAGAAGCTTTTATAGGATAAAGAATAAGGAAGAGAGAAATAGAAATATTTCATTGCCTGGAGTTATATAGTCAACTTTGTTTGGAGTGAGAAAGCCTAGAGTTGGCTAAACTATGCTGAGGTGAATATACTGTATTTTTGGTCAAGTGGAACATTTACAGGAACTCTAAAATTATGTAAGTTCCAGTTTGCTGACATGGCAGCCCAGGCAGGAGAAACCCCTTTTTGTTCCTAGAAATTTATTTCAACAATATCTACCTGAATGAGAGAGGAGGAGAGAGGAATAAGCATTTGTGGTAAAACACTAATACTTGAGGAATCTGAGTAAAAGGTAATCAGTAAGATTGTTTTTCTTCAGTGGTTTGAAAAGCATATCTCACAAAGAATTCTTATCTATAAGACAGACTCCTTGACTCCTACAAGTCAACAAGAAAATAATATTTTTCAAATGGCAAATCAAATGAACAGATACTCAAATTCACTAGTATTCAGAGAAAGAGAAATTAAACCAACAGTGTAATACCACAACATTCCCCAAAAAAATAGGAAAAAGAGGGGAGGCGAAAAGGGAGAAGGAGGGAAAGAAATAGAGGGAAGGAGGGAAGGGAAAGGGGGAAGGAGTAGACATAACAAGTATTGACAAGGATTTAGAATAATCAGAAATCTTACACATTTCTGGTAGAAATGTAATTGGGATAGCCACTTTGAAAACTGCTTGGCAATATCTTCTCAAGTTGAATTATCCAGCAGTTCTACCCGACACTCCAAAGTGTGCTCATAGGAGTGTCCACACGTTCACTGAAAGACCTGTACAAAAATGTACATTTTCAAAAGTGTTCATAGCAGCACTATTTTTAGTAGTAAAAAGCTGGAAGCCATCTATGTATTCACATGCAGTACAATAGATAAATAAATTAGGGTATATCTACACAATGATTTCAATAGCGTTATGAAGATGAAGGAACCCCAGTTACACAGCACAAAATGAACGAATCTTGTGAAAATTAAGCAGAAGCAGTTCAATGCCGAAGACTAGGTACAGCATGATCCCATTTAAATGTAGTTTAAAAATGAGGAAAACTAATCAGTCGTGTCTGAAGTCCCTATAGGGTTAATCATGACCATAGGCAGGGAGGGTACTGATTGAAATGGGGTAAAAGAGAAATTTTGATAGGGAGAGCCATGCTGGTCGTAAAGATAATGACTCAGATGTGTTCATTTTTTTTAACATGTATCCACCTTTATGATTTATGTAATTTTTCGGCATATGTCTTATATTTCACTGACATTTACCTCAAAAATAGAACTTTTTTTCATGAGGACTTTCCCCCAGGAGAGTATTTCCTGAGTTTAAATATTACATGGATCATTTCACAACAGGAAAAAAATATTTCTATTTACATAAAGGTCTCAGGGTTCACTTTGTTCAGAGAAAATGATGTGATAATATCTAATTTAAGAAAATAAAATCTTGGGGCACCTTAGTGGCTCAGTGGGTTAAGCATCTGATTAGGCTCGGTCAGGATCTTGTGGTTCGTGAGTTTGAGCCCCACATCAGGCTGTCTGCTGTCAGTGTAGAGCCCGCTTCAGATCCTCTATGATCACAGCAAAGGAAATTTATTACCCTGTTATAAAATGTGTTTTTAGCTGTAAATATATGTTTAATTTTTTTAATCTTATGAATCTTTTAGTCTCCAGTTTGAGAAGCACTAAATGAGGCGGAATAGGATATGCTGTGTAAAACTAAAAATATGGAAGTTAAAAGAATGAGTTTTATTTATTGTACAGAGTTCATGTCCACTACAATATGCCTGGTAGAAAACTACAGTTATAACATTAACCACACTGACCTTTCAGTTACTTCTAACATCACATCAGTTAGTTTTTGCATCCATGAGCCTCATCAGAGCCTTAACAGCAGTGTGTTCCAATGACACCAGAAACGCATCTCAGATACATGTGGGCCGGTTGCAGTTACCTACTGCTTAAGTTCCAGTGCTTGGCAGAGTGCCTGACATATGGGCTATGCTCCCTGCATGTTGGTTGAACGAATCAAGACAGCTGAGGGTATAATCAATTCTGGACAAAGGGTATAAGTATCAGGAAAAGATACAAAAAGCAAAAATGGTAAATTTTGAACAAGTCTGAGAAAGCATCTGTCAGAAAAGAGGCTGGGGGTGAGAAAAGCAGAAAGGAGGGTTCAAGAGGTACTATAAATAAAGACGATGACATATAAAGTATGTGATGAGCAAATTCACATATCTATATTGGCCAAATATATATTGTAAATGAGCTAAAGGTCCAGAGACCAGCAATAGGGAGGGGTAGGGACCATGGCACACAGGAGAATCCCTTCTTCATCTACACAGTTTAGACATTACTTAGTTCTAACTAATTATTGCCATGGAGGAGTATGAACCTACTGTTTTCAGACCTTCCCCTTTTTATTTTTATTTTTTAGAGCGTCATCAAAGTTCTAGCTTTTTAAAGTAAAATATCCTAGTTTTCAAACACCAAATAGGTCAAGCAAAACACTTTGACTCATCGGTTTTCAACTATGGGCTATTTGATGGGTAACTACCTCACTCTTGTTGTAAGTGAAATTTAGGGAATAGTGATTGCCTGTGGAGTTCAGTGACAGCACTGGGGCTGAAGGTTGAAATCTGGTTGTGGAGGACTTCATATGAAAAGCATTAAATATTCTCCTCTGATATTTACAGAGATGTTAATTAAATATTGATGCAACTTGAAAAATTACATAAAAATTGATTTAAAATAAATTTCGACGCTGGTTTCAAAATTTTGCAAACGCCCATTGTTTCCTGTCTATAAAACAAAGGAAAACACTGTTTTCCCCAGTGTTGGTTTTATGAGATAAAAGTCCAAAGGTGTTGACAAGGAAAAATGGAATATGCACCACAAGTATTACGTTGTTGCTGCTGTTGTTAAAATATTCAAAAGTATTTGGCTTTCATCATGCTCAAATGCAAAAAGTTTCTGCCTAAGTTAAGCAGATACAGTAAGGTCAAAATGTTTCCAGAACCTAAACATTTCAGAACCATGTAAAACAAAACAAAACAAAACAAAACAAAAACCCAAAAACTGCCTCTCATTAAGTATTTAATTTAATTATTTTTCCATGCTTGGAGCTAATAGTGCCTGAGCACATAGTTCTTCTCTAATTTCATTAGCAGACATTTATGAGTCCCTGTGGCGGGTGGATATGGAAGAAATAGAAACTTTAGGGTATTTTTCTTTCTTATTAAGATGAAATGCAAAACAATTCATTGTAATTTTCAGGGTCAAAATAGAGCAATTTTTTGTGGCTGCTTCTGGGGAGCATTTGTTACCATCCTCATTCAACCAAAGAAGGCATTAGTCCAAATTTCTAGAAATAAAATTCATCCAGAGGACATAGTTTAATTTTAACAATACTCAAAAATTTCTGGGATATTAACTCCCCTATTCTCAAAAGAACTCAAAAGTGACCATTTAAGCCTAAATTTAGAATTCATTCTCTTTGGTTCCAAATCCTCTTCCATCTCCAATAATTGTTAAAGGTGTTGAAAATGCCAGAATGAAATAACCAAGGAGAAAAACCTCATTGTCTTCTTCACAGGATTGGTATAAATTATACATTTATTTATATATTGTACATTGTACAGTCTTTTAAATTGTGCTTTCCTGTCTAAATGCGCCTGCCTATGGTTTCATTGGATCAGAGAAACACATCATGACTATGAATGAAGAGTCTAATCCTAATGTCTCATTCCCAATTTATAACCCTGTCAGCAGCCTGCAAAGGCACTTAGCTAAGCAGAGGCGAATTCTATTTTCAGTGGAGAATCAGTGGACATTCCACCTTGGGTTATGCAGATAAACCTCACTCAGAGAAACTAGCAGGGAGGAAGGATACTGATCACAAATGACATGATAGTACCCTAAAGTGACAAGCATTTACTTAATTCAACAGTTTACTCACATCCAGATGTGCTATGTGCAGGCTCAGTGTGGTTTAATGAGCATGGATAGATGTACCTCATAGATAAGATGAAGAAAAAATAGACCACTGAAGAACAGAGTTTTCCTCAAAAAATCATGCCTATCCTGTCCTTGCATTGAGTAGAGAAATCCAAACACTTAACTTGATATTTGCCTTACTGTGTCCTCAGTTCGTTTGGGCCTGATGTCAGATGAAGGGGACGAATATCCAGCTTCATCATGTATTTAGTTTAACTAACATTGTTTGAATCGCTTAACTGTAGGTGAATTTTATCATCAGTAAAGAGGGATTATAACCAAATGCCTTGTTGTGCATGCCATGTTGTGTTAACTGTAATACAATTCAGTGTATCACATAGTAAGTGATACAAAAAAAGAACACAATAACTGCTGTTACCAATTTCATTGTTGTTGGTGGTGATATTATTATCAACATTATTATTATTTTGTCTGTTTCCAGAATAGGGATGGCTTCACCATAACCGTGAATTAATTTAGACTGGGGATTTCCTTTAATATTTGTATCTTCCCACTTTTTCTCCAAGAAATGTAGGCTTGTTTATCCCAGTTTTCAGCCTTCCGGTACTCACACAAGTAATTAAAGGAGACCATTCTACGTCCTCTGACTTCTATAGGTTTTAGGACATTGCTTCAGTAAGGTGCAAGTGCACACACACACACACACACACACACACACAGCTTCAGACCCATGGTTCTTTGCCTCCCCCCCCCACCCCGTCATTTATGCCTTCATTCCATAAATGCTGATTTGCGTACAATAGTTCTGTCCTGTATTTCAAGAGAACATTGGCTGCAATCTGTAGGATCTATAGGAAAAAAAAATTTTATGTATCCTAGATACATGTTGTGTGTGGGGCAGCCGGGAGGGCATTAAGGGGATATAATTTCTGTTTGTTTTTCAGTTGGGGGAACTGCTGCAAAGCAAATTTAAGTGAGAGAAGGCTTTCAAAAGTTTGCCTCAGGGCAGAACCTCAGGCTTTGGGCAGGGACTGTCTGCAAACAACTACCTTCTCCAAACATCACTCTCTCTAACCACGCCAAAACCCTGGCTGCCAGTTCACTACTCTTGCCTTTTTTTTTTTTTTTTTCCCCACTAGCCTGCTCTGGTTTTAGCCGGACATCACCGTGTGGCTTGATGAAGAACACTGCCCACTCCTTGGGCTTCCCTCCTGCACACTGATTGGCATCTGGCTTTCCTGAGATTTGACTGACATCCCATTCCTGAGTTTGGCCTCCAATGCTTCCCTTGGCCCCATAAGAACTCACCCTAGCCCCACTTATCTTTCTTGGCTGTTTTCTCTTCACACAATTAATTGCCAGTCAGGGACCACTTTGCAGTGTTTCTAGGTCTGGGTGTCTGAAAATCCTCCCCTGGACAGCAGGAAGCTCTGGCTCCTCCTTCTTGATCCTCCTCGCCTGTATAAATTTCCCTAAGAGCAATTTCAGTCTCTAATTAGAGGAATCGTATTATTCCATAATTACTGGCCTACTGGATGCGCTAGCCTCCTCTGGAGCTTATGCCCAGAATGCTGTTAGCTGAGTTTAGTTAGTGACTCAACAGTTAATTGATCAAATTTCACCAATTTTCGTTTTCCATAACCTACTTTTATTCAGGGTTGATGCATTTAAAAAATGTGAAGTGATTATCATTTAACAGCTGTTGCCTGAACCATTTGCAAAGAACTGCTTTCAATTTTCATTCCCAAAGCATGGATGCCCTGTACCATCCTCTCCTATCATGTCTCTGAACCTTGATATACCAACAACCTTTGTATTCCCTACCCCAGTCACATACAACAAGCTGACAGGGCAGTGCAAAACATGTGGGCTCTGTGGGCAAAGAGATCTGGGTTCAAATTCTAGTTCAGCTCCTTACAGGTAACAGGAACTGAGACAAGTCTTGTAGCTTCTGGGAGTCTCACATTATTTATGCACAAAGTAGGGATGTTGTCTACATTGCAGAATTCCATTGAATATTGTTTGAATATTGAAGTACATACACACACACACACACACACACACACCCATACATACACACACCCATACAAATATATGTCATTAGATTATACTGTGTATGTGTGACAGCTGATCCCCAATAAATAAATACTTGATTCAGAGAATAGCTATTGTCATTATTCTTCACCATGGAAAAGGAAAAGGTGAGATTTCCTTAGGCCAGAGGGTAAGGTGACTTTAGGTTTAAGGCAACTCCACCAGCAGCTGTTAAAAAAAAAAAAAAAAAAAAAATATATATATATATATATATATATATGTGTGTGTGTGTGTGTATGTGAATATATATATATATATATATATATATATATGAAATTAATTTTAAGATCTATAGAAACCAAACGCATAGAATGCCCACCATCCCCAAGACTGCCTGGGCCCACCATCTGGGGTCTTTTGTGCCTCTGAAGTTGACTTCATGTTCATGCTGGCCCTTGAAACTGTGCGTCTGAATCAGAAAGGAATCAGCCCTACAGCTTGGTTTTTTCCCTGTGCACCTTCTCTTCTGTTTATATAGAGTCTACTAGCTGCAACACTTGAAATTACAGTCCTGGAGAATTCTGGTCAGATCTTGTTGTCGCTATAATGTTGCTGCCAATCTCCTGCCTCTAGCCAGCTCTGTGGGGCTGTACCATCAAGGCTCCCACTTAAGTTTACCTCCAGCCCCACCAATGCACTAATGTACTCTATCACTCACCCTCAGCCAGGGGACTAAAAATAGCCTGTGGCTTCAATTGCTTGTTTGGAAAGGAAAAACAAAATTGAAAGAGAGAGAGCAGAAATGATGACAGTTCTCTCTTCCATCCACTGTAACAAAGACCTTCTCTAAGGGAAACACAGTCTTTCAATTAGACTCACCTGATTACATCACCTGGGCTCTGCTGAGATTTGCACACACTGGTGGGTAGCCTGGCTTCTGCCAAGTTTCGGTTCTCTCCTACTTGATGTCCTTCTATGCCCCAGAATCTTTTCCTGTCAGATGTGAGAGTCTAATTCACTGCCTTTCAGGGAAATGGCAAGAGAAGTTTTCTGACAAGGGCTTATTAGGGGGAACCTCTGGTGAAACCATTCAGTTCAGAGAACCAGAGTGACTGACGGATTGGGTTTCAAGTTAGACACTTTCTACACATGTTCCAGAACATCTGTATAATTCAGATTGTGTTGTATTCATGGGGACTATCATGTAAAGGTTTCCATGTATTCTGACATTTAAGGACCTAAGTAACTGTTCCCAGACCATTCTTAGGACTTTTTTGTGCTACTGCTACCTCTAACCCCCAGTTCCTTCAACAGTGCTGTGTTCTGGCCATACCTAATTTTCCTGACGACCTCCCCCCATGCATCATTGCCTGAACAAATAAACTCTTATGGGTTTTTTGCTTTTTTTTAAATTTTTTTCTGTTTTGTTTACAATTCCTAAAAAGGCCCAAATATATTTCCTCTATTCATTTTTGCACTTATGTAATATATGAATGTCATTCTAAAACATCTAATTCAAATGATTTTTCCTGAATTTTGTAGCCCACAAAATGCTAAAAATTAAAAAAAAAATCATTTCTCAGGGTACAACACCTCTTGATATTTGTTATCACTATATTGATGATAAAATGATGATGGTGATGTTGACGATAATAATAATGATGATTGAAGTTCATGTCTTATTTTCAACATTAAAAGGTGAAGGTCTTAGAGCTTGAACTGAGGATATCTTTTTTAAATTTTTTTTAATGTTTATTTTTCAGAGAGAGACAGAGACAGAACGCAAGTGGGTTAGGGGCAGAGAGAGAGGAAGACACAGAATCCAAAGCAGGCTCCAGGCTCTGAGCTGTCAGCACAGAGCCTGACGCAGGGCTCAAACTCAGGAGCTGTGAGATCATGACTTGACCCGAAGTCGGGCACTCAACTGACTGAGCCACCCAGGCGCCCCTTGAACTGAATATATCTTAATGTTCCTGCCTCTTCAGTGTATTGAAATGCACATAATGGGTGCTTGATAATTTTGCTTGAATTAAATTGACTAATGCGTACAGAAAATTTAAACAGAGTAATTGATGTTCTTGGTACATTTGGTGTTTGAAACTTCAGAGTTGTTTTCATTTCCATGACTCTTCTTTAGACCTTTTGTCCATCTTTCAAAGATAGATCATATCTTTGGGAACTACCAGGGTAAGGGTAATTGAAGGCTTGCAAATGCAAAAGATATAGTCTTTACATTTTGAACAATTTCTTTACATCAATTTTCTTCTACTATTTTATGGCTGGAATCTCTTATCTAAGCCAAAGCTAAGAGCATATTAAACTGAGATTATTCATGGGTATTTTGAATCCCATTTGGCATTCAGAATTCTGATTACTTCTATTCTATCTGGCACACTCTTTCTTTAAAAAAAAAAGTAAAATGAATGTAGCAAGAAGCATTCTTATAAAGAAAAAAAAAACATAGTGGATGTCTAATGATAACGATTGTGGCCTTTAAGATGTCCATTGTGCTATATCAGTTGGAACTTCCTTGAATTTTGATCCCTAGAAAATTAAAGTACAAGGATGCAAGGAAGGTAAGTTATTATGCCTCTGTGCACCAGAGCATTCCTTTTCCAAAAGTGGGGGGAATGAATGAGAAGCCAGCTGTGATGTCACAGGGAGGTAGAGAAGGAAGAATGGCTATGGAAACAGCCGTGATATGATCCACAAGATGTAGGATTTCAATGGTAAGAACAGATGCATGTGTTAAGTCTTCCCCTACCCACGAAACAGAGCAGTGTTTTTTTTTAATCTATGGAGCTTTACTAAATATGCTAAAAATTTCTTTCTGAGATTTTAAGCTCTGAAAACTTAAAGTGATGATGCGTTGAGAGAGGTATTTTGCATTTTTGGGATAGACATGAAGAGATTTGTGTGTGTGTGTGTGTGTGTGTGTGTGTGTGTGAGAGAGAGAGAGAGAGAGAGAGAGAGAGAGAGAGAGAGAGATCTGTTTGTTTTGAATCCTTTGTGAAGGAATGTTTATACACACCCTTGTCTCTCTTCCTCCACCATACCTCAAGATTACCTGTTATAACTGGGAACCAAATGGAGTAGTGTCTACAGATCAAGTGCCAGGTTTTGTCATCTTACTCAGAGGAAATGAGCTAATATCTAAATAGCTCAACCAATATAGATGTGACATACTTGATTTGACTTTTTAAATCAAGATTGTGATATAGTCATAACAATAAAATACTCTACAATGCTTATATAATATTTGATCTAATCAACTCTGTGGTAATGTAATCTGGCATCTACCACGGTAATCTCTGGTATTTTTCAGCCATTTAGAGCTGTGTCTAAAAGGTTTAGACAAGTGATTCTTAACCAAGTCTGATCCCCCTCTCCCCAAATGACTTTTGTCAATGCATGGACATTTTTGTTTGTTAAATCTTGAAGGATGCAATTATTATCTAGTGGATGGTGCCAGAGATGCTGGTAAAATTCTTACAATGCATGGGACAGTCCTTCACAAGAAAGAATTATCTAATCCAAAATGTCAGTAGTGCCCAGGCAGAAAAATCTGGTCTAGAGCGCTTCTACTCAGATTGTATTCTGTGGATCAGAAGCCTTAGTGTCACCTGGAAGTTAAATAGAGGTTCCGTGTCCCACCTTGCCCCCAAGATGGAATAAAAATCTTTACTTAGACAAGGCTCCAAAATATTCTACAATTTGAGAAACACTAGGCCAGCGTGGTGTTTTTTTTTTTTTTTTTTGTTTTGTTTTTACACGTAATAGGTCACAGAGTCACCTGGGAAGCTCTGCAATAACCCCCTACCAAAAAAAATCCTTCACCCCTTGCCACAAACTTGGAAATCCTGATTCACTGGTCTGAGGTGTTTCATCGGATAGCAATAGCTTTTAAAATCTTCTTAGGTAATTTAATGTGCCACCAAGATTGAGACTCACTGGTTTGGTGTAACTTAGATTGGGGAGAGTATACTTAGAGTGAACACATGTCTTGGTATGCCCAGGAGAGTTCAGTTATGTCTTTTGTCTGAGAATATTGCAGTGCCACTTTTCGTTGTCAAATGTGTCCTGAGCTTGGAGTAAGCAACACTTTCTTAAAAACCAACAAAAAAGCTCTCATCATAAAAGATTTAAAAAGATGATAAATTATTTTCTTACATCTTATTAAAATTAGGAAATTCCATTTGTCAAAACAGACCATTAGAACTGTGAAAACGCCAGGCACAGAGTGGGAAAAAGATACTCTGAGTGCATGTATCCAACGCATACTTTGTGAATGCTGAATACATAAAGAAGGCCAACAAATCAGTAAGAAAAAAAGAAAACTCACTAGGGGCAAAAGACTTGAACAAGTGCTTTACAAAAGAAGCTATGCCAGGGTGCCTGGGTGGCTCTGTTGGTTAAGTGTCTGACTTAGGCTCAGGTCATGATCTTGCAGTTTGTGAGTTTGAGCCCTGAGTCAGGTGCTGTGCTGACAGCTCCGAGACTGGAGCCTGCTTTGGATTCTGTCTCCCTCTCTCTCTCTCTGCCCCTCCCCCACTCGCACTCTGTCTCTGTCTCTGTCTCTCTCTCTCTCAAAAAAAAAATTAAAATATCCTGAAAAAAAAAGCTATGCAAATAGATAACCAACACATGAATACATATGAACACATGCCTTCCAATTGTCATGGAAATACAAATTTGAATCTCAGTAATCTACTAGCCAGTGACAGTGGCTAAAATGGTAAAGTCTGATGATACCAACTGTTGTTGGGACGTGAAGCAAGTGGAACCCTTTAATGGAAGGTCATGTGAAGGTCATGTAGGACACTCTTCCACACCGCTACCACCAGTTCCTTTGACAGTTGTTTACCAAAGTTCAACATACGCATATGTATACCCTCAATGAATATTTCTACACCTAGATATATAATCAAAAAAATTCATAATATGCTCACCAAAATACAGGCACTGTATTAAATTTCTCACAGTGGCCTTATTGGTAATAGTCCGAGATTGGAAGTTATCCAAAGGCCTGGCAGTAGAATAAATAAATAAATCATGATGCACTCACAACAATGAAATATTATAGAGCAACAAAAATGAATGGTCTCCAACTAAACCCAACGATGTTGATGCATCTGTGTTGGATGCAAGGTACCAGACCAGGGTTGTAAAAATAGATTGTAAGCCTCTGGGAGCAAAAATCGTACCTTTCTAGTTCTATGCTGTCATCTCAGTGCCAAGCACTGGTACACATAACAGGCCTCAGAATAAGTCTGGGGAACTTGTCAGGAACACAAAAGTATTTTAGATGAGACAAGCAACATCATGACAGTGCAGAGACACTTTTTGTCATCAGAGTAAAATGACCCACTTCTCACCCCAGGGCATTGGAGCTTCAACAACTCCACAAATACAAACTGCAACCCCCATAATAGCAATACTTCTACTACTACTAATAATAATAATAATTCTGTCATAAATGTCTGGATTTTGCCTTCTCCCTTTCCTTCCACCTCAACATCTTATCCTCGGTGTCTAGCACATCCTAGAGGTGGTCAGTCAATATTTGTTGAATAAATTAATAATTGAACAAGTGAAAAAAATAATCTCTCAGGAAAGGAAGGGTGAATTAACATTTATTGAATACCAAATATGCTCCATCCACCTGCCAAGCACCTCATGTTCTTATGCTATTTAATAATCATGGAGCATTGTCAATGGTAGGCATGATTATCTTCATCCCAAAGTTTAAATAAAATATGAGGCCCAGAGAGTGTGATGAATGTCCCAAGGTCACAGGGCTATTTGGCAGAATCTGGATCTAAACCCTGATTTGTTGCAGTTCAGCGCCCCTGCTCTGGGCAAGGTGCTGCACACAGCAGCGGGACAGTGATGAGCCTGGGACAGAGTCCATCCAGGCCCATCTGGCCCCTGCTCTTCTCTGAGGCTGAATGACTTTCGCACAAATCTCCCACTGCCACGTCTTGCTTTTCTCTCATTGCTCATATTTATAATGCAGCATCCAATTATCTTATTAACAACATGCTGATTAAGACATGATAGAGGTGCCACTGTGGAATCAGCGATATTTCCATGGAAACTAAATGCAGCCCCCTCTCCCCAACCCTGCAATTTTATTTGAATCTCCCGAGGAAGAAAAATAAATACAGAATTTTGAGAATAGCCAGCTCTTGTTGAAACATATCTCAGAAGTTTCCAGGAGAAAAGTGAGTAGAGAACCCTGTGGCACTTACTGGATCTTTCCCACCTTCCTCCCTTTCTTTCTCCCTCTTTGCTTTCCTCTCTTTCTTCTTTTTTTCCTACTGTTTGGTCCCTCCCGTCTCTCATGAGTGTTTCTCCTCTATCCATGAATACAGAGCGTGTTATTGAAACCACAGCCCTCAGAAGTCACTTCCAACTGGCTAGAGAAGCAATGGCCTCCAAAGTTTTTATGGAATTTTCTAACTGCTCCCTGGTTGTGGATCTAAATGAAGTTTTTTACTTAAAACTGGAAATCCGATTCATGATCTGGGTTCCTTTGTATTATATTTTCTCCTTCTATTAACTTCTCTATTAGACTAGATTCTCTGGAGAAACAAAACCAACAGGATAAATTAGTTAGTGATACAGATATAAATAACAGCATATATAAACTTAAATAAATAAAAATAAATTTTATATATAATATATAATTATATATTATATATACACATCTGTCCATTTCTCTGTCACGACTTGCATTTTAGCAGTTTAACCATCATTCCTTTTAATAATCTTAACAGCTATCTTCTGAGAGTGTGCTCATTGGCTTTAGACAGATTTTCTATTCTAGCTTTCTCTTGACTACAGAGTCCAGAGTCACCTCGTCTCCCAATTGGAGAAGTCACTGAGACAGACTTGCAGACCACTTCCATTCCCTTTCAACCCAACTTATTGCAAGTCCCAAAGTAGGGATACTTCTCTTCCCTTGGTATCTGTTATAAGAGTAATTCCCAAAGTGTGTTCAAAACAGGATAGGTTCCATGCTAAGTTGGTAGGGACATGATAGGTAAATAGCTGCTGAACAGGTGGATAAATGTGAAAGAATTTGCAAGATAGCTCCATGTCCAAATCGTTAGTAAGCAGCCAGTATCATGCCCTTCTCTTGGATCTTTATGCTTCATTTTATTTTCTGTAATGCATATTAACAGTGTAAGAGCTCTGAAAGGCATTTTTTCATTTCCTCGGTGAATATTTACAGAATGCCATACCGTGGGTAAGGCACTTTTCTAAGCACAGGAACAATAGTTAGTTATATATGAAATATTCCCTGCTCTCATGAAGCTTGCATTTTAATTGGGGAGAAACAGAAAGTAAACAAGTACGTGCTCTAAAGATAATTAAAACAGGCAAGGAGCCAAAGCGTTGGAGGACATACTGTTCCATAAAGGACAGTCAGAGAAAATATCTCTGAAAAACCTCTACTTGAATAAAAGCCTAAATGAGGTAGGGAGCAATGCATGGATGTATTACAGAGGAGCAATGCAGCAGTCCTAAAATGAGAATACAGTTTGTAGGGTTAAAAATCGAGGTGACTGGACCCCTGGATGGCTCAAGTGGTTAAGCATCTGACTCTTGATGTCAGCTCAAGTCATGATCTCGCGGTTCGTGGGACTGAGCCCCACATGGGGCTCTGCTCTGACAGCACAGAACCTGCTTGGGATTCCCTCTCTCTCTCTCTCTCTCTCTCTCTCTCTCTCTCTCTCTCAGTGCCTTTCCCCTGCGTGTGCTCATTCTCTCTCTCTTAATAAATAAATAAACTTAAAAAAATTAAGGCTGTGTGGCTAGTGGGAGATGGGAAAAGAAGTGGGAGAGGGAGAGATGTCTCAAGAGTCCAGATGATCTACTGTTTTAGAGGCCAGGGTAAGGATTGCTGGAATTTATTCTGTGTGAGATGGGTAGTAGTAGATGGTGGGCTGTGAGAGGAAGAGTGACATAATCTAGTTGGCATTTCAGAAGGACCCCTCAGTGTGGCTTGCACATGGCTGGGAGTTAGGAGATAAGCTCCAAAGTTACCATACTTACCTAGGTGGTACAAAGCATTGGTTGGGCTAAATGTAAAATAGTGAAGGTGAAGAAAAGTCTGTAGACTTTTTTTTTCCCATACAATTGAGCCTATTTATTTATTTTGAGGGGGACATAGTAGAGAGAGGGAGAGGGAAAATCCCAGGCAGGCTCCATGCTGTCAGTGCAGAACCCAAGACAGGGCTCAAACTCATGAACCATGAGATCATGACCTGAGCTGAAATCAGGAGTCAGATGCTTAACTGACTGAATCACCCAGGCACAAGTATTTTTTTTTTTTGAGTAAACAATCCAAATATAAATTATTAAGTTAGTGCATTTGTCTCTGATTAGTAAATACTGTGTGGTTTATCCTTATGTCTGATCTGTTTTTATTTCAGATTATTCTTTTGTGTTTACTGTTTATATGCAAGTAACCCTAGGAGTGGTAACGTATGAATCTGCTAGTAGTAGCTTAGGTGGATTATGTATTCCCTTTCCATATGTGAAATTTTGTGAGTGTATGTTCTTCTTAATATGGATCTAAGGCATCCATGGGAGTGGCTACACTATTACTTCTGTCCACTGTAAACATCTTTTTTTTTTTTAAGTTTATTTATTTATTTTGAGAGAAAGATAAAGAGAGGGAGTGATGGAGGGGCAGAGAGAGAGGGAGAGAGAGAGAATTCCAAACTCTCATGGGGTTCAAACCGATAAGCCATGAGGCTATGACCTGAACTGATATCAACAGTCAGATATTTAACTGACTGAGCCACCCAGGCACACCAGTCCCCAGTCCAGTGTATTCTTCTGTCTGTGTTTAACCTTCCGGTTCCTAGTCATCCTTCATTGTTGCTTCCTCTCTGAAACTCTTCCTGAACACACATGAAGATGCACGTGTCCCCTTCTGGGCAACCTCAGAGAGATCCAAGCACATCTGTATTCTAGCATTGCTACTTTCCACCAGTAAGCTTTGAGTATGTGGATGAAGCTTCCCACTCAGGCTTCTTGAGGCAGAGATTATGTGTAGCCCTCATTGCATTTATAGAACTTCCCACCTTATATAGCACAGTTAGGAACAAATGCCTGATGAGTGACTGAAAAAGTTCTATTATTTATTTGTTTAAGAAATATTCATTTGTTTGTGTAGGAAATATTTGTTTAGTGCTTGCTAAATTCATAGGACCTTCTACTAGATATATTAATAAATATATATATTCATCAATTGACACAATCAAGTCAATAGATTTTTATAAGCCATTTTGCATAGTATACTAAATATAAATTGCCAATTCACCATAGAAGGGCTTTAGGCAATAAGGATTCTTTCCATGGAAATTCTAGCAGGAGAAGAATCTGGGAGGGGGGACTGCCATGTATTTTCAGAAGACAAGTAGTCCAAAATGATTGGAAGTGGTACAAGGGAAATGGGAATAAATACAAGCAAAGGGTGGATTAGAGTTTGGACTCTCTCCAGTGCATACAATGGGTGCAGATAAATGAGGCTTAAAAAAATATAAATATATATATATACATATATATAATATTATATTAATAATATTATTAATGTTATATTATAATATGATAATACATATATGATATAATTAATTATAATATAATTAATATAAATATAATATAAATAATATTATATATATATTTGTCAAATGGTAGGATTCAGTTTATTTGGGTTTTCTACCTAGTTTTTTCTACACTTACCATTGAGGATAAAGTCAACATCTTCTTCAACCAGCACATGGAAAAGTATCAAAAGATAACTTTATTGGGGAAGAAAGGAACAGGGCATTCTTCAGAGAACACTGAGACCCATGTGATTAGGAAACATGAGATCTGTCTCCTGAAGATAATATGAACACAGGGATTGATGACTTGGTGTGATGATGTCGTTTAGTTGGTAAGTAGGATTAGAGTGAATTAATGCTGGGAAATGTTCTTTATGTTTCCAAATTTCTCTCAGTTGGTTTACCTGAAGTTCTTGCAGTACTATGAGGAAAAAAAAGAATGATATTGGATACAAATGGCAAAAAGGGGCAGGTACAATTTGTATGAGGATAAATAATAATTATCTTTATCATAATTATCATCAGCATTCCTTTACTCAGACAATTAATCATATTTCACATTTATTTTTCTCTTTAGACCTAAAAATCAATATAACAATAGCAGTGAGCCTATGCATTTAAGGAATATATTAAATATAATAAAATTGATTTATATTCAAGTTAATATCTTCTAGTAATGGCTAAGCTTCTTCTGTCTTACAAGAAATGCCTTTTGAATGGCATTTTCAGGTTATATTTCTCTCTTTTTTTAAGCAGTCCTATAAAGAAATTCTCTGCTTTATGTGGCCAATAAGTTTTCAGGACACAGTGCATTCTATTGTTAATGTCTACCTGAAACATTCATTAAATAATTGAGTATCGGAAAAAAGGTTTATCTCCATATGAAATAATATGCTTTCTGTTTCTATAGGCTATGCATTTATCAAAACATTGACTGCTCCTTTGGCCTTGATATCTAGGAAGCCCCAAACTAGATTTACTGCTAAAGTCACAATATTAATTTTTTAAGGATATTTTTCCTTCCATTTCAATGCTATTTTTCTTTATGCCTGCTATTTTATCATATGCCACTTCAAATCAGCCTTGGAAATGGATGGAATATAAATGAATATATTAGCAAGCAGCAGCCTAAATAAATGGGAGACGAGAGAGAGTAATATGGAAATTGTAAGATCCAAAAGGATAATTCTTCCTGTGTAAATTACAATCAGCAAATAGAAGCGGTGCTGCAGAAGTAATGTATTGTTTTAAAACAATGATTTGAAAATAGAAACAGAGATACTTGGCAATTATTAAGAGGTGAGGGGAATGAGGGATGCATTAATAATTTATATGAAGAAACAGTAGAAATCATTAAGATGCCATAATTTACTAATATCACTGGCTCTGCATGAAAAAAGTTGGTATTGCTGGATTTTGACCAAGTGGGAAAACAGACACTGCTTCATCTGGTTAGTTGAAATGAAAATTGGTATAACCATTTTGCAAGGCAAATTAGCAATATCTGTCAACATTTCAAATGCGCGCGCATACACACACACACACACACACACACACACACACACACGTATATTGAAGACAGAATACATTTTTGACCCAGCCACTTTTAGAAATGTACACACTACATTCATTTACTCAAGAGTGCAAAGGTATCACACAAGGGTGTTTATTGAAGTATTTATTGTAATAGTAAAGTTCTAGGAAAAATATTTTAATGTCTTCTCAATGGTGGACCAAACAAATAATAGAGTATATATAATGGAATTGTACACAGCCAGTAAAAAGAATGTAACAAACCTTTGTTTATAAATGTGAGAATTTGCTTAAAGTATATTAAATGTTGCACAATATATGTTTACTTTTTGACATATTTGCTTATAATAAACCATTGTTTGTAGCTATTTATGATAGACATATGGGCCATATATGCAAGATATTCTTAACAGTGGTGCTTCTAGAAACCAGAACTGGTATAAGGCATTGATAAAGTGGCTTTTATTATTTAACTGATTTTTCATTCTGAAGCATTTCATTTTTCACGAATATCTACAATTATTGTAGTAATTACAAAAAAAAAAACCTGCCTAGTTTTAGAAAAGAGCTTATAAAGACCGAATGTCATCTAAAATACCCAAGGGAACTACCTATCACTTCTTCAACAAAGTCCAGGAAGAGAGAGCTGATTAATCACGAGATCCACCATGTAGATTTATATGTGCTAATAATGTTATTGCAAAATGTAGGAGAAAGTGTTTACCCTGGTTCAGATACAAAGCCCCAAGCATAAGGGAGAAAACATTTTTTTAAAAAGACAAACTATGTTTTTGTTATTCAGAGTGAATACAGCCTTGTCAAAATAAAACAGATGCTTGCAATAGTGCTAGACAGGCCTGAGACAAGGGGTTTTGTCTGAAGGAAAGCCCCCAGCACAAATCTGGCATAGATCTCACTGCATTCCCTGATAAGTCTATTCTTTTGCATTCTCTCTCTCTCTTTCTTTTTCTCTGTCTTTCCCCACAACCTCCTCCTTTCTTCCTTTCTCCCCCACTCCTGTGCCCCAATTTATATTTCAAAACTCTGACAGTTTTATAACTGCATAAGCCTTAAAATACTTAGCATTTTCTTTTTTATTGATGAGAAAAATAATATCCTTAGAAAAAGGAAACAATTTAGCCATTACAAATAATTGATAGATTGGGGCACCTGGGTGGCTCCGTTGGTTAAGTATCCAACTCTTAGTTTCAGCTCTGGTCATGAACTTGCAGTTGGTGAGCTCGAGCCCCACCTCGGGCTCTGTGCTTATAGTGCAGAGACTGCTTGGGATTCTGTCTCCCTCTCTTTCCTCCTAAAACCACTAGCTCTCTCATCTCTCTCTCAAAATAAATAAATAAACTTAAAAATTAAAAAAAAAAAACTAGTGATAGATTATAATCATCTACTAAGTGCCTACTGACGACTTATATATGTATTAAGATACGAATGAGGAGGAGAGGGAAGATGGCGGCGTAGGAGGACGCTGGGCTCACCGCGCGTCCTGCTGATCACTTAGATTCCACCTACACCTGCCTAAATAACCCAGAAAACCACCACAGGGTTAGCAGAATGGAGTCGCCGGAGCCAAGCGCAGAGGAGAGGTCCACGGAATAGGGTAGGAAGGGCGGCGAGGCGGTATGCACTCCACGGACTGGCGGGAGGGAGCCGGGGCGGAGGGGCGGCTCGCCGGCCAAGCAGAGCCCCCGAGTCTGGCTTGCAAAAAGCGGAGGGGCCTGATGGACTGTGTTCCGACAGCAAGCGCGACTTAGCGTCTGGGAGGTCATAAGTTAACAGCTCTGCTCAGAAAGCGGGAAGGCTGGAGGACAAAGGGAAGGAGAGCTGCTGAGCCCCCTGACGACAGAGCTCAGTTTGGTGGGGAACAAAGTCGCTCGCCAGCGCCATCTCCCCCGCCCATCCCCCAGCCAAAATCCCAAAGAGAACCAGTTCCTGCCAGGGAACTTGCTCACTCCGCGCAAACACCCAACTCTGCGCTTCTGCGGAGCCAAACCTCCGGCAGCGGATCTGACTCCCTCCTGCTGCCACAGGGCCCCTCCTGAAGTGGATCACCTAAGGAGAAGCAAGCTAAGCCTGCCCCTCCTGCCCCCGTGCACCTTGCCTACCCACCCCAGCTAAGACGCCAGATCCCCAGCATCACAAGCCTGGCAGTGAGCAAGTAGCCCAGACAGGCCACCCCACCCCACAGTGAATCCCGCCCCTAGGAGAGGGGAAGAGAAGGCACGCACCAGTCTGACTGTGGCCCCAGCGGTGGGCTGGGGGCAGACATCAGGTCTGACTGCAGCTCCGCCCACCAACTCCAGTTATACACCACAGCACAGGGGAAGTGCCCTGCAGGTCCTCACCACGCCAGGGACTATCCAAAATGACCAAGCGGAATTCCCCTCAGAAGAATCTCCAGAAAATAACAACAGCTAATGAGCTGATCAAAAAGGATTTAAATAATATAACAGAAAGTGAATTTAGAATAATAGTCATAAAATTAATCGCTGGGCTTGAAAACACTATAGCTGACAGCAGAGAATCTTTTGCTACAGAGATCAAGGGACTAAGGAACAGTCACGAGGAGCTGAAAAACGCTTTAAACGAAATGCATAACAAAATGGAAACCACCACGGCTCGGATTGAAGAGGCAGAGGAGAGAATAGGTGAACTAGAAGATAAAGTTATGGAAAAAGAGGAAGCTGAGAAAGGAGAGATAAAAAAATCCAGGAGTATGAGGGGAAAATTAGAGAACTAAGTGATACACTAAAAAGAAATAACATACGCATAATTGGTATCCCAGAGGAGGAAGAGAGAGGGAAAGGTGCTGAAGGGGTACTTGAAGAAATAATAGCTGAGAACTTCCCTGAACTGGGGAAGGAAAAAGGCATTGAAATCCAAGAGGCACAGAGAACTCCCTTCAGACGTCACTTGAATCGATCTTCTGCACGACATATCATAGTGAAACTGGCAAAATACAAGGATAAAGAGAAAATTCTGAAAGCAGCAAGGGGTAAACGTGCCCTCACATATAAAGGGAGACCTATAAGACTCGTGACTGATCTCTCTTTTGAAACTTGGCAGGCCAGAAAGAATTGGCACGAGATTTTCAGTGTGCTAGACAGAAAAAATATGCAGCCGAGAATCCTTTATCCAGCAAGTCTGTCATTTAGAATAGAAGGAGAGGTAAAGGTCTTCCCAAACAAACAAAAACTGAAGGAATTTGTCACCACTAAACCAGCCCTACAAGAGATCCTAAGGGGGACCCTGTGAGACAAAGTACCAGAGACATCACTACAAGCATAAAACATACAGACATCACAATGACTCTAAACCCACATCTTTCTATAATAACACTGAATGTAAATGGATTAAATGCACCAACCAAAAGACATAGGGTATCAGAATGGATAAAAAACAAGACCCATCTATTTGCTGTCTACAAGAGACTCATTTTAGACCTGAGGACACCTGTAGATTGAGAGTGAGGGGATGGAGAACTATTTATCATGCTACTGGAAGCCAAAAGAAAGCTGGAGTAGCCATACTTATATCAGACAAACTAGACTTTCAATTAAAGGCTGTAACAAGAGATGAAGAAGGACATTATATAATAGTGACAGGGTCTATCCATCAGGAAGAGCTAACAATTATAAATGTCTATGCGCCGAATACCGGAGCGCCCAAATATATAAAACAATTACTCATAAACATAAGCAACCTTATTGATAAGAATGTGGTAATTGCAGGGGACTTTAACACCCCCCTTACAGAAATGGATAGATCATCTAGACACACGGTCAATAAAGAAACAAGGGCCCTGAATGAGACATTGGATCAGATGGACTTGACAGATATATTTAGAACTCTGCATCCCAAAGCAACAGAATATACTTTCTTCTCGAGTGCACATGGAACATTCTCCAAGATAGATCATATACTGGGTCACAAAACAGCCCTTCATAAGTGTACAAGAATTGAAATCATACCATGCATCCTTTCAGACCACAATGCTATGAAGCTTGAAATCAACCACAGAAAAAAGTCTGGAAAACCTCCAAAAGCATGGAGGTTAAAGAACACCCTACTAACGAATGAGTGGGTCAACCAGGCAATTCGAGAAGAAATTAAAAAATAGATGGAAACAAACGAAAATGAAAATACAACAATCCAAAAGCTTTGGGACGCAGCGAAGGCAGTCCTGAGAGGAAAATACATTGCAATCCAGGCCTATCTCAAGAAACAAGAAAAATCCCAAATACAAAATCTAACAGCACACCTAAAGGAAATAGAAGCAGAACAGCAAAGGCAGCCTAAACCCAGCAGATGAAGAGAAATAATAAAGATCAGAGCAGAAATAAACAATATAGAATCTAAAAAAACTGTAGAGCAGATCAACGAAACCAAGAGTTGGTTTTTTGAAAAAATAAACAAAATTGACAAACCTCTAGCCAGGCTTCTCAAAAAGAAACGGGAGATGACCCAAATAGATAAAATCATGAATGAAAATGGAATGATTACAACCAATCCCTCAGAGATACAAACAATTATCAGGGAGTACTATGAAAAATTATATGGCAACAAATTGGACAACCTGGAAGAAATGGACAAATCCTGAACACCCACACTCTTCCAAAACTCAATCAGAAGGAAATAGAACGCTTGAACAGACCCATCACCAGCGAAGAAATTGAATCGGTTATCAAAAATCTCCCAACAAATAAGAGTCCAGGACCAGATGGCTTCCCAGGGGAGTTCTATCAGACGTCTAAAGCAGAGATAATACCTATCCTTCTCAAGCTATTCCAAGAAATAGAAAGGGAAGGAAAACTTCCAGACTCATTCTAGGAAGCCAGTATTACTTTGATTCCTAAACCAGACAGAGACCCAGTAACAAAAGAGAACTACAGGCCAATATCCCTGATGAATATGGATGCAAAAATTCTCAATAAGATCCTAGCAAATCGAATTCAACGGCATATAAAAAGAATTATTCACCATGATCAAGTGGGATTCATTCCTGGGATGCAGGGCTGGTTCAACATTCGCGAATCAATCAACGTGATACATCACATTAACAAAAAAAAAGAGAAAAACCATATGATCCTGTCAATCGATGCAGAAAAGGCCTTTGACAAAATCCAGCACCCTTTCTTAGTAAAAACCCTTGAGAAAGTCGGGATAGAAGGAACATACTTAAAGATCATAAAAGCCATTTATGAAAAGCCCACAGCTAACATCATCCTCAACGGGGAAAAACTGAGAGCGTTTTCCCTGAGATCAGGAACACGACAGGGATGCCCACTCTCACCGCTGTTGTTTAACATAGTGCTGGAAGTTCTAGCATCAGCAATCAGACAACAAAAGGAAATCAAAGGCATCCAAATTGGCAAAGATGAAGTCAAGCTTTCGCTTTTTGCAGATGACATGATATTATACATGGAAAATCTGATAGACTCCACCAAAAGTCTGCTAGAACTGATCCATGAATTCAGCAACGTTGCAGGATACAAAATCAATGTACAGAAATCAGTTGCATTCTTATACACTAACAATGAAGCAACAGAAAGACAAATAAAGAAACTGATCCCATTCACAATTGCACCAAGAAGCATAAAATACCTAGGAATAAATCTAACCAAAGATGTAAAGGATCTGTATGCTGAAAACTATAGAAAGCTTATGAAGGTAATTGAAGAAGATTTAAAGAAATGGAAAGACATTCCCTGCTCATGGATTGGAAGAATAAATATTGTCAAAATGTCAATACTACCCAAAGCTATCTACACATTCAATGCAATCCCAATCAAAATTGCACCAGCATTCTTCTCGAAACTAGAACAAGCAATCCTAAAATTCATATGGAACCACAAAAGGCCCCGAATAACCAAAGTAATTTTGAAGAAGAAGACCAAAGCAGGAGGCATCACAATCCCAGACTTTAGCCTCTACTACAAAGGTGTCATCATCAAGACAGCATGGTATTGGCACAAAAACAGACACATAGACCAATGGAATAGAATAGAAACCCCAGAACTAGACCCACAAACGCATGGCCAACTAATCTTTGACAAAGCAGGAAAGAATATCCAATGGAAAAAAGACAGTCTCTTTAACAAATGGTGCTGGGAGAACTGGACAGCAACATGCAGAAGGTTGAAACTAGACCACTTTCTCACACCATTCACAAAAATAAACTCAAAATGGATAAAGGACCTGAATGTGAGACAGGAAACCATCAAAACCCTAGAGGAGAAAGCAGGAAAAGACCTCTCTGACCTCAGCCGTAGCAATTTCTTACTTGACACATCCCCAAAGGCAAGGGAATTAAAAGCAAAAGTGAACTATTGGGACTTCATGAAGATAAAAAGCTTCTGCACAGCAAAGGAAACAATCAACAAAACTAAAAGGCAACCAATGGAATAGGAAAAGATATTTGCAAATGACATATCGGACAAAGGGCTAGTATCCAAAATCTATAAAGAGCTCAGCAAACTCCACACCCGAAAAGCAAATAACCCAGTGAAGAAATGGGCAGAAAACATGAATAGACACTTCTCTAAAGAAGACATCCGGATGGCCAACAGGCACATGAAAAGATGTTCAGCGTCGCTCCTTATCAGGGAAATACAAATCAAAACCACACTCAGGTATCACCTCACGCTAGTCAGAGTGGCCAAAATAAACAAATCAGGAGACTATAGATGCTGGAGAGGATGTGGAGAAACGGGAACCCTCTTGCACTGTTGGTGGGAATGCAAATTGGTGCAGCCGCTCTGGAAAGCAGTGTGGAGGTTCCTCAGAAAATTAAAAATAGACCTACCCTATGACCCAGCAATAGCACTGCTAGGAATTTATCCAAGGGACACAGGAGTACTGATGCATAGGGGCACTTGTACCCCAATGTTCATAGCAGCACTCTCAACAATAGCCAAATTATGGAAAGAGCCTAAATGTCCATCAACTGATGAATGGATAAAGAAATTGTGGTTTATATACACAATGGAATACTACGTGGCAATGAGAAAAAATGTAGCAACGTGGATGGAACTGGAGAGTGTGATGCTAAGTGAAATAAGCCATACAGAGAAAGACAGATACCATATGGTTTCACTCTTATGTGGATCCTGAGAAACTTAACAGGAACCCATGGGCGAGGGGAAGGAAAAAAAAAAAAAAAAGAGGTTAGAGTGGGAGAGAGCCAAAGCATAAGAGACTGTTGAGAACTGAGAACAAACTAAGGGTTGAATGGGGGGTGGGAGAGAGGAGAGGGTGGGTGATGGGTATTGAGGAGGGCACCTTTTGGGATGAGCACTGGGTGTTGTATGGAAACCAATTTGACAATAAATTTAATATATAAATTAAAATAAAATAAATTTGTTGATAA